>NC_141993.1:10289010-10592510 GCF_049901715.1 Pseudonaja textilis
CGGGAAGCGTAGCCTTGCCACAGTAAGCAACTTAGCATCGCTTCCGACCGACATATAAACGCTGAAGGAAATATTAACTGTTCAAGCACTTTTTTGGCGTCAGGCAATGCTACTCTTGTAGGTTTAGGCACTTTTGAGTAAAAAAAAAGAAAGAAAAATGCTCTTGGATCGGTTCCGAAGACTGAATGGGTGACCTTCAGGGAATACCCTAGATTTTCCCATATACAGGAAGGAGAAGCCAGAAGCGATGTTCCCTTTAAGCAACTCTTGTGTTGTTCCTTCCTTCCTTCCTTTTTTGTTTCCCTTCCAATCTTTGCTCCTGCTACAGGCCTGCCTCTAAATCATGTACTTAAGCCTCACCTTGATTTAAGCACTTGTCCGGTTGTGTGCAAAGAGGGGAATTCCAGGAATCGGTTCTTTTTATAAGCTGAATGAGCATCGTCGATGCACAAATAATACCATGGGAGAATGGCTTCTTGTCACTACATATCCACTTAGCTTATCTATTTTTTTTTTTTTTTAAAGAATAAACACGTACTTGTGCATAACCTTGGGACGTCCGAAGAATTTTTGTAAGTTTTTATTCTTGTACTTTGAAGTGCTTTTAGCATTAGCGTTGGCCCGTTGAACAATTAAAAGGTAGAAATTATTGATACTAAGAAGATGGGCAGGCACACTGACATAATTTTTGCTCCATTCATCTGGAAACGCTGAACCTGGAAAAAAAATTGGTTAGAGGGGGCCTCGAATCAGAACTGGATTGTTCCCGTAGCGGCCTTGAGGGTCTCGACATGGTCTTGTGTCCAGATCAATTCTATAAAGTGCCAGATGTATTTAATCAGTTAGGATGTTTTTAAAATACACCCCAGCCCCTCCTGGAAATTCATGCTTTTTTTTTTTTCCTAGCTCCTTTATAACTCATGACATTACATGGCATCAAAAGCAATTATTAAAAGTTGACATTTTGAAACATACTCTGGTCTGCTGTGTTTTCTACTCCGCGTCAATGGGGACAGGCTGGGATCTGTCTGTAAAGGAGCCAATTCCCACACCGGTTCCCGTCGACACAGGCGCAGAATTTTTCAGTCATTCCTAGAAATTTTGTACATCTAAGCATATTTAAAATGAATGTCTTTTTTTTCCCCTTGTTTGACAGCAGCAATTTTCGTAGCTCCACCAAAAGAAGTGATACAATACGTGAACATTTTATTCGTGTTTATTTTTTTAAGGAATTTGGAGAATAGCTTGACTCCCTCTCTATGGCAGCCCCTGGGAGAGAGCTATCCTGTCACCCCTAATCCTTCTCTTCGATAGGAAGAGCATAGTTGCCTTAGCTGTTCATTGTACGATTTAGTCTTTTCCTTCCAGGATATAACCACGGAAAGCAATGATCAGAAAACATGCTGTCCCCATTCATTCTGAAACTATTTTTTTGAAATGTTTGATAACAGCGACAAAATTTACGCAATATATAATTTAACCTTCAATGAAGGTGTCAAATACATCTAACAGGGTAGCCATGGGAAGATCATTTCCAACGCATAAAAAGATAATTGGATCGTTTCCAATGTGCCAAAAGGAAGACCAGGCCAATTTAGGTTGAAACATTCTTCTTTTCTTCAGTCTTCTTCTGGCCGCTCTCGCCGAAACTTTTACCCCACGCCGTTATCTCACCTGCTGCATTCTGCACCGCTTTTTCACCAGTTTGTTGCACACTTTTGTAGGTGTCACCAATCACTTTTAAAAAAGAAAGGACCAGATGGTTAAAGGGCCTTTTAATATTACAATTTTGCCTCCCTGGGAATATAGCAAACTTGACATTCCCTGAAGCCTCTCATAAATTATCTGACGTGTATAATATTATGTGTGTTCAAAATAAATTTGATACAGACAGCACACTGCCGCTGCAGAAATGGAAACCTTATGTATAACAAAGGAAAATGCATAATTAAAAATAATTAAGACAAATAAATTATCTGAAGTCTCTTCAGAGGGTAGATGCACAGAGCCTTTTATATTATTATAATCTGAGCCACCCCATGTCATCTTGGACACTGCTGATAATTTTTAAAGTTCCAAGATCAATGTGACCCAGTTCACTTGGCCAATTACGCTTAACAGATACCATCCCATTCAACCCTTTCTTAACAGAAAACTCCCTAAATGACAGAATTGGGCATTTCCAAGTATAAATTCCGATTTGTTTAAAATGAGTTTTAAAAGGTCCTAAATAATTAAATACTGACCAGACCAAATCAGTTTGCCAATTGTTCAATTTCTCTGTCTTTTGAAAATAGATGACACTTGTTCATTGCTTGATTTTTTATTTTCTATGTTTTCTCAATTATTTCATCCCTGAACTCTCTACTTTGTCCTATTCATAATCAAGTACTCTTCCATTGCCTCAGAGTTTTGATAGTTTCTGTGATAATTTACAAACTTCATAAGTTTCTAGGATGATTTTGCCAACTCCTCCTAGGCTTTCCAAAAGAAATAAAAATTAAGATCACCATTAAATCAAGTTCGCTCCTGGTAACACTGCCCTTATCACTTAAGTTGGCCCTGAGTCAGACGCAAAATAATCTGCTATTTCTTGGTCGGTAAAAATCTTTTGGTTTCTCAGTCTTACCCATAAAGCTGAGATACCTAACGGGTCTCCCATCCAAGTCTTAACCAAGCCTGACCCTGCTTAGCTCTTTGAGACCAACCAAGAACAATGAGTGGCAGGAGGAGCCTAGTATAAAAATCTGCCTAATAAAGTTCATTTGATTTAAAAAACAAAACAAAACATGGACTCTCTCCTTCAAGAACAGAATTTCTTGATTTGAATAGTTTTCTGTTCTTTGGTACAAGCTAACTCGGGTTGGTGACCCCAGGGCTCTGGAGCCAGCTGTGGCTCTTCTCCTGCAGCTCCTCCTTGCCAGTTGATAAAAGGAAGAAGGATGCCACTAGGAGGAGACTGTATGGCGGGAGGAACCGGACTTCCGGTCGGCTCCAGAATTGAACGGGGGGAGGGGGCTTCCAGTTAGGACTTTTGTGGCTCTTTGAGCGTTTAAGGTTGCTGATCAATAGGCTAACTGAAGACAAGTTTATTACAAGCAAGATCAAACCTGATTTCTCTAGTTACAAGCCTGTACAGGAGGCAGATTGCTCCAAATTGGGGGGATGTACCATTTTCTTTTATTATAAGAGTGAAGGTGCTCCTCCTAACTTAATAAAAACCTGTCTGTCTTACCTTTCTGACCAGTTTCTGTCACCTGATCCAGAACGTGCTGCACGGCCTGCCCTGCTGAGTTAACTGCAGTCATAAACAATAGCATAAATTACTGTCACAGCAATCATACACCGGTTGCCTGAAACAGTTCATTTTACATTTTAAAATAACAGCCAAGTTAGTACCGTGTTTTCCTGAAAGTAAGACCCTATCTTATATACTGTATATTTTTGCCACCAAAAAAGGCACCAGGTCTTATTTTCAGGGGACGTCATCCGCTGATTAACCTCACTTGCATGCATCACCCTCAGCCTCCTTTTCACTGTCAGAGGCCTTCAGGAATTTCTTTGGCTGGGAAGGCTTTTCAATACGTGAACATTTTATTCGTGTTTATTTTTTTAAGGAATTTGGAGAATAGCTTGAATTTGGCAGCCCCTATGGCAGCCCCCTGGGAGAGAGCTATCCTGTCACCCCTAATCCTTCTCTTCAATAGGATGAGCATAGTTGCCTTAGCTGTTCATTGTACGATTTAGTCTTTTCCTTCCAGGATATAAGCATGGAAAGCAATGATCAGAAAACACGCTGTCCCCATTCACTCTGAAACTATTTTTTTTTTTAATGTTAGGTAACAGCGACAAAATTTACGCAATATATAATTTAACCTTCAATGAAGGTGTCAAATACATCTAACAGGGTAGCCATGGGAAGATCATTTCCAACGCATAATTTAGGTTGAAACATTCTTCTTTTCTTCAGTCTTCTTCTGGCCGCTCTCGCCGAAACTTTTACCCCACGCCGTTATCTCACCTGCTGCATTTTGCACCGCTTTTTCACCAGTTTGTTGCACACTTTTGTAGGTGTCACCAATCACTTTAAAAAAAGAAATGACCAGATGGTTAAAGGGTCTTTTAATATTACAACTTTGCCTCCCTGGGAATATAGCAAACTTGACATTCCCTGAAGCCTCTCATAAATTATCTGACGTGTATAATATTATGTGTGTTCAAAATAAATTTGCTACAGACAGCACACTGCCGCTGAAGAAATGAAAACATTATGTATAACAAAGGAAAATGCATAATTAAAAATAATTAAGACAAATTATCTGAAGTCTCTTCAGATGGTAGATGCACAGAGCCTTTTATATTATTATAATCTGAGCCACCCCATGTCATCTTGGACACTGCTGATAATTTTTAAAGTTCCAAGATCAATGTGACCCAGTTCACTTGGCCAATTACGCTTAACAAGAGATACCATCCCATTCAACCCTCCCTTAACAGAAAACTCCCTAAATGGCAGAATTGGGCATTTCCAAGTATAATTCCGATTTGTTTAAAATGAGTCTTAAAAGGTCCTAAATAATTAAATACTGACCAGACCAAATCAGTTTGCCAATTGTTCAATTTCTCTGTCTTTTGAAAATAGATGACACCTGATCATTGCTTGATTTTTTATTTTCTATGTTTTCTCAATTATTTCATCCCTCAACTCTACTTCGTCCTATTCATCATCAAGAACTCTTCCATTGCCTCAGAGTGTTGATAGTTTCTAGGATAATTTGCAAACTTTATAAGTTTCTAGGATGATTTTGCCAACTCCTCCTAGGTTTTCCAAAAGAAATAAAAATTAAGATCACCATTAAATCAAGTTCGCTCCTGGTAACACTGCCATTATCACTTAAGTTGGCCCCGAGTCAGACACAAAATAATCTGCTATTTCTTGGTCGGTAAAAATCTTTTGGCTTCTCAGTCTTATCCATAAAGCTGAGATACCTAACAGGTCTCCCATCCAAGTCTTCACCAAGCCTGACCCTGCTTAGCACTTTGAGACCAACCAAGAACAATGAGTGGCAGGAGGAGCCTAATATAAAAATCTGCCTAATAAAGTGCATTTGATTTAAAAAACAAAACAAAACATGGACTCTCTCCTTCAAGAACAGAATTTCTTGATTTGAATAGTTTTCTGTTCTTTGGTACAAGCTAACTCGAGTCGGTGACCCCAGGGCTCTGGAGCCAGCTGTGGCTCTTCTGCTGCAGCTCCTTCTTGCCAGTTGATAAAAGGAAGAAGGATGCCACTAGGAGGAGACTGTATGGTGGGAGGAACCGGACTTCCGGTCGGCTCCAGAATTGAATGGGGGGAGGGGGCTTCCAGTTAGGACTTTTGTGGCTCTTTGAGTGTTTAAGGATGCTGATCAATAGGCTAACTGAAGACAAGTTTATTACAAGCAAGATCAAACCTGATTTCTCTAGTTACAAGCCTGTACAGGAGGCATATTGCTCAAAATTGGTGGGGGGGGGGGAGGGGGAAATGTACCATTTTCTTTTATTATAAGAGTGAAGGTGCTCCTCCTAACTTAATAAAAAGCTGTCTGTCTTACCTTTCTGACCAGTTTCTGTCACCTGATCCAGAACGTGCTGCACAGCCTGCCCTGCTGAGTTAACTGCAGTCATAAACAATAGCATAAATTACTGTCACAGCAATCATACACCGGTTGCCTGAAACAGTTCATTTTACATTTTAAAATAACAGCCAAACTAGTACCATGTTTTCCTGAAAATAAGACCCTATCTTATATACTGTATATTTTTGCCACCAAAAAAGGCACCAGGTCTTATTTTCAGGGGACGTCATCCGCTGATTAACCTCACTTGCATGCATCACCCTTGGCCTCCTTTTCACTGTCAGGGGCCTTCAGGAATTTCTTTGGCTGGGAAGGCTTTTCAATACGTGAACATTTTATTCGTGTTTATTTTTTTAAGGAATTTGGAGAATAGCTTGACCCCCTCTCTATGGCAGCCCCCTGGGAGAGAGCTATCCTGTCACCCCTAATCCTTCTCTTCGATAGGATAAGCATAGTTGCCTTAGCTGTTCATTGTACGATTTAGTCTTTTCCTTCCAGGATATAACTACGGAAAGCAATGATCAGAAAACACGCTGTCCCCATTCATTCTGAAACTATTTTTTTGAAATGTTTGATAACAGCGACAAAATTTACGCAATATATAATTTAACCTTCAATGAAGGTGTCAAATACATCTAACAGGGTAGCCATGGGAAGATCATTTCCAACGCATAAAAAGATAATTGGATCGTTTCCAATGTGCCAAAAGGAAGACCAGGCCAATTTAGGTTGAAATATTCTTCTTTTCTTCGGTCTTCTTCTGGCCGCTCTCGCCGAAACTTTTACCCCACGCCGTTATCTCACCTGCTGCGTTCTGCACTGCTTTTTCACCAGTTTGTTGCACACTTTTGTAGGTGTCACCAATCACTTTAAAAAAAGAAAGGACCAGATGGTTAAAGGGCCTCTTAATATTACAACTTTGCCTCCCTGGGAATATAGCAAACTTGACATTCCCTGAAGCCTCTCATAAATTATCTGACGTGTATAATATTATGTGTGTTCAAAATAAATTTGATACAGACAGCACACTGCCGCTGCAGAAATGGAAACATTATGTATAACAAAGGAAAATGCATAATTAAAAATAATTAAGACAAATAAATTAAGTCTCTTCAGAGGGTAGATGCACAGAGCCTTTTATATTATTATAATCTGAGCCACCCCATGTCATCTTGGACACTGCTGATAATTTTTAAAGTTCCAAGATCAATGTGACCCAGTTCACTTGGCCAATTACGCTTAACAGATACCATCCCATTCAACCCTTTCTTAACAGAAAACTCCCTAAATGACAGAATTGGGCATTTCCAAGTATAAATTCCGATTTGTTTAAAATGAGTTTTAAAAGGTCCTAAATAATTAAATACTGACCAGACCAAATCAGTTTGCCAATTGTTCAATTTCTCTGTCTTTTGAAAATAGATGACACCTGTTCATTGCTTGATTTTTTATTTTCTATGTTTTCTCAATTATTTCATCCCTGAACTCTCTACTTTGTCCTATTCATAATCAAGTACTCTTCCATTGCCTCAGAGTTTTGATAGTTTCTGTGATAATTTACAAACTTTATAAGTTTCTAGGATGATTTTGCCAACTCCTCCTAGGCTTTCCAAAAGAAATAAAAATTAAGATCACCATTAAATCAAGTTCGCTCCTGGTAACACTGCCCTTATCACTTAAGTTGGCCCTGAGTCAGACGCAAAATAATCTGCTATTTCTTGGTCGGTAAAAATCTTTTGGCTTCTCAGTCTTACCCATAAAGCTGAGATACCTAATGGGTCTCCCATCCAAGTCTTAACCAAGCCTGACCCTGCTTAGCTCTTTGAGACCAACCAAGAACAATGAGTGGCAGGAGGAGCCTAGTATAAAAATCTGCCTAATAAAGTTCATTTGATTTAAAAAACAAAACAAAACATGGACTCTCTCCTTCAAGAACAGAATTTCTTGATTTGAATAGTTTTCTGTTCTTTGGTACAAGCTAACTCGAGTCGGTGACCCCAGGGCTCTGGAGCCAGCTGTGGCTCTTCTGCTGCAGCTCCTTCTTGCCAGTTGATAAAAGGAAGAAGGATGCCACTAGGAGGAGACTGTATGGTGGGAGGAACCGGACTTCCGGTCGGCTCCAGAATTGAACAGGGGGTGGGGTGGGGCTTCCAGTTAGGACTTTTGTGGCTCTTTGAGCGTTTAAGGCTGCTGATCAATAGGCTAACTGAAGACAAGTTTATTACAAGCAAGATCAAACCTGATTTCTCTAGTTACAAGCCTATATAGGCGGCACATTGCTCCAATTTGCGGGGGGCAGGGGAAATGTACCGTTTTCTTTTATTATAAGAGTGAAGGTGCTCCTCCTAACTTAATAAAAACCTGTCTGTCTGGAGATGGGAGGAGCTTGCGCCGTGGCGATACGGTTTGCAATCGAGCTCCTCGATTGCAGCCGATATCTCCGCCACTGGCGGTCCAACGGACCTACGCTGTCCCGTAGGGACAGCCATCGTGAAGAGCATATCCTGAGGATTCGGGGATACCGCAAAATCCCTGGAGAGCCGGGTGAAGCTCTTCTTGCCAGCGGCGGAGAGGCAGCCCCATGCTGCTGAGGCCGGGCGACTCCAGACGGAAAGAGTTTGAGAAAGAGTTTGTCGGTTGGGTGAGAACTTCTTTTTTTATTTAATTTTTGAATTTGGAAAGTTTACTCTAATTATCTGAAGAAACCTGTGTGATTTTTGTTTTGTTTTTGACAAAATTGATTTAGCGGCGTTTTTTAGGGAAACGTCAAAGAGAGAATCCATTTTTTTTCTTTTCTTTGCTTCCGGACTCTATTGTTACTTATTGGATAACTGGACTGTTTTCTTTTTCTATATATTCATATGTTTTATTCTTCTTCTGGACTTTTTATTTTTATTTTTCTGGGCTAGAGGCTTCTCTTGATTTTGTTTGATTTTTCGGTTTTTGTTTTGTGTATTGCAAGTCGGCTTTCCCTTAAGAGAGGAGGGGGAAAGTGAGAACTATGATACTTTGTAACACTGCCACCTAGAGGCTCGGAAATATTTAAAAAAAGAAAAATAGACTCTTCTTCTCAAGGACATCCCCTGATAAGATAGAGGAAAGCACTTTGTGGAATATTATTACAGGTGTCTTTCTGGATATACATGGCTCAGCTTTGAAGCTTGTGGGAAAGAGAAGGGAGTTATAATTAGAGCCTTGGATAATTAAATAGAGTGCAGTGTGTTGTTTTTTTGAGTTCTGCCAACCCCTTCACTAACATCAAGGTCCTGACTTTTAAGCTTGATTTATTTGCAAAGGGAAGCCTCTGAATTTCTTTTTCTACTTATATTTTATTTTGATTTAACTGATTTTATTTTTTCTTTTGCCTATTTGGATCCTGTTTTCTCTTTTTCCTTTTTTTTTTTTTTTTTTAATGTACATTAGCGGACTATTTCTTTTTCTTTTTTTAATTGAGGTTTTTCTTTTTTTTTTTTTTTTTTTTTTTCTGGCTGGACTAAGGTGTGGAATCTGAAGAAACTTATTTTTCTTGGTTTTTGTCTTGTTTTTTGTTTTTTCTCTTTTTCTTCTCCCCTTCTTCCTTTTTGGCTTTGTCTTGTTTATTATTATTATTGGGTTTCTATTTTTACTGTTACTTTTTTTTATGGTTTTTTTTTTTCTTTTTTTATTGGACTAAGGTCAGGAAGAATTTGAAGAATTTTTTTTTTTTTTTTTCTTTTTTTCTCTCACTTTTGGCTTTTTATTGTTGGCCTTTTTACCTTGGATTAAAATTTCATATTTTTTTCTTTTTTTGTGGATTAAAATTTGAAAAAACTTGAAAAGTCGGAACCACTTAAAATGAGTAAGAAATTTATATCTTCGGGTGCCTCTATGTCTGCTTCTGCCTCCCCACCATCTGGACAGCGTTTAATTCAGACATTGTTAAAGCAAGATAAAGAGAAAGAAAAAGAACAAGAAAGAGTATCCTTCCAGATGATTATGCAAGGAATTCAAGATCTTAAGGTAAAAATGGATACTATTGAACAAAGAACAGGTAGGATGGAACAGATGATGGAAAAATATGAAGAGAGACTCCAAAATGTTGAAGAGGGAGGCAAACAAAGAGAGGAGAAAATTGGAAATATCGACAATAGATTAACAGCGATTGAACAAGAAAAAAGTGAGATGTTGAAGTGGGAGTTGGATAGATCAGAATTTTATCTTAGATTCCAAAATATAGAAGAAGAAAAAGGACAAGATTTGGTTGCGATAATGGTAGGAATCTTGGCGGAGGCGCTCGAGATAACAGAAGAGAAGATGATGGATGGAATTGATGAGATATATCGAGTTTTTACAAGATATGCGATGAGAAATAACCTACCCAGAGAAGTTCATATTAGATTTATTAAAAAATCTTTGAAGACACAAATATTGCAAGTAGCAAGAGAGAAGCCACTGAAATACAAAAGTAAAGAAATTTTGGTTTTAAAACAAATACCTAGAAGAGTGAGAGAGATGAGAAGAGAATACCGATTCCTGACTAAAAGGTTATTGGAAAAGAGGTGTCTTACAGGTGGTTGATTCCAGAAGGATTGATGTTTACGTGGCAGGAACAGAGACATAGAATTGATTCAATTGAGAAAGCAGAACTGTTTTGCGCAGAGGTTTTGGAGGCAGAGAAGGAGGAGCAGGAAAGGAGGTCCCATCAATTGAATCTCAAGAGGAACAAATGGAGGTTGGAAAAGAAGAAGGTGCAGTAGGTGGACAAGTGGATATTAAAGATCAACGTGAGGCAAGACCCATGAGAGTGGTTAAATCTAAATATAAAACATAATTATGGAAGAAAAAAAATTGATTACAATGAATATAAATGGACTGAACTCAGCTGCTAAGAGAAGGAAGATTTTCCATAAATTAATGAAATTAAGGTTCGACATAATTTGTTTACAAGAAGTTCATATTAAAAAGCAACATGAACAATTGTTATTACAACCAAAATTAGGGAAATTGTTTACCTCTTTGACACAATCCAAGAAAAGAGGGGTGGTTTTATATATTAAAGAGGCCATTCCAGCAAAAATGATTTATACAGATGATGATGGGAGAATATTAATGGTAGAAATAATGGACAATAATAGAAAGATACTTTTGATTGCAATTTATGCACCGAATGATAAACAGGAAGAATTCTATAGAAAATTACATACTAAGACTGCCGAACTTGACTATGCTAATGTAATTATGATGGGAGACTTTAATGGAATTGTGGATAATAGACTTGACTATATTGCAACAACAGTAAAGCATAACAGGAAAACTCTTCCTAAATCCTTTTTTAAAATGATAGATGAATTAACTTTAAAAGACGTATGGAGAAAGAAATGATAAATCTAAGCAATTTACGTTCTATTCAAATAGGCATCTATCATGGTCCAGACTGGATATGATTTGGATCTCAACAGATTTAATGTCTAGTATTCAAGAAGTAAATATTGAAACAAGTACTTGGGCTGACCATAACCCATTGACAATTGAATGGAAGGGACAAAGGAAAAGATCGAGATGGACATTAAATAATTCTATTTTAAAGGATAAGGAATTTATACAATGGATGGAGAAAGAACTGGCCTTCTTCTTTAAAGAGAACAGAAAAGAAGACACCTCGATACAGAATGTTTGGGACACAATGAAGGCCTATGTTAGAGGCTTGATAATAGACTATACAAGAAAAAAGAACAACAGGAAAAGGCGAACTCTTAAAGCCTTGGATGATGAATATAAGGGACTTGAAAAAGAATTACAGAAAATGCCACACAGAAAAGATGTTAAAATGAAACTGGATATAACTAAACATAAAATGGATTTAATAGAGAAAGAAGAACTGGCACAGAAAATTAGGAATGCTAAACAGAATTATTTTGAGGATGCAAATAAGCCAGGTAGATGGCTAGCATATAAATTGAGAAAGGAGAAAGAGTCGAGGAAAATACCGCAGTTAATAGACGATCAAGGTAAAATTTGTTATGGCAGCAAAGAAAAAAAAGAGATTATTTATGATTTTATAAGCATTTGTATAAGAAAGAAGACATTGATGAGGAGAAAGTTAAACAATACCTACAGAATGCAAATCTACCTAAGATACCTAAAGAGATTGAAGAAATGCTAGAAAGTAATATAACAATGATGGAGTTAAGTCAAGCACTTAAGAAACAAAATAATGGAAAGGCACCAGGTCCAGACGGGTTTCCTGTAGAATTTTATAAAATCTTTCAAGAATCACTGTGTATTCCACTGTTAGAAGTTATGAATGAAGTTATGTTAAAAAGATGATACCTAAAACATGGTCAGAGGCTTACATTACACTTATTCCAAAAGAGGAGGCGGACCTACTGCAAATCAAGAATTATAGACCGATTTCTTTACTAAATGCAGATTATAAAATTTTTGCTTCAATATTAGCAGAAAGACTTAAAAAGTACTTGAATAACTTTATCCACCCAGACCAAAATGGGTTTTTGCCAAAGCGACAAATCAGAGACAATATGAGAGTAATTCTGGACACCCTGGAATACTATGAGGCACATCCTGAAAAGCAAATGGCTTTGATATTTTTAGATGCTCAAAAGGCATTTGATAATGTGAATTGGAGATTTATGTTACTTTTAATGGAACAGATGGGCTTTGCTAGAAGATTTATTCAGGCAATAGAAGCAATTTATAATGAACAAACAGCTAAGGTAATGATGGAGGGAGAATTTACAGATCCTATTAATATAAGAAAAGGCACAAGACAAGGTTGTCCTCTTTCTCCCTTGATATTTGTATTGACTTTGGAAGTGTTGAATAGAAATATCAGAGAAGATAAAACTATAAAAGGAATGAAAATTAAAAGGAAGAATTTAAACTACAAGCCTTTGCAGATGACCTAGTCTTTATCTTGGAAGATCCTATAGAAACAGCCTCGAAACTGTTGGAAAAGATAGAGGTCTATGGGGAGGTGGCTGGTTTGAAAATAAATAGAGATAAAACAAAGATTTTGTCAAAGAATATGTTGTTGAAACAAAGGGAAGAGTTGGCAGAACTGTTAAAAATTCAAGTTACAAACAAGGTTAAGTATCTGGGGATATATTTGACATCAAGATGTAGTACATTGAAGGAGAATAATTATATTAAACTTAAACAACAGATAGCTCAAGACTTGAAAAAATGGGAGAACCTACAATTGTCATTAATAGGAAGGATTTCAACAATTAAGATGAACATTTTACCCAGAGTCTTATTTTTGTTTCAAACAATACCAATTAGGCTTGGAAAAGAATATTTTGAGGATTTAAATAAAATTGTTTTGAAGTATATATGGCAAGGTAAGAAAGCAAGAATAAAGTTAAAGCTTTTACAGGATGCTAGATTTAGAGGAGGGTTTGGACTGCCTAATTGGGAGTTGTACTACCAAGCTGCAAACTTGACGTGGGTTAAAGAATGGATAACATTAAGGAAAACCAGATTGTTGACATTAGAAGGTCATGATTTGTTGTTGGGCTGGCATGCTTTTTATGGTACAAGGAACTAAAACACAGGGGTATTTTAGAAGGCATTATATACAGGAGTCTCTGTGGTTGAATTGGGAGAAGATAAAAAAACAGTGTTATTTGAAAATTCCAGTTTGGTTATCGACGATAGAAGCGTTTTCTTATCCTATAATTTATAAAAAGGAACAAACAGTTAACTATGGGGAATTATTAGATGAAAAGGGTGAACTTAAATCGATGCAAAAATTGGAAGAACAAGGTATACGGATGAATTGGTTTTCATATTTGCAAATATATTCAAAGTACTATGAGGATTCCAAAGCAGAGGATTTTATGATAAGCAAACTGACTTGGATAAGATTTTGATGGGTACTGATGAAAAGGTGATTAAAAATTGTATGGTTATTTATTGCAAATTAAGCTTGAGGAAGAACAAGTTAAAGAAACTATGATTGCGTGGGGGAGGAATTTTGGATATGGGATTGATTTAGAGAAATGGCAGAAATTATGGTCAAAATTATAAAATGACAATGTCTACAGCCTATAAAGAAAACTTGTATAAGATGTTTTACAGGTGGCATTTTCCCCGACAAGGATAGCAAGAATGTTTAAGAACAAATCCGAAAAATGCTGGAAATGTCATCAGAAACCTGGTTCATACTATCACATGTGGTGGACTTGTGAGGATGCTAGAAAATATTGGACTAAAATCCACATGTGGCTGGAAAAAATGACAAAGAAGCATATAGACTTGAAACCGGAGTTTTTCTATTGGGAATACTACCAGATACTTATAGTAAAGAGTTGAAATATTTGATTGTAAATGTATTGACTGCTGCTAGGATTGTATTTGCAAAAATTGGAAAAATGAGAAAATTCCATTGCAAGAAGAAGTTGTAAAGAAAATTTTGGAATGTGCTGAGATGAGTAGATTGACTTTTGAAATTAGAGAGCAAGAAGATAAACAATTTTATTTAGTTTGGGATCTTTTCTATCAATGGTTGAATGATGAAATATTAAAATATAAAAGTTAGATAATAAGGAATAATAATGACTTTATTTTCCCTTTCCTTTTATTGGTTTTTGATACTATATTTATATAATAGTTTTCTTTGTTTCTTTCTTTTTCATATTTGGGATAGAATTGGTATGATTATAAGATTTGTTTTAGAATAAAATATTTAAAATATAGTTATCTCATAAAGGCATGACCGAATAAAAGTTAAGTCAAATTTTTTTTTTTTTCTTTAATAGAGATACTAGGATTTATAAATTTGTATTGATAAGAGTATTATATAAAGTAACTGTAATTGTGACTATGAGGTGAATGCACAAAACCGATGGACCAACCGACTTACGGTGTGTACAAAAATATGGGGGAGCTGATACTTTTATGTTTTGTTGTTGTGTTTTTTATGTTAAAAAAATAATAAAAATTTATATAAAAAAAAAAAAAAACCTGTCTGTCTTACCTTTCTGACCAGTTTCTGTCACCTGATCCAGAACGTGCTGCACGGCCTGCCCTGCTGAGTTAACTGCAGTCATAAACAATAGCATAAATTACTGTCACAGCAATCATACACCAGTTGCCTGAAACAGTTCATTTTACATTTTAAAATAACAGCCAAGCTAGTGCCATGTTTTCCTGAAAATAAGACCCTATCTTATATACTGTATATTTTTGCCACCAAAAAAGGCACCAGGTCTTATTTTCAGGGGACGTCATCCACTGATTAACCTCACTTGCATGCATCACCCTCAGCCTCCTTTTCACTGTCAGAGGCCTTCAGAAGCTTCTGTGGCTGGGAAGGCTTTCCTGAAGGCCTCTGCAGCTGATAATAGACCTCCAGATTGATCTGGAGCTTTGCTATCAGCTAAAGAGGCCTTCAGAAAAGCCTTGCCAGCCTTGCCGGCTGCAGAAGAAATGGGCCAGCAAGGCAGGTGTTGGGGTGTGTCCAAAGGTAAGTAGTAGGGCAGCTCCACCACCATCCATCCCTACCCTAGCTTAATTTATACCTGTCCACTCTGGGCGGGATCTTAATTAGAGCTTTTTTGGGGGTGGGGGGTAGGGCTTATATTGGGTGCACGTGTAAAAAAATCAAGCCAGGACTTACTTTCAGGGTAAGTCGTATTTTGGGGGAAACCGTATCTACAGTAGGAACAATTATATTTTCAAAAGCCTATTTAGCACCCCCAAAATATCTCAGTAATAGGAATAAATTATTAAGTTACTAATATCTACATTCCAATTTTTCTTTAAAAGAATTAAATTTTGTGCATCATCAATATTAGATTAAAATACATTTTTGGATCTGTCTGGTTTTGACAGAGAAGGTTGCACATGCTAACTTCTATTGTATAACTGTGTGAAACTTTCAAGGAGCTTTGCAGAAAAATCTTTAAAGTGGCACGAAAATCCACACTTTAAAAAGACAACTCCCCAAGCCAAGCATCACTTCTAGTGATGTCATGAAGATGTTCATATATTTTTATTGTGAAGCAGTTTGCAGTTCTGTTCTTATGAGATGCCTTCCTTTGACTTCATCTCTGGGATAGTTCAGAATTACCTCAAATGTTAGCCAGGCCCAGCTATGTTTAACTTCTGAATAGGTCAACCAGGGAGGAACATAAGGAATCAGGATTTCTTATGACAAGTTCTCCGTCACAAGAGTTGCAGACTTAAAGCTCCCTTCCAGATCTTGGGTTGCACTGTCACCTTCAGGTGTAGAAATGTCCTCTGAGGTTCTTTGATTGTTTTGCTCAGTAAATATCTTCCAATAGAGGGACTCAGGAAGAAATCATAGATCTCACCTGAAAACCAGCTTCTATGCTGGTTGGACTCAACTTCTAGGGCTCTTTAGTGGACAACTCAAGCCTCCAGAGGTCATTCAGGGGTCAAATCAACCCTACAGGGTTAATTCTGGGGTCAACCCAAGCTCTATAGATAATTCCAAGTCAACTGAAGCTTCTGGAGTGGTCCTGGTCTTAACGCCAGCTTCCAAGGGTTATTTATGGTCAAGGTTTAGGGCTCTTTGGTGTTCCACTCAAGCCTCCAGAGGTCACTTCAAAGTGAAATCAAGCCTCCAGGGTTCATTTGGAGTACAACCTAAGCATCTTGAGGCCATTTCAGATCAACTCAAGCTTCTGGCGTGATCCTAGTCTGAACACCAGCTTCCAAGGAATATTTGGGTTTAACCTCTAGGGTCCTTTGGAGGCCCACTCAAGCCGCCTCCAGGATCATCTGGAGATCAACTCAAGTAGCTGATACTCAGCTCTGTTCATTGAAAAGGGCAAAAGTTGGTGTGCTGAATGCTGTGTTGAATCCTGAATGTAGCAAGAGAGTGAATTGCAAAGGATCTCTGAATTCTTAGAACAGCATATTATAGTTGGGCCACACTTCACAGTGGACGATGAGTCATGTGTAGTTTGAACTACTGAGTTTCAGAGAGCACCAAGGACTCCTCAGTTCAACCCTGAGCTACAAATATTTTCTTCAATTGAATTTTCCACTATTTGGTTGTTCAGGACTGCTTCTCTCCATCCTTGGTAACCCTTGTCTGAATAATAAAATTAATTCTGATTTTTGGAACCTGAAAGTAAGGGAGAAACTATTTGGTTATGTCCATGGAGACGTATGGAATTCTTGATGTTCCAGTCTTCTCCTTAGATGTTGCTGTTCTATTTGTCTCCTTTGTCAAAACATTGTGCTTGGAAAGATGTAAAGCCCAATAGTTTTTCACTGGTCCTTTGGAAGACGGTGCAGAAGGAACATTGACAGCTAGATAGTGGTCCTAGTGGACCTTTTTGGTCCTTCCTTCTCTTTCTGTGCTTTTATGGTTAATTGCGTTTTTAGGACTTTATGTCTTCTGCATGGAGTCACATTAACTGGATAACACTAGCACTTAGATTTACATACCACTTCACAGTGCTTTACAGCCCTCTCTAAGCGGTTTAAAGAGTCAGCCTTTTACCCCAGCAATCTGGGTCCTCATTTTACCGACCTCGGAAGGATGGAAAGCTGAGTCAACGTTGAGACGATGAGAATCGAACTGCTGGAGTGAGAAGTGAGTTAGCCTGCAGTACTGCATTCTAACCACTGCGCCACCATTGCTCTTCTGGCATAAGAATATCATTAAAACTTTTTTTTTTTTTAAATGGAGCAGGAAAATAGATATAGCACAAGACAACTGAGAAATTGCAGATTTTCACCCATGCAGAGCTTAGCAGAAACTCTCCAAAAAATTGAGTTAGATGAACAGATGCTACGAGCTCAGAATGAACTCTTAAGGAGAAGGTGGGGAGGGGGAAGTATGAGAAAGTTGTGCTTTAAGAAAATATAACTGGTGGACTCCTTGTGCCAAAATCCATGTTTATCAGGGCTAATCCTGTCTTCAGTCATAGCTGAATTTTGGGAAAGTTGCATTAGTCAGTGAAAGTCACAAACAAGGAATCCGAGACCAGCTTTTAAGTTTGGACCTGATAGTAAGATTTATTAGTTTTTAAAAGGCACCACTTAATCTTTCTGATTTTTGTCTCTCAGCTGTAAAATTTGCTGCTTTGGGAATTTTGTAAGTCATCTTGATTTCTGGTCAGTTGGTAAATGTATATAAATGTATATAATTACTACTCTTGGGAGAAGTTTAAAATAACATCTTGTGACTTGACGGGGCTTGAATGGAAAGCTACGGAATGCTGTGTGTGAGTGTGTCTTTCAACTTTCTGAACCACACCTTTTTTTACAAAAGAGAGAGAGAGAGAGTAAAAGGCAAAATAATGCCTCAGGGGGACACAGTTCTGGGAGAATGAAGATGAAAATCAAAGATTCTCAGTTTCTAATCAACAAGAAATTCCTTGTTAAAATACTTCTTGGGTTTCTATTCAATACACATAAATTTGTGCTCTGATTTTTTACTTATGAAATCTACATGGGCATGGCACCCTCAGCATCTGAAATGGGTACTCATATTACATAACAATTTACTCCACCCCACATCACCCCAACTCCCCCCCAAAAAACCTGAGGGAAAAAACAGAGTTGAGTTTTTTCAAACCCCCCCCTCCTGTAAATTCTCATATAAAAGACCAGGCCTATAAAATGATTCCCTGCAGAGCCCCTATGTTTTCTCTCCATCTCAAGAAGCCACAAGAAACTGAGAACATAAACAGTGAAGAAACAAAAGATCCCAAGGAAGGACAGAAGGAAAGGAAGGAAAGGAAAGGAAAGGAAAGGAAAGGAAAGGAAAGGAAGCAAGGAAGGAAGGTTGGTTTTAAATCTAGCTGTATGAAAAAAACAGCAGGGAAAGAAATATAAGTTACCGCTTGAACTATTTAAATTAAACTGTTTGGCAAGCATGTTGGATTATCTGGCATTATCGGAGTCTCCTCAAAGATGCACATAGGGAACGGTTTCTCAGGTTTACCTCACGTTCCGTTTATTTGACATATTAGGAACTTTTGGCTTGCCAAACAAGTGTTCTCCTACTGATCCCTTTCTCCAAGCAAACCTATTCGTTGCACCCTGGAAAAAAGAAGAAGAAGAAGAAGAAGAAGAAGAAGAAGAAGAAGAAGAAGAAGAAGAAGAAGAAGAAGAAGAAGAAGAAGAAGAAGAAGAAGAAGAAGAAGAAGAAGAAGAAGAAGAAGAAGAAGAAGAAGAAGAAGAAGAAGAAGAAGAAGAAGAAGAAGAAGAAGAAGAAGAAGAAGAAGAAGAAGAAGAAGAAGATAGTCTCCCTTGACCTCAAGTCGTAATAACTTACACATTGGTTTATTTTTCTTGGCTGTGCTACACAAGGTTGGCTCCTGTCTTTTTCTGAGAGGTCTTTGTAGCTTCCCAATCTGGCTTGCAACTCTCAACTCTCCGGTGGCCTCCCATCCTGTACTACCCAGGTTGACCCAGTCTCCAGATCAGCCAAAACCAGCTAGATGTGAGACACCAACACCGTGTTGAGGATAGAAGCGAATTCTCCACCCAGGAAAGCTAGAGAGGAACGAGAGCATTTAAAAGATTCCGGAATGACCAGAGTCTACTTACCTGTGTCCTGTGCAGTGTTGCCTTTCTTGGAGGTTTCCTCTGAAAAATTGAATTTAAACATAGTTTCTGTCCGTTGGGTGGATGTCTTGCTGTCTGCTCAGCAGTAGATTCTCCGTTTCCAAATGGAGCCCAGTCCTGTTGCTCTGCTTGCAGATCTGTTGGGGCTTATATAACAGAGAATCTCCCCCAGAGGACATGTGGAAAAGCACTGGCCAAACTCTTGTTTGGAAACTAATTTCCAGTTTCAAAAACAAAGCAAGCAGATTTGTTTGAAATTATAGTGTTCCCTTCTGGAGGAAAAGGGTGTGGTTAGGCTTAAATGCATGACAGAGACAGAGAGAGAGAGGGAGGGAGGGAGAGAGACAGAAACAGAGAGAGGGGGGGAGGGAGAGAAGGAAAATGTAGTTTTCCTTTTTCTTTTCAAAAAGTTTTTTATTTTATATATACAATAATTCCATTCCATTTCAACCGTGTGTCGACTAGGTACATATTTCTTGTGCTTACTGTTATAATTAATACTTTTCTTACCAACTTAACAATAATCATATTTTCTTATAAGTATTATCTAAATACCTATTTTTTAAACAATCTTATCTTATTATTAGGTATTCTTCTTGTCCGTTTTATTTTCCAACCATTGATAAAATAAATCCCATACCATATAATATCCCGTTTCTTCTTTTTTCTTTGATTACCAATGTTTTACCTATTCATTTTTGCACATTCAAATATTTTCTCAATTACTTTTCCCTCTATTGGTATCTTATCGCTTTTCCAATTCTGAGCAAATACAATTCTAGCTTCTGTTAATACATGTATAATTAAATATGCTTTTTCTTTACTGTAACCTTCAGGTACCATTCCTAATAAAAATATTTTGGGTTTCAAATGTGTTGTTTTATCATTTTTTCCAACCAATGTGTGTATCTTTGTCCAACATCTTTTGGCTTCTATACAAGACCACCACATATGGTAGTATGTTCCCAGTGTTGAAAATCTAGTTTTCCATAGCTGCAAAAGGAAAACGATTCCTATCTCTGGAGTGTTGGCAAGGTAGACGTATTTTCTGGCTCTTCAAAAATATTTCCAGTGTGAAGTTTACGACTTGGGGATTCTACGGCCACAATAAGAATAAAAAATTCAACAGATGGAAGGTGTGGAGAGAGGCTTATAACTGCGAAGGATTGGGGAACTGCTCAGCTGGGCAAAGATTCAACTTTAAATCAAATTTGCAGCCTTGTGATCCCATGAAGTTCAGGCCAGGCAGAGAAGAGCAATTGCTGTTTTGCTAACAGGGCTGGAAAAGGGAGAAAAATGGAAGGACAGCAGGTCCAGTCTCGAGTAAAAGAACTTACAGACCTTCTTTGAATCTGGTAGGAGGCTTAAACTTCAGGTTTTAGGGAACACTAGGGATATGGTTAGAAGCACACTGGAATTGAGGGGAAATTTCCAAACAGTGAGGACAATTAATCAGTGGAACAGCTTGCTTTCGGAGGTGGTGGGTGCTTCATCACTGGAGGCTTTTAAGAAGAGACTGGACAGCCATTTGTCTGAAATGGTCTAGGGTCTCTTGCTTGAGCAGGGGGCTGGACTAGAAGACCTCCAAGGTCCCTTCCAGCTCTATTCTGCTTCTGGTTATCAACATTCACTTTGGCAAGAAGGATCTTGTTGGTACAACATGGGGTTTTGAAGCAGAAGGTCTCACATATGATCCCAGAAGTGCATCTTTTGTTGCTGCAGATTTGGAAACCAGATTAGTCTTTAAGTCTCTTGCTGACTCTGTCCATTTTTTCTGACATTGCTGATGAGAAGACGCAAGGATTGGAAGGAGTGAGCAGATACAGAAAGAAGGCAGGATCTTGTTCAGGGAAGACTGTAACTCTTAAATGTTATTTCTGAGTTTTAACTATGAGGCGGTAACCCGAAATGGCTTCCATGCGGTTGTTTTCTGGGTCTGAGCCATGGTGGTGCAGTGGTGAGAATGTGGTACCGCAGACTACTTCTGCTGACTGCCGGCTGACTGCAATTCAGCAGTTCGAATCCCACAAGGAAGGAAGGAAGGAAGGAAGGAAGGAAGGAAGGAAGGAAGGAAGGAAGGACCTGGTGATGTAATAGTGAGACTGCAGTATCTCAGGCCAATTCTGCTGACTGTCAGGAGTTCAATCCTGACTGCTCAAGGTTGACTCAGCCTTCCATCTTTCTGAGGTGGGTAAAATGAGGACCCAGATTGTTGGGGGCAAGAGGCTGACTCTGTAAACCACTTAGAGAGGGCTATAAAGCACTGTGAAGTGGTATATAAGTCTAAGTGATATTCTTGGTCTGATGGGTCCAATGTTGCATGAGAAGCTTTGATGGAAAATAGGAAATAATTGAAAATCAAATCAAATCGAATAAAAAACAAAATAAAACCATTCCCAATCCAGACAAATTGTGCAAACCAGATCTCCAAATTCCATAACTGGCCCAGCCATTGCTGAGAATTGTGGTATTTGAAGTCCATACCTCTGAAAGTTGACCGGGTAGGAGAAGCATTCACAAGAAGGTAAGATTGCTGGAAGGCTTGGGATGGTTATCTCCAGTTTTCACTTGGTTACAAAATGTGTCTCCCTTTCACAAAAACAGTGTTTTCATTCACAGGGTGCAAAGGCTCTGGGTGCATCTGGAAATATATATGCTCTGCAAGTTGCTATCTTACCTCTTGTTTATGGGGCTGATGGCAGTTTGGATCCTGCTGCTTCTCTGAACTGAAAATAAATAACTGTGTACCAATAAAGGATAATATTTTGGGGGCCCTTGGTGCTCTCTGACCATGCTTGTTTTCTTGCAGATATGTTAAAATTGGAAGCTTTGAGGTGGCCACATTCAGTGCCCGGGAATTTGGAAGAAGGGATTTCATAGTGAGGTAGAAGATTAGACTCAATAACATTCTTTTCTCAGAGAGTCAAGGACATGTTGCCCTGCAGCTGGATGTGAGTGTCTGGAGGAATGTCTCCAGTTGGGATGAAGATTTGATTGGGCCATGTGATGGACAGGTGGGTGCAGGGTATGGGATCCTTGAATTTCTTTTGGAAAGGAAAAAACCCACAAACTCTTCGATTCAGGTTTTCCCAGATGTGCCAATATGACTACTCTAATAAAATGGAACTTTGAGGAAATGCCTGTCTCGGAGTTTATTGGTTTGCCATTGGTTAGTTGGAACGCTGGCAAGACATTTCATTACCCTAACTGGGTAACATCGTCAGTGCTACCGTAGTAAAGAGTGCTTCAGGAAAACAAGCAAGCTCAGAGAGCAACAAGGATCCCTTATTTATTTCAACCCTGAGCTACAAACATTCTCCTTTATTGAGAATATTTTTAACTCAAAGTTGAAATGACTGGTCCTTGCTCCTCTCTGACATTGCTTGTTTTCTTGCAGATATTTCATTACCCAGACTAGGAATTGCACTGATGATGTTACCTAGTTTGGGTAGTGAAACTTCTACAAGGAAATAAGCAAGCTTAGAGAGCACCAAGGACCCCTCAAATAACTTGTTGCCTGTCTTCCTACTTAACAAAACCAGCCCTGTCTGCAATCAGCATCTCTCAACACGCAATTCAAAACAAAAATGAATAAATAGACCAGAAAGTGGGTGTGTGAGCTGTATAGGCACTGTGGTTAGAATTCAGTATTGCAGGCTAACATGCTTACTACTCACTGCCAGTTCATACCTGACTGGCTCAAGGTTGACTCAGCCTTCCATCCTTCCAAGGTGGGTAAAATGAGGACTCAATGTCAGCTTATAAAACATTTTGTATACACGTTTTATAGTTGACAACAGAAAGAATTGGCGGGGGGGGGGTTTCAAAGAACAGGCGGCAGTGTGGAATCGAAAGTACATTCCATTCATATTTTCTTCAAAGACTGATTAGATGACTGAAGCTTCTGCCCTGAAAAAAATCTAATTGGAGAGCATGATTGATGACTCTTGGCTATGGACATTTTTCATTGGATAATACACCAAGGGGGGTGGGGGGGAAAAGCAGGATCAAGGGTGACTGTGAATTACATATTTCAGAGTTGGCTACAGGTAACGTTGGGTGTAGAATGCTACTTTCAAATAAATCTTTTTTAGTTTTGGGAGTGTGGCTCAAGGCTCATGATTTAATTGGAGTAACTGCTGGAATCCTAACACCCAGATTGTTGGGGGGCAAGAGGCTGATTCTGTAACAATAGCAATAACATTTAGTCTTACATACCGCTTCATAATACTTTACAGCCCTTTCTAAGTGTTTTATAGAGTCAGCCTCTTGCCCCCAACAATCTGGGTCCTCATTTTACCCACCTCAGAAGGATGGAAGGCTGAGTCAACCTTGAGCCTGGCGAGAATCGAACTGCCTAACTGCTGCAAAATTAGCCTGCAGTACTGTATTCTCACCACTGCGCCACTGTGGCTCAGTGTAAACCACTTAGAGAGGGCTGTAGAGCACAATAAAGTGGTACATCGGTCTAAGTGCTATTGGGTTGTCTGTACTGATTGAACACTTGCATCTTAAGCGAGGAGGAAGGGTCTAGGGCAGAGGTCTCCAAACCTGGCAACTTTAAGACTTGTGGACTTCAATACCCATATGCTGGCTGGAGAATTCTGGGAGTTGAAATCCACAAGTCTTAAGGCTGCCAAGTTTGGGGACCCCTGGTTAGGACAGCCATAGCCAGGAAAGATTCAGAGACATCACGGTGGACACAGGGGGAGGGGATACTGCTGAGTTGCAATTCAGCAGAGCCTTGGAGAGTTGGAAACGAGGCCAGATGTTGGCTAGCCCTGTTTTGGGGGAATGACCATGGTAATGAAAGGAAGGGGGCCAATGTTTAGCCTGCCATAGAAAAATAGAACAAAGCCTGGCCCAGATTTTAGAAAAGCAATGAAATGGGTGGTGGGGCTGGAAATGCTGCGGCTGGGATAAATGAGTGTGAGTTGAATTCAGAAGTGGGCCACAGTATTGTTCTGACTTTGGCTTCCCCAAAAAGCCCTAAGCAGACTTTTTGTCCTGGCAAAACCCCTTTTATTAAACGAAAGTGAATTTCTTGCATTCACATTCCGCCAAAGGCCTGGCAAACAGTCTTTCAAGGGTGCAATGAGGAGCACAGGCCTTATCTAGCTTGGAGAGCTGCCAAGTAAATATTTCCAAACGCAGTGCTGACAAGGAAGGACTCAGCACAGAGTCTCTGAGATGCACAGAACAGATCTTCACACTGCTGCAACGAACAAATTATTGCTCTTCTTTTTCCCCTTTTTCCTCTTCTTTTAATACCTATGGGAGGGGCCATTCATTGTCCACCTGTGGCCTTACTCCCATGTCGACCCTTAGTTTGTAATAGTTCTTTTCTTTTGGCAGCTCTGTGCATTTGGCAACCCGCTGCTGAAGCAAGAAACGCTAAACCATTCCAGACAAATTGTTGTACAGCCTCTTCTTGAAAACCTCCCATGTTGGAGCACCCACAATTCTGGAGGCAAACTGTTCCACTGTTTTAATTGTTCTCGCTGTCAGGAAATTTCTCCTTAAACCTATGTGAATGTGTGAACTTCATACCCTTCTGGGATATTTCCTGAACTTCATAAAGCTCAAGAAGGAATTCCAGGCCTTTTGATGTAGAGGCAAGAGAGAAGATCCTCCTCTCCATTCACGTGGTATCATTCATTGGAGACGAGAGCATCTATTTCAGAACTGATGCTTTTAACAGATTAACAGAGTGAGAAGGGACTTGTAGGTCATCTAGTCCAACCACCTGCCCAAGCAGGAGACCTTACACCATTTCTGACAGATGGCAGTCCAGTCTCTTCTTGAAAGCCTCCAGTGATGAAGCTCCCACAACTTCCAAAGGCAAGTTCTGTTCCATGGGTTGATTGTTCTCGCTGTCAGAAAAATTATCCTTGTTTCTAGATTGAATCTCTCCTGGATCAGTTTCCATCTGTTATTCCTTCTCTGGCCTTCAGGTGCTTTGGAGAATAGCTTGACCCCCCTCCTCTCTGTGGCAATCCCTCAAATACAGGAACTCTGCTATCCTGTCTCCCCTGGTCCTTCTCTTCACTAGACTAGCCAAGCCCAGTTCCTGAAACTCTTCATTGTATGTTTGTCTCATTTCTGATTCTCACCCAGTGAACATGTTCTAACATTCAGACTAATATCAACACGCATATTATTATGAATCATTTAAAAACAAGAGGGCTCTGTATGAGCCATGTATTCAGCAGGTCGGAGCAGGTGATCTAGCACTGCACTGTGCAGAGCTGATTGGATGTGCTTTGCAAACTTAGTGTATGATTCCACTGTTGCTGCTGTTCAAACGTACTTAAACCCAAACTTATTGCAAAAGCAAAACCTATTTTATTGCAACACTGGAAATTCCTTTCATTCCCAGCCAGAAGGAATCTTAAACAGTTCCCCAAGATAAACACACCCCTTTCAGTACTGTACAATGTTGCCAAAAACAGAAGCATCCAATTATAACAGAAACCAACCGAAATACCAGAAAAAAACCAACCAGAGCTTCAAGGAGGGCTTGGAATCTATCGAACTACTTTGCTTCCTGCAAAGGTTTCGTCATCTTGGCCTGATTTTTATCCCTGATGGGAGGGGCAATCACTTCCCAGCCTTACTCCCAAGTCACCCCTTTTGTTTCAGCTGCCTCTCGCGTTCTAGCAGCTCTGCGCACATGCACACTAGGAACAGGCTCCCCTTGGTCCTCTGCCTTGCTGCTGGCAAACTCTAGAGGCTCTGGAGTCAGCACACAACTCACAGATGGTCCTGGCCTCATCTCTGCATCAGATGCAGGATCCTCATCTGGGTCCTCTCCAGACTCCTGGACTGTTCCCCGTTCTTCCCCATTGTCCGATTCCGCTGCCGTCTGCACAGGCTGCCTGCAAACCACAACAGCCTGCCATCTCAGAAAATCTGTGAACTCAGTTACTGAGTTAAAGATAAATGGTTTAAATGCAACAACATTTAGGATCTACATGCCCCATCCAACATTTCCCAAAAGGGCTCATTGTTGTCTGCAAAGCCGCTCCAGAGGTTAGGATAACATCTGGATCGGCAACACGTTCCAAATTTCCTGTGACTTTCACAACAAGGTGGGGTCTGAGCTGTGCTCTTTCTTGTTTAGGTCTCCTGTGTCCGTTTGATCCAAATAATAATAATAACAACAACAATAATGATTAATAATGAATAATAATAATGATGATGATGAATAATGAATAATAGTAATACTAGTACTAGTACTACTACTACTACTATTAATAATAATAATAATAATAATAATAATAATAATAATAATAATAATAAAGCCTTTGTGTTTAATCTCAGATCTTAAAAAATCCAGGGAAAGAGGAGTAATTCAGATGCACATTTTTATGAACTAGTGCTCCCTCTTGTGGTTGGAAGGAAAAACTGCAACAGGTGATTTTTTTTCTCTCCTGTAATTTGCTGCTGTTCTTAATTCTCCATGTTGGATTGAATGTCCTCTTGTGCTGAAATAACTGGGACGCAATACCATCGTGTGTCCCATAGAATAATAAGGTATGAACGTGGTCAACATTCCCGTCTGTCAATGAGAAAAGGCCACGTTGATGGAATCCACATATCCATTGGCCCCAGGGGTGTGGGCTTCAAAAATTTTTGGCAAGGGGTTCTTTGCCCGGTGGCTGGGTGGGCATGGCCATGATGGGTGTGGCCTAGTCAGCCTCCTGCACCAGGGTGTGTGTGTGTGGGGGGGGGGTTGCCCTCCCCGGGCTCCGGAGGGTTTCCTTGAGCTTCCAGGAGGGCGAAAATGGCCTCTCTGGGCTCCAGAGGCTCTATGGAAACCTTCAAACAAGCCCATTTCTGGCCTTCCCGAACACCCAGGAGGCCCGTTTTTCTCCTTCCCTGAGCCTCTGAGTGTGCCCTGCACTTACCTGCATCCAAGATGGGCCTCGTGGGGACTCCCGGGAGGGGCAGGGTGGGGTGGGCGGGCCCAGCCAGGAGTGGGGTTTGGGGGTCATCCAAACTGCTCAGAATCTTAGCTAGAGGGTCTCCTGAACCCCTGCAAACTCCCAGAAGCCCACCCCGATTGCACCAAGACTTATAACCAGGACTGAACCTAAAATTTGTGTTGCTAAGTGAGACAGCTGTTAAGTGAATTTCCTCCCCATTTGTGACCCTTTTTTTTGGCCACAGTTACAGAGCAAATCACTGCAGTCGTTAAGCGGATCTGGCTTGCCAGAAGTCGGCTGGGAAGGCCACAAACGATGATTCACCTGACCCAGGGACCCTGCAACCATCATCAACCCATGCCAGTTGCCAAATGTCCAAATTTTGAGCCAATGTCCACAGACCGGCCGCAGCCATTGTAAATATGAAAAATGGTGATGTCACTTTTGTCAAGGTCATCGTAACTTCAGTCACTAAATGAATGTTTGTAAGTCATAGACTACCTGTACATTGTGATATTGTAGGTTCTTGGGAAGAACTCAACACCGATGAAGGGCAAGTCAACTAAAGAACTGACAGCTGTGGTTTCACCCTGTTGTGTGTAATAATTATAGTAGCAATAGCAGTTGCACTTAGACTTATAGACCGCTTCACGGTGCTTTACAGCCCTCTCTAAGCGGTTTTACAGAGCTAGCCTATTGTCCCCCAACAATAGGGGTCCTCATTTTAATGACCTTGGAAGGATGGAAGAAAGAGTCAACTTTTAGGAGGAAGGAAAAAAGGAAGGAAGGAAGGAAGGAAGATAGCAATAGCACTTAGACTTATATACCTCTTCACAGTGCTTTACAGCCCTCTCTAAGTGGTTTTACAGAGCCAGATTCTTGCCCCCAACAATCTGAGTCCTCATTTTACCCACCTCGGAAGGATGGAAGGATGAATCAACCTTGAGCAGGTCAGGATCATACTGCTGGCAGTGGGCAGAATCAGCCTGCAATGCTGCATTCTAACCACTGTGCCACCAGGGCTCTTGAGAGAGAAAGAGATGATGAAACAAAGAGAAAGAAAGAAAGAAAGAAAGAAAGAAAGAAAGAAAGAAAGAAAGAAAGAAAGAAAGAAAGAAAGAAAGAGAAAGCAATAGATTTATATATGGAAGGATAGAAGAAATAAGAAGCATTTTGTGGAGAAGAAAGAAAGGAAGGGAAGAAAGAAAGAAATAGACCTATTTACCACTTCACAGTGCTTTACAGCCCTTTCTAAGCGGTTTGCAGAGTCAGCCTCTTACCCCCAACAATCTGGGTCCTCATTTTACCCACCTCAGAAGGATGGAAGGCTGAGTCCACCTTGAGCCTGGTGGGATATGAACTACCAAGTTGCAGGCAACCAGCAGTCAGCGGAAGTAGCCTGCAGTACTGTCTTCTAACCACTGCGCCTCCACGGCTGTAGTAACCAACTGACAAAGATAATTATATCGACATTCACAAAATCACCACTGCTCAATGGTCAGAATTGAAAATATCATTTTTGTAGTTGTAGTCCTTCCTCAAGAGTTGAGCAAAGGCTGAATTGGATCAGCCCCAAACCTTAGGAGAAATTTTCTGACAGTGAGAACAATCAACCCATGGAACAGAAGTTGCCTTCAGAAGTTGTGCGAGCTTCATCCCTGGAGGCTTTCGAGAAGAGATTGGACTGCCATCTGTCAGAAGTGGTGTAGGGTCTCCTGCTTGGGTGGGGGGGTTGGACTAGATGACCTACAAGGTCTCTTCCAACTCTCTTAATCTGTTAATCTTTTTGAATGATGGTCTAATCACGTAGAAGGGAATAAATAATATCTCTGTGATTATTGAACATTAATCAATAATGCTTGCTTTCTCCTTAGATTGTCTATTAAGCCAAAGCTGAACTTCCAGTTCAACTCTGTTGGCTTTAGGTCAACGGTCTTCATGCTTCATCGATTGCATTGTCAATATTGACTTCGTCAATTGCATTACCCAAGTGGTTTATTTTGGTAAATCAGGCATGCTTTCTCACCATTTAATGCAGCACCAAGATCAATTTAATGGATCAAGTCTTTTGAGCTGGAATTTCAATGAGGAGAAAAGAGCAAACAGTTATTGGAGACTGGAAATTAAACATTACGTGGAGACCAGTTTTAAGGGAATTGGACACACACACACACACCGACACGTTAACTTCTCAGAAGAGATAAGAAATACACGGTAAACAGAACCAAGCAAAAAAAGCAGGTTGTGAGTTTTGAACTGGAAATTTGCAGCTTTTAAGCTAAAAAAGTCTATGGTTGTGACATAAATTAGGGAATCTGCAATGAAGCTTGGATATATACAGAATTGGACTGTTGTGTAATATCTCCTGGCAATTTTACATCGCTGATTCCTGGTAAACAATTTATTTTTCTTTTGCAGAATACACCTGATACACAACACTAAGTTCAAACAATATTTGAAAACTTGCTTTCCCTTGCTGAACTTAGAGTAACAAGGCCAGTGGATTGTTCCCTATGCTTTGCATTCATAATATTGTAGGGTTTGGGGTTTTTTTAGTTCTTAACTCCATCTGAATACAAATAAACTATAAAATACACTGAGGCCATTTGAAGGTTCCTGTTAACAGTGGTTGAAGAACCAGCTAAATAGCAGCATCCAGCAACCCCAAAGGTGCTTTTTCAAGAGGCAATTGGACTTTCTGGTTTTTCTTTGAAGACGTTTCACTTCTCCTCCAAGAGGCTTCTTCAACTCTGACTGGATGGAGTGGAATGGAGGGATTTATATTCCTTGCAGAGAGCTGGTCATTCATTATATTCACCAGAGAGCTGGTCAGCCATTCCGCATACATCCTTCCATTCCCTACCATCCAGTCAGAGCTGAAGAAGCTTCTTGAACGAGAAGCGAAACGTCTTCAAAAGAAAAAAACAAGGAAGTCCAGTGGCTTCTTGAAAAAATAGCACCTTTGGGACAACCATACCTGGAGGACCGAGAATCTCCATAGACAATCAACACCCAGTTAAGCTTAAAGAGAAGAAGCTAAGCCAGTCAAAAATGCTCTGCAGCGGAAGGGGACGCCACCATGAAATCCCAGGGCTGCAGGCTTACGCTGATATATTGGAAAAGAAAAATAGGAAAATAAATTGGAAATAGATAATGGCTAAATAGATAATAAATAGAGAATAGATAATCGAAGGAGGGGGGAAAAAATCCTCCGACAATCAGCTGAGAGGAGAAAGAAGAGAAAAACACATCCCACCAACCCCTGCACTTTTCTCTTCTTTCTGTTAGGGCTCCGGCAGTTACCCCCATTTAAATCATGAATCTCTAGCCGGATTTTCAAAGCTTAAAGAAGATTTATTAGGAGTAAACATGCCGGTGCTGCCTGAGTGTAGCCGACTCTGAGGCACATTGTTCATTGTCACCCTTGACCCTGTTTTTTCACCACCCCTGAGTGTATTGTAATTCATATTCTCCAATGGGACACATTCATAGCCAAGAGTCATCAATCATGTTCTCTACTTAGAATTTTGCGAGGCAGAAACTTCGGTCACCTAGTTACTATCTTTGAAAACATTTATGGAATGCAGTTTCGGTTTTGCAAGCTGTCACACTGCTTCCCCCTCCTCCTTTTCTGTCGGCAACTCTAAAAAGACCAGAGAAATATTATATGAGTTGACACATTATCCTCTCAGCTGATTGGCGCTGCAGGCCTCAGCTGGTGTGGGGGAAGCTGCGCACGAGTGTTAGGTGCGCACGCACACACGCACGATCATCGAACCAGTAGAGGAACAGGTAGGACCCCACTGCTGGATGAGATGGTTAGAAAGGGTCATCGATGCAATGACCATGAATTTAGGCAAACTCGTGCTGGTGTGCTGTAGTTGGACGCGACTGGACAACAAATGGCAAAACCCAACGGATAGGTCCATAAAATTATTAGCGCTCAGGTAGGATGGACAGGGGATTTTTTTTCCCCATCTTTATATGTGTGTAATGGCAGCAGCAGCCGGGAGAGTTCAGAAGGAGAAATCTGGTGGACACGGAAACATCAGGAAGCAAACAAGTTGGGTTGATGTTAGCCAAAGTTGGACAGTTGAGTGGAAGGAGGGATTTGTGTCTGTGATAGACTTACCGTATGTTGTACATGCATTGATATGTTCCTGGATGTCCCTGAAAATATGTTAACTAACAATGTTGGGTTGGTAGGATCTATTGGAGCTTTTTTCTCCTCTTCTGGAGCTCATACTCTCTAAACATTTCTGAGGCTTTAGTTCTAGGTGCCTTTTCACAATTATTTATTTTGATTTATTTATTTTGATTTGCCAATCACTTACAAGATAATAAATATAAGTATATACATAGTTATGAATACATGAAATGGGTACATATAAGAAAAATAAAAAAATAAATAAAAGAAACAGTAGGACAGGGATGGTAGGCACGTTGGTGCGCTTATGCACGCCCCCAACAGGCCTCTTAGGAAGTGGGTGAGGTCAATAGTAGACAATCTAAGGTTAAAGTTTTGGGGGTTTGGGGAAGAAACCACAGAGTCAGTAGAGTATTCCAGACACTGATTACTCTGTTGCTGAAGTCGTATTTCCTGCAATCAAGTTTGGTGCGGTTAACCTTGAGTTTGTATCTATTGTTTGCTCTTGTGTTGTTATGGTTGAAGCTGAAGTATTCATTGACAGGTAGGACATTGCAATATATGATTTTATATACCATACTTAGATCAGACCGAAGACGTTGTAATTCAAGGTTTTCTAGGTCTAGAATTTCAAGTCTGGTGGCATAAGGTGTTCTACAACGAGTAGAGGAGTGGAGAACTCTTCTTGTGAAATATTTCTGGACTTTCTCAACTGTGCTAATATCAGATATGTAATGTGGGTTCCAGACTGATGAGCTGTATTCGAGTACTGGTCTAGCAAATGTTTTGTATGCTCTAGTTAGTAGTGTGATATTACCAGAGAAAAAGCTACGTAGGATTAGGTTAACAACTCTTAATGCCTTTTTGGCTATATAGTTACAGTGGGCTCTAGCACTTAGATCATTAGAGATGAGTACTCCAAGGTCCCTGACAGAGCTTGGATCATCAACAAGGTCTTGACTATTCAACTTGTATTTTATTTTCTGATTTTTTTTGCCAATATGTAAGACAGAGTATTTATTTGTTGAGATTTGAAGTTGCCATTTGTTTGACCATTCTGATACATAGTCGAGATCTTTCTGAAGGGTAGCAGTATTGTCTGTGGTGTTGAACAGCTTTACATCATCGGCAAAGAGAGCTACTTCATCCTTCTAAAAACAGGATGTTTTCCGGTTTGCTCTTATGCCCTTCCTTTTCCATTGACCCTTAGCTGAACGTGTGCCGTTCGGCTTCCTGCCTGGAAATTTGAACTGCAATAAAACTTTCCATGAAGCCGTTTTAGGAAGTTTCCTTACAGCTTTCTCCCAAAGCGTTGAGCTACCGCTTGGCTGCTGGCATCCCCAGACGGAGTAAGCGACAATGCGTGTGGCATCACGTCTGCATGAAAAGGGGAATCAACGGCATGCCCGCATTTTAAAAAGATGGAGAGAGGTCATTCCTGTCATTTACGGGATGATGACATTGCTAAAAGGAAATGTATTAAATGGGCAAAGCAAAAAGTTGTGGTTGCAACTGCATTTTGTTTTTCTGGGGTGGGGGGTGGGGATAGAAATAGTCATCCTTACACTATTTCTCATCCCCCAAGTCCCCATATAATTGCAAACAGTGAGCAGACTATGCTTATGTCCAGCCTGATGAATTAAAAACAAATAAATAAAGAGAAGAACAAGGGCTTAGTTGAAACAAGATTTTATTTTGTCTCTAAAAAAAAAAAAATTATCTCCACCCTTTCTAGGGAAATCAAGTGCTGATACTAGTGAGCTGAAAGACACGAATCAGGGATTCCAACCACGAGGGTGTGAATGGCTCTCAAACCACACTTTGGAAGGCTCAAAGATGGGCAAAGAAGGAAGCCACAAAGAAGACACAAAGGGAGACGCCTAGAATTGCCCTAAAACGTACAATCGAGAGTTTTGCCACCCAGCTAGGATAGGGTGAGAATTAGATAAGTGAGCGTTTGTCGTGCGGCATTAAGTTTTAGCTTAGGAATAGGAGAGATTTCCCTGCTGTTGCATCCTCTAATAGGCCTGCATTTATTCCTGGTCTTCTCACTTTTCATAATTGTAGTAGAAGTTCTGGAGAAGGTTAGTTTCCTTCAATCTGAGGAGAAGAAGGAGGAGGAGAAAGAGAAGGAGAGGAAGAAGAAGAAGAAGAAGAAGAAGAAAGAAAAAGAAAAGAAGGAGGAGGAGAAGAGGAGAAGGAGGAGGAGGAGGAGGAAGGAGAAGGAGAAGAAGAGGAAGAAGAAGAAGAAGAAGAGGAGGAGGAAGAAGAAGGAGATGGAGAAGAAGAAGGAGGAGAAGAAGAAGAGAAGGAGGAGGAGGAGGAAGAAGAAGAAGAAGGGGAAGAAGAAGTAGAAGAGGAGGAGGAGGAGGGAGGAGGAGGAGGAAGAGGAGGAAGAAGAAGAAGAAGAAGAAGAAGAAGAAGAAGAAGAAGAAGAAGAAGAAGAGAAGGAGGAGGAGGAAGAAGAAGGAGAAGGAGAAGAAGAGGAAGAAGAAGAAGAAGAGGAGGAGGAGGAGGAAGAAGAAGGAGATGGAGAAGAAGGAGGAGAAGAAGAGAAGGAGGAGGAGGAAGAAGAAGAAGAAGGGGAAGAAGAAGTAGAAGAGGAGGAGGAGGGAGGAGGAGGAGGAGGAGGAAGAAGAAGAAGAAGAAGAAGAAGAAGAAGAAGAAGAAGAAGAAGAAGAAGAAGAAGAAGAAGAAGAAGAAGAAGAAGAAGAAGAAGAAGAAGAAGAAGAAAAATAAGTTAATTTATCTTTCCCAAAACCCATTCACTCCACTCAGGTTTGGATATCAAAATATGGCTGAGCAGTAGAATCTCGAGTATAAACTCCAATGAGTTTTTCGGGGATTTGGTTGTTATTAGGTTTATGAACTGGATTGATTTGTTTATTGCAATTGTTTTTCTTTACCATGGATATATTGTATAATTTTGCTGAAAGGTACAGCGAATCTTAATTATTTGGTGCAGTATAAAAGTATAATTAAGACTGCTATTAGTTATGGCAATGATAACAACAAGAACAATAGGCAAATTATGTCATTTGCATTATTTGCAGGTGCCTAGTGTATTTCTATATTTATGCAACACTTAATTACTTCAAATGCTACCATTTAAACAGCAATAGCAATAGCATTATAAAAAGCATGACATTATTAAAATGACAGCATAAGTTGAGATTTATAAACACATAAGTTATGCTCTGATGAAGCTTTTTGTCTGAAACAAAAGTGATTCTGCGCTATTAACATATTTAATGCAAAGGAATTCAGCTAAACAGATCTGAAGAAATGACTTGCCTTTATTATTAATGTTAAGTTAAATCAGTATCATTAATTAATGATTCAATTAATAACACTGAATTGGGGGTTATTGGACTATATCTGGAAGGTCACAAATAATCAGTGGCTGAAGCGGAAGAATAATTTTCAATCTGTAATTTTCAATCTGTAATTTTCAATCTATAATTTTCAATCTGTAATTTTCAATCTATAATTTTCAATCTATGTTCAACTCTTAATTGTCACCCCAAATATCAAAATTGTCTAGAAATTGGGGTAGGGAACAAGTGGGGGAGGAGGAAGGAAAAAAAACCCAGAAAGGAATATTTTGATATAAAAACCAGTAGAACAAAGTTCTCTCATCACTTTATGGAGAAAAGAAAGGGTCATCAACTCAGAAGGGAAGAAGAGTTTTGAGGACCTATTTATGCTCTTGGATTTTTTTGACGCTCCCTTACATCCCTTCGTCCCCACCGAATCAAGGATTCTGGGGCTAGCCGAGCTGAGATTTACCTCTGTGGCTTCTACCGGGATGCCTTCTTCTCCTATCCCAGCAGGTTGGTCTTCGTGTTGATTGGGATGAAGTTCATCCTACAGAACACACAAGAACAGACCAAGGTATCACCAGATGCCACAAAAGACCAGAAGTTAGGGTTCCCATTCTGGCTAGATTCTAGATGTGTAAATGTGTGTTAGATTTTGGCAGCAGGAATTCAAACCCAGAAAGCACACACAGATGTCAGCAGGATTCATTACCTTCGTTATATACATAATAAGATGCGTAAAATGTACAATACCCATAGTAGATTCTTCCAATGTAACGCAAGCAAAACAGAAGCAGCAGCTTCAGAGCTCAGAGCAGAAAGGTTTTTAGTTTAGAGCGGAGAGCACAGAGCTAAGCCACACCCAGACTACTTCTAGTTTCACTTTCCAATTCAGCTGCCATTGGCTAGTCTCTTGCCATGCCTATTCATTGCCTGACTTTGCTACTAAGCGCTATTCCAGCTCATGAATATACTCTCACAATGTGTATGGAGATTCTCAATCATCCAAGTCATGGTTGTCCCAAAGGTGCTTTTTCAAGAGGCAACTGGACTTTCTGTTTTTTTTCTTTGAAGATGTTTCACTTCTCATCCTAGAAGCTTCTTCAGCTCTCACTGGATGGTGATTCCTCACCCATCCAGTCAGAGCTGAAGAAGTGTCATGCCCTTGTTGGAGTCTGATTCTGAGGGGGAGATTGAGGAGTTGACAGGGAGCGGGAGTATGGCTCCGGTGGCTGTGGAAGAAACAGGGAAGAGCACAGTCCGGCTGAGCAGGGAGGAACAGAGAAGGGAGCAATGTGGCTTATGGGAGAGGAAAAGGCCTTGATCCCTTTCATTAGTTGCAGCTGGGAGAACAGGATATAAGAGGAGCATTTTAAATAGCTCTTTGCTGGAAGCAAAGGGTACTTTATCTTGGTTGAGGCTTATCTGGGTTTTGGCATTCTCCCAATTGTGGTTGCTGCGTTATCTTGTGGAAGTCTGCAATTTATCATCCTGGCCTGCCGTATTAATGACTCCAGTGTGATTTGTGTTGGTATTTTTATTTCTAATTATTTTTACTTTTGGTTTGGACTGCATTTACTCTCTTTATAGACTGTTTTTGGAAGAATTTGATATCAAGTTGATGATAATTGGACATTGGGGCCCAAGTTGGAGGCATTAAAGGAAATTTATTCTACTTGTGTGACTGTGTTATTTTTGTGTCACACCCCAGGTCATCACAAGAAGCTTCTAGGATGAGAAGCAAAACGTCTTCAAAGAAAAAAAACAGAAAGTCCAGTTGCCTCTTGAAAAAACACCTTCCAGATGTGTATGGACTACAGTTCCCAGATTGCTCAGCAAGGGTTGAGTGCGTACATCTGGAACCAAATGCTGGACTGAGAGGACCCATGAAGACTGTTCTTCTGTCCAAAAGGACCAGGCACATAGCCTTTAAAGACTGAAAGACTTACTCAAGTTGAATACTATTTGCTATATCATACAGTTTTTCTCTGGTGCAGACATACAATCAGTGCAAATATAATCTTCCATCCCGTCCTTGCTGAATTTCAAACTTGGTTTTTGGCCGTTCCTCTGGATACAAACTGGTCTCTTGATTCCTTCTGGGTTGGTTTTTTTAAAATTTTTCTTTCCCATACGACTACATGGAGTTAATTGTTTAAATTTAGGGGTGTAAACTAAGAAAGCCATTGATGTAGCTCTTTCCCTTACAATTCCCGGTCCTGCCTCCTCGCCAACAATTTATCCATGAATGAAGGCAAGCAAATGTTTAGATACAAACAATTGTCTGTCTGCTTCCTTGGCCAGGAGGAAAACTTCAAGCTCATCTCTAATTATGAATGGTGGCTTAAGAAACACATCCTCTGTTTGTTTCTCTTGGATCTGCATCCCTCATCATGATTTCATGCCTCTGACTCATTTTCTATTTTTAACCAGGCAGGAAAGGAGCATCTTGAGTTCTTGTTTCTCTTCTTTTCTTTCTGAACTGGAGCACAATTACAGGAAGAAGACGTGTTGGGCTGTGTGTTCCTTCTCTCCCCAAGCAATATAAATCTGACAACTTTGATTGATTGAAAGGCACAAAACCTGGATGCCGCCACTCTCAAAATCAAGAACGCTGACCCAAAGCCAACCAGCCTAATGTGTTTAGAACCGTCTCATTTTTCAGAATACTCCCTACTCAACCAAAAGATAATTTCTGGGCATGGAATCCTACGCCTAGTAATGGATTTGAAAAACTTTTAAAGAATTCCTATGAGATTAGAGGTCCTTCTCTAAATAGTTTGTCATTTTGTGGAGGGAAGTTATTCTTGGTCCCTAAACAGTAACAAAACTCCAGCATCAATGTCCATTGTGGATTCTCCGTTGTGCTTATCAATGCCCCATAACTGGCTTTGGTGGAAAATGAGATGCTGCACTGGAAGTCTTCAAAATGAACCAAATATTCACTAGCTGCATCTCTATATATTCTGTTGTTCCTCATTTTTGAGGTATATTTGCTGTATCTACTGCCTATTTTACAGTTCTTAATGGGTCAAAATAACCTTTTGGTCATTGAATTGAATTGAATTTTGTCATTGTACATATATACACAGTATACATACAACGAAATTCACATAACGCCCAGAGACCAGATTCAACAGGCACACACATGACTGTTATGTCTCCTCTTGGAAATTCAAACGAACAAACACAAAGCAGCCGTTTCACAATCAAATCAAACTGAAGGAAAATAACAAGATAACGGCTGGCAGAAACTGTTAGGACTCCCCTTCAAAATTCAAACAAACAGAGATCTCTTTGCAGTAACGTCCTCATTCAAAATAGTCATTTTGTTTCTGGCAAAAGGCACCAGCTCAGCTGTGTCCTTTTATACCCATTAAGGCAACGTGCTAATTAACTGGCTTGCCCTTCAGATTAACGTTTCCTGGTTCTGACATCAATCCACGATCTAACAGTCTTTAGATTCAAAACTCCTAACAGGACCGATCCTTCCAATCACAACACATGACAATCCCCAAACACCTCCCCACCTGCCTATATTCCCCACTCCCTAAAAACACACAAGCATCCACACAACAGACCAAGTAATAGTGTCCAACAGCTCACTGATGGTGGTCCTTAAGTTCACTGTTAAGTGCAATTATAGCTCTGGGATAAAAACTATTCAGAAAACATGTGGTCTGAATTTTAATTGTTCTGTATCTTCTGCTAGAAGGCCACAGTTCACAAAGATTGTAAGCAGGATGGAAAGTGTCTCTGAGAATGTTGTGCAACTTCCTCAAATAAGTTGGTGACTTTGAGAAGGGCAGGTTCACTAAGATATTTGGTCAGGGGTGGGATCAAAAAATCCCAGCAACCGGTTCGCTGCCCAGTTGCTGGGTGGGTGTGGCCATGGTGGGTGTGGCCTGCTGGAACTTCCAGAAGGGCCATTTTTTTACCTTCTCCAGGGTTCGAAGGCTTTAGACAGGAAATTGGAAGGCATTCCACTTCTTGAAATCTACCAACTTAAGATTTCCACCTTCTTGGAATTTCTTGATTGGGTAAACAAGTCACATGCAACATTTACAGCCTTTTTCAATGGGTCTGTGAGGGGAAATAACTATTTAACTTCCACCCATGCCTGGCAGTTTTCTACCTGGCAACCTTTCCCTTTCACTGGTCTGAAAGCCAAAAAAAAAATCAATCTAATTAAGAGGTAGGAAGGATGCTGTGGCGGAAGGTTAAAAACCCCATTCAACTGGATGGTTTTCCCCAGCAAATATCAGCACCTCTTACACTGGATTTGTCTCAGACACAAAATGTTAGGAACATGATAAGGCAGGAGTCTTCCAACTTGATAGCTTTAAGACTTGTGGACTTCAGCTTCCAGAATTCCTCCTCTAGTCATGTTAACTCAGGAATTCTGGAGTTGAAGTCCACAAGCAGGGGTGGGATTCAATTTTTTTAAACAACTGGTTCTGTGGGCATGGCTAGGTAGGTGTGGCAATGTGACTGGGTGGACGTGGCTTCTTCTTTTTTGCAGCACCCCCTGCCCACCCTGGTGCCCCTTTTTGCCTTCTGGGCCTCAGGGATGCCTCCTGGGGGAAGCAGTAAGACAGAGAGTGGGATCCTGGCACAGCTGATCATTGGAACAGCTGATCGTCGGGAGGGGAAAATAGCTTAAGGAGTAACTGGGCGGGGGAGACCACAGTCAGTGATGTCATACATGTGCGATAAGGACTGACTGGGAGGGGAGGGACGGGCCCAGCCGGGGCAGGATTTGCTGGTTCTCCGAATTGTGCAGAATCATAACAACCGGTTCTATAGAACCGGTTCAAACCGGTAGAATTCTACCCTGTCCACAAGTCTTAAACTTGCCAAGTTTGAAGACCCTTGTGATAAGGTCTCATTGGTGGAAATATCACACCTACCTTGCTGACCAGACCACTGGTGGTTACAACAGTCTCGGCTCCTTCCACTGTTTGCTTTGCCACTGTGTTGACGCTGGCCACCACAGTGTCTCCCACAAGACTGGCCTGTTCTTTGGTCTTCTCAGCAACTGTAGTCGAAGCAGAAAGAAGCTGAGAGGATGATTCACGATAAAGTGGAAGTCCCACTTCTTCAGATGTCATTGGAAGCTACTAAGATTATCGGGGATCTTTTTCATGGAGGTCACTTTTGAAAGGATCAGTGTCTTCCCTGGATTTTTGGAACCCAAGTCTGGGAGTCTTAAAACTAGCATTATTTTTTGGTGATCTCCACAAGCCCCAAAGTGTGTGTGGGAAGATTGTTCAGCCCTCATTGTGTACTTGCTGGAATTTTGAAGGGATTTTATGCCCACCCCAAAGACATGTCCAGTCTGCACCCATTTTCAGAATATAGAATGGCAAAGCCCTAAAAATGAAGTACAGAAGAAGATGCACAAGTCGATTGGGGAACAACATCTGGTCTTTCCCTCAGAAAAAGTTCTTGCGTTGACCTGCTAGAGCAGAGGTCTCCAAACTTGGCAACTTTAAGACTTGCGGACTTCAACTCCCAGAATTCCTCCAGCCAGCTGGAGGAATTCTGGGAGTTGAAGTCCGCAAGTCTTAAAGTTGCCAAGTTTGGAGACCTCTGAGCTAGAGAGATTCTAATGGATCATTTTCTCTCTCTGCCTTAGGATAAGCCAAGACGCTTTCCTTTTTTTGATGCCCAAAGAGATCTTTCAAGACCTCCTTTGTTCTCTCCATCAGTCATTTCCTTCTAGGACCATATGCTGGGAATTATTCCACAAACACGTGGCAAACTGTTTTGTGGTTTTGCACAAAGTGAAGGTGTAACTTTTGTCCACAAGCATAAATATGGGCCTTGGAAAAGAAACTGAAATGCTTTCTTTTCCAAGGATTTTTAGCCAGAAAATGGCAGGTAAATGTTAGCTCACGTTCAAGATTCAGCCACAAAATAATTGGCTTCCATCTGGTTTCTCTTGATGTGCAAATCCATTGGGGTATAACTTTGTTTTCTCTCTCAACTAAAAATAAATCACATTGTAGCATAATTTTTATTTGCTTTTGCTTTTATTGATTGACTGCAGCAAAGAAAGACAAAAAAAAAACTCATGCAGAAAGAAAGAATGAAAGAAGAAAGAAAGAAAAAGAAAAGAAGGAGGAGGAGGAGAATAAAAAGAAGAAAGCAAGAAAATAAGTTTATTGACTGACTGAAGCAAAGAAAGACAAGGAAAAACTTGTAAAGAAAGAAAGAAGAAAGAAAAAGAAAAGGAGGAGGAGGAGGAGGAGGAGAAGGAGGAGGAGAAGAAGAAGAAAAAGAAGAAGAAGAAGAAGAAGAAGAAGAAGAAGAAGAAGAAGAAGAAGAAGAAGAAGAAGAAGAAGAAGAAGAAGAAGAAGAAGAAGAAGAAGAAGAAGAAGAAGAAGAAGAAGAAGAAGAAGAAGAAGAAGAGAAACAAAATTTTATATGGGATACATTTTGCAAATATACAAGTTATATAATAAACATTTCATGGAACAATGGCCATATTTCATTACAACCATCCTTTAATAATCTATACTGATAACTGATTCCTCCAAAGCAAACAAAAATTATACTAATACCATCAACACTGGCAGACCTGGTGATACTGGGCCCTTATCTCCCTCTTTCCAATGTTGAAGAAAAAGCCACATTGTATGAACATTCATCATATTAGTAGATGGATCAATTTTTGGAAAATAAGTGAAGTCCCTTGCATTTATGCCATACATGGGTATAGGAAGACAGAAGAGGACATCATTAATTCAATCCAGAAAACCCAAAAGCGACTCCATTGGGCCAACTTTTGTGTAGCTCTTACCGGAAGTCACACTTTGAACCACTCCTTCTTTGGTTTTTGTGCCTGCAAAGAGAGAGGAGAGAGAGAGAGAGAGAGAGAGAGAGAGAAGGAGGAGAGGGAGGGAAGGAAGGAGGGAGGGAGGGAGGGAGAGGAACAGAGAGGGAGAGGGGCAGAGAGAGGAGACAGAAGAGAGGGAGAGGGAGGGAAGGAGAGGAGAGAGGAGAAAGGACAGGAGAGAGAGAGAGAGAGAGAGAGAAAGGGAGGGAGGGGGAGGGAGAGGAGAAAGGAGAGAGAGACAGAGAATAATTGATCAGTTTTGCTTTCAAAAACCATCCATTAAGATTTGCAGTGCTAGGGCAGCTTAGCAGAGAGTGAATCACCGGATAAAAAGGTCTTCAGTTTCCTTCTCTCAAGATGAATGTAGCACTTCAGACAAGTGGCCAGTTGAGTATCCATTCAAATACAAAGCCCACCAACAAAACAAGAGTTCAGGTGCAGCTTTTTTTTGTAATTCTTGCTGGGGAAGGGAGAAAAAGCTAGTAGGAAGATGGCCAAGATTACACATCAGTGCTCGACTTGGGTTGGTGGACAATGTTTTTCTACTCAAAGGGTTATTAGTCCCCCAAATTTGATTTAAAGTCAAGAACGGTTACAGGAACTGGGCTTGGCTAGTCTAGTGAAGAGAAGGACCAGGGGAGACAGGATAGCACTATTCCAATATTTGAGGGGCTGCCACAGAGAGGAGGAAGGGGTCAAGCTATTTTCTAAAGCACCTGAAGGCCAGACAAAGAATAATGGATGGAAACTGAACAAGGAGAGATTCAACCTGGAAATAAGGAGAAACTTTCTGACAGTGAGAACAATCAACCCATGGAACAGAAGTTGTCTTCAGACATTGTGGGAGCGCCTTCACTTGAGACTTTCAAGAAGAGATTGGACTGCCCTCTGTCCGAAACGGTGTAGGATCTCCTGCTTGGGCAAAGGAGTGGGTTGGACTAGATGATCTATAAGGTCCCTTCCAACTCTGATTATCTGTTAAATTTTAAGATGGGAAGAGCAAGAATCTTGGGCCACTACTAGCCTCTGGCCAGCAGACAGAAACAAGCAAACACATGGATAGATAGAATTCTTTATTGGCCAAGTGTGATTGGACACACAAGGAATTTATCTTGGTGCAGATGCTCTAAGTGGACATAAAAGAAAAGATACTTTTGCCATCTTCCTCTACCTTGGCCATTATTTTCCTAATTCATCCCTGTAAAGCCATCTCATGCCCAGTCAGCCTGTCCTCGTTCTCCTTCTTGTGCATGTGTGCGAAATATTCACGGCCATCCTACGGGATGGTCTGAAGCACCCATACTTCTGCTACTAGCATCTCTGCATCGGTTCACAGGATTTCGAAGACAGCACACTTTCCATTTCATGGTGTGTGGTTTTTTTTTTAAATGGATGTTTAGGGAAAGACGCCACCAAGGTGACGAAGGAAAAGCAAGGAGAACATCCAAAGAAACGCTCTTGCAAACCTGAGCTGCACTGCAGTCAAATTCCTTCCGGTCATTCAAATCAAAAAAGGGGAATTGGGGCTTAGTTTAGTTCAGGAGGGGCTGCATGCAACCATCCTTGACTTAGGTTTTTGGCTCAGACATCATCATCCAGATCATCTTTAAAAGCAAGCAGAAAAGGAGCGGCTAATTCCCCTGGGTTTACTTGGCATGGCGTTTGCAGAAAATCTCTCTCTCTTTTTTTTTTTTTGCAGATTCTTAGGCCTGAGAAGGTGGCTAGAAGTTCCCAGTTCCTTAATTCTAAATTCCTGTCTCTTGGATCTCTCTCTGGTTAGCGATTCTTTTAGTTCTAATAGAAGCAGACAATGCGGGAGTCCTTGGCAAGCAACATCTGTTTGATCCTTGCCACTGTCCTCTCTCGTTGCAATGACTCAACATTATTGGAGCTTGTTTATAGTCAACAGGAGTCACGGGGTGGAGAAGGGGGAGGCTGGGAGAACACAGGGGAAGAAAATCTCATAAAGGCAAGGAGATCTTCCCTGCTAATTGAACTGCAAAACACAGTGCCAAATTTGAACAGTTGGTGCCAGGGACTCTCGCCTGCTAGATTTCCAGACTGGAAAAAGGACTCACAACAACGAATGTCAATCAGGCTGCAAACATTATTTGCCTTTACTGATCTTTTGCTAAGGGTTTCTGTACAAATTTATTGGGCTCTGAAAGCTTATTCCATAGTAACAGCAAATGTTTTTAAAAAAAAATGAAATGGATTTGAGTGCTGTCAGCAAGTACTGCAATATGGTTAGATAGAACTGTTTAATTACATTTATGCATTGAGTCATGTATTTATTATGTAAATATATATCTATATCTATCTATCAATCTATATCCATATCCATCTATATCTATATCTATATATCTGGTATTCAGCTTTGTTCGGGTATTTTCCCACGTCATTATAGTTGTGCTTTTAAAGTTGTAGCAACGTTTCGGCAGAATCTCATCTGCCATCATCAGGCTTCTGTATTGGGTTCGTCTGTGAGTCAACTTTAAAAGAATGCTATAATGACGTGGGAAAATACCCAAACAAGGCTGAATACCATACATATAAATACCCGCGAAAACTTAAGAAAACATCTATATCTATATCTATATCTGTATCTGTATCTGTATCTGTATCTGTATCTGTATCTGTATCTGTATCTGTATCTGTATCTATATCTATCTATCATATCTATCTATCATCTATCTATCTATCTATCTATCTATCTATCTATCTATCTATCTATCTATCTATCATCTATCATCTATCTATGTGCCCCTTCTACTCAAACAACTCTGGGTATGTAGCCCAACAAAAGCACAAAAACATGCATGTAAAATTTAGAAAAGTCAAAACATGCCAGCTAGAAATAACCATCTTTAACCTGGGGGGTGAGGGAAATACATAAATTGGATTCTACTTCACTAAAGCCTCAGAAAAGAACCAGGTTTTTTAAAGGACTTCTGAATGGCCAACAAGTTTGGGGTCATGTAAAATTCAGGGAAGAGAATGTTCTACTGTCAGTCCACTGGTTGTGTTTCTGGATCAAGGAGGGTTCTGTAAGGTGAGCATCTCACAAGGTGGACCTTCGTAACATGTCCTACCACATGAGGAGAGAGGGCAGGTGTGTCTCCTCTTATCTCTTGACCTCGTCAGACGCATCTGCCAACCTCTGCATTCACCCAACAGAGCCTGAGGAACCCAGAAGACTCAGAGAAGAAGAAATAGAGACAACTTTGCTCTCCTTTGGTGAAACTGGTCTGCACACGCGAGCCAAAAAACATCAAAATAAAATTCCCTCAAAAAACATCAAAATAAAATTCAAGAAAAAAGACATCATGACATCTTAATAGGACTGTGCTAAAGCTCCACCTGCAAACTTTGGTAACGCTTCGTGCTGTTTTGGGGTTGGAGTGCCAAGAGAGACTTCATACACATTTAATCTGGTTGTATAAAAAATTGGGAATTTATTATAGGTGATAGGAATTTACTATAAGTAGATACTCTTGTATCGATGCATACACAGTAATATAATATACAGAGATATGGGCCAATAATTTAATATTTCTAGACTGCCTTTGTTGGCCTAAATAATTTTCTGCCTCCAATATGGCTGACAGCAAAATATCAAACTGTTGTAACTCTTTGGAATGTGTTAAAAGGAAGCAGTTTAAGCCCCGAGGACACTTTAAAAACAATTTTGTTTTAAAACTTCCCCATCTCCAGCACATGGCCCTGGGATATCCAGCTGTTCTCCCTCTCAAGCATTAACCAGGTTTGGCTCTGCTTAGATTTTTTTTTTGAGTTCAGCCAAAGTTGGCTAGAAACTAACCGCTACCCAGGAAAAATTCTACCTGCTAAAAATCCCTTCTCTTCCACTGGATTTTTTTTTTTATAAATGGAAAACCTACGTCTCTTAGCTGTGATTGAGGGAGACCAATTAACCAGGCGGAAACGTGATTCCAGTGAATTGAAATCAAAGGAAGCCCAGTACATTTATTTAAGGACCAAAGTAAACTCCCCTCCAAGTTTCCTTGGAGATGTCACAGTGAGGACAGGACCTAACTCTGAAATAGTCTTGGATGCGGGAGTTGAAGTCCACAAGTGACGTTCCAATTAAATTGATTTATTACTATGCAGAGAAATGTACTCAACTAATGGTTAGCACTATTTTGGCACTAACTAAGGGTCAGCAGAATTCAAGAGGGGTTGGCTTTGTTCATTTGTGGCTATGTAGCAATTCTAGGCTAGTTCCTCTTTTGACTCCACCCTCAGGTTCTGCCACTCCTTCCCTTACACCTTCCTAGCTGTGTTTTGCTCGGGGGTGTAGTCCCTAAGCAGGAGACTACAGGTTCAGATTCTCCACATTGAAATTGTAATCAATGTAATCTGCACAACCAAAGAGGGTGGATCAAAGAAGTTCCTGTTTGGTTGATTAATTCTGCTTTATTCTGCTTCAGATTTTTGATGCTGATAGTTTTGCATTGGCGGAGCAGGGAGGAGCCAGTTGTTATACTGAAAAGAAAACTTTCTATTGCCTATCATGATGCTGAGTATCTTTTGACATTTGCTACAGACATTGTATGGATGGCTTCAGTGGACAATTTGGAGAAGGCTTTCAGGAGAAGTGGAGGGGGAGAGAGAGAGAGAGAGAGAGAGAGAGAGAGAGAGAGAGAGAGAGATGGATGGAAATACCGTGAAGTAAAGAGAGAAGGGTGGAGCTGCCTATTAATCTGGAAATTAAGGTGGGGTGTTTGTTTTCAGATGAAGGGCGATGTTGTTGGGATATAATCAGGCTTTAAAAGCACAGCAAAGAGATGACACTATCCCAATTTCATCCCTTTTTCCTGCTTTCTTTTCCAAAATTTGTCCCTTGCAGGTCCAACTTTTAAGGCTGAGTCTGCAGCCTCAGGAGAAATTGAATTTAGAGGAATATCTGCAGGAACATCGAAGCATTTCTTCTGAGGTTTCCCTGCAAGCTCAGGCTTACGTGTGAGTTGTAAGTTTTTTGTTTTGTTTTTTAAAAAAAAGCTTAACAGGAATTATCCATGCTGGGATGAAATGGGAAGGTCACAAGAAAGAAAGGGGAGACAATTCTGTATTTATGAACGGGAAAATGCTGGTCAAAGTATTCTACAACTGCACCCCAGGAAATGAAGGAAAGGAAAGAGGGAGGGAGAAGAAAGAAGGAGGGAGTTTATGTGGCAATTTTTAAAAAAGCCATTTTCATTGGCAGATAAAGGATTATCAATGTTTCTGAATTTGATGTGAATGAACATTTGTGCAATAGAAAAACCGAGGACTTGAGATTCAGGGTGATGCAACCTCTTATTTTATTTTCAGATAACTGCCTGATGATGTTTCCAAGCTAAAGTGACGGATTTAAATAGTTATTTATTACGCGAAGGAACATTGGTCGTCCCTTCTTATCAGAATTAAGCCAGAGGGGAGTTTACTGCCACCAGGAACTGCAGCTTATGACTCTGGTATATTGGCTGGATGCAGGATTTGTTCTGGCTACATCCGTGTCCAAATTAGATCCCAGAATTAATCAGTGGAACAGCAGAAGTTGTCGATGCTCCACCACTGGAGGTTTTCAAAAACAGCTCGGACAACCATTTCTCCAGAATGGTATAGTGTCTCCTGCTTGACGAGGTTCCTTCCAATTCTCTTATACTGCATTTTTTTAAAAAAAATTCAGGTTCTGTTAAGCCCCAGAAACCAGAGGACACTGCAGGGCTGATGGATCACTCAAGCGTAGAAGTATGATTAACTTCGATTCTGACTGGCTCAAGGTGGACTCAGCCTTCCGTCCTTCCCAGGTGGGTAAAACGAGGAGCCAGATTGTTGGGGGCAAGAGGCTGACTCTGTAAACTGCTTAGAGAGGGCTGTAAAGCACTGTGAAGCAGTAAATAAGTCTAAGTGCTATTACTATCTTCCTTCCTTCCTTCCTTCCTTCCTTCCTTCCTTCCTTCCTTCCTTCCTTCCTTCCTTCCTTCCTTCCTCCCTCCCTCCCTCCCTTCCTTCCTTCCTTCCTTCCTCCCTCCCTCCCTCTCTTGCTCCCCTCCTACTAAATGTTCACTCAGCCTTCCATCCTTCCGAGGCCGGTAAAACGAGGACCCAGATTGCTGGGGCGATATGCTGACTCTGTAAACTGCTTAGAGAGCGCTGTAAAGCACCGTGAAGCGGTATTCCATCCATCCGAGGTGGGTAAAATGAGGACCCAGATCATTGAGGGACAATAGGTTGACCCTGTAAACTGCTGAGAGAGGGAGGATTGTAGAGAGCACTATGAAGCTGCATGCAAGTGCTGTTTGCTAGTGCTATTAGGAGCTCTTCTTTGATGGCCACCATAAAATAAGGAACAATGCCAGGGAATTCGGAGCAAAATAACGGATGGAAGAATTGCACAGTGAAATAGTTGGGGGAGAAAATAAAATATATATCGGGTGCAGCTCTTAACTGATAATGCCATTCAGTTTCTGGGAGTCAGCCAAAAGAGATTTCACTTCACTGAGAGCGTTTTCACCCTCCCTTCCCCAGAGGAGCTGCATAGAGACTGAACGTAAGAAGGGAAGGCTGAGAAATCATTTGGAAAGACAATTTTTTTGATCTTCAGTTAGTGCCTTTTTGTGTTTTATTCTCACAAAAAGTCTTTGGGGAAGGGGAAAGTTGCCAGATATGACCCAGGCCCAAGGTGCCTCACCATTCACCATCTGCCTGGCGTAGCCCTACGGCAAGAGGGTGGCAAATAAATTTAAAACTAAAAAATAAATACATTCACAGCCAAACTTTTATTTGCCTCTAGTTTTTCTTCCCCAAAACAATTCTCCAACCAAGGCAGAAAAGATTTGTCTCACATAAACCACCCTCCCTCCCTCCCTCCCTTTCTTGGTTTTGCAGACTTCTCTGGAACTCAGAGCAACTAATAGATCAAACTGGAGTTTTCAACAGAATAAATTTTATAAGAGAAGGAGAAAAGGACATGCACAGACTACTCTTTCCTAGCAGGATGACTTCAAATTATTCAGAAATACAAATTCCCATATTGACAGTCCCCTACTGGTGAACCCAGGGGTGAGGGGGGGATTAGTAAGGTGGCATTCTGCAGGGAAAGCAATCCTTCCTTCCTTCCTTCCTTCCTTCCTTCCTTCCTTCCTTCCTTCCTTCCTTCCTTCCCTGCTTCCTCCCTCCCTCCATCTCACCTTCCTTCCTTCCTTCCTTCCTTCCTTCCTTCCTTCCTTCCTTCCTTCCTTTCTCCCTCCCTCCCTCCCTCCCTCCCTCCCTTCCTTCCTCTCTCTCTCTCTCTCTCTCTCTCCTTTTTTCATGAGAGAACCTTCCCTCATCCTTTCCTTCCTCTCATCTCAGGAGCCTCACTCTGCAAGGTCACCCCAACTGCAGATTTCTTTTGACGCCGGGGACTGCAGAGCTGGCTGCCTGTGCCGAAGGGACGTGGTTCAAACCTACCTACGTACATCACCCCTTCTTTGGTCTTCTCCGCTGCTTCGGTGACCCCCTGCTTGGTCTTCTCAGCTGCGGCCACCACTCCCTCCTTCGCAATGGAGAAGCCCTTTTTAAAGACATCCATGGTGCCTGTCCTTGGCAATAGTGTTGCTGGGGATGGGAGCCTTCCTCCTGCTTGCTCTGTGCAGCTTCCTCTTCTGGAGGCACCCCTGCTCTTACTTCTCTGCCAGATGCAGGGTTGGGTGAGTGGCTCGTCCTTCCTGGCTCTTATTCAGGCAGCCATCATCAGAGGGCAGCCAATGCCTGAGAGACACTGATGCTGAAATATTAATGGCATGGATTAGCCTGTAAGGTTTTAGAGAGAGAAGCGGCAGAGAAAAGGAGGGACGAGGGGGGGGGGGAGAGGAGGAGGGAATTAAGGTAAGTGAGAGGCTTGGTTTGGAAAAGCTCCAGGAGATGTTCTGATGCCCTTTCAAGAGCTGCAGCAATGCTTACTCAAGGTCACACAGTCTACGACTGGGGGGGTTCTCCGAACTGCACAGAATCTTAGCTCGGGGCTCTCCCGAAACCCCTGCGAGCCCCCAGCAGTCCCACCCCTGGAAACCATCCAACCATCACACCTTTCAAGGAGGGTTTAATCTAGCCAGCCTTGGGCTGCAAGGTAGCTAGCTCTTTGTGAACCTCAAGCAAATAAGAGTTATCAGAAATAAATTTGGGCTTGTGTGTGTGTGTGTGTGTGTGTGTGTGTGTGTACGTAGGTACGTATGTATGTATGCATGTATACAGGATAAATGGCTATGTAAAGAAAAGGAATATGAAATTGAGTTTTTTTGGTTTTGCTTAAAGAAAAGAAAACCTATATTAAAAATATCCCTTTCTTTTCCTTTTTACAGTAACTTATTAAAAAAATATAAGCTCTCCGAAGAACATTTGAGCGTGGCTTAACTCAAATACACCTCTTACCTTATTAGTGGAGCATACCATACTTAGGACAGGTAGCATGACTGCAAGCCATTTGGAAACATTTTCCTGATCTAGAAATTTTCAGAAATGATGAGAGAGTGAGAGAGAGAGAGAGAGAAAGAGAGAGAGAAAGTGTGTGTGAGAGAGAGAGAGAAAGAGAGAGAGAAAGAGAGAGAATGAGAAAGAGAAAGAGAGAGAAAGAGAAAAAGAGAAAGAGAGAGAAAGAGAGAGAGATGGAGAGAAAGAGAAAGAGAGAAAAAGAGAGAGAAAGAGAGAGAGAGACAGAGAGAGAGAAAGAGAGAGAGAGAGAGAGAGAGAGACAGAGAGAGAGAAAGAGAGAGAGAGAGAGAGAGAAGGCTTTTGTATCAATTTATTATATAAGGGATGACTTACTATTTTTCTCCATTTTAGGTGGAAGATCAAGTAATTCAGTACAAATGACAAGGAGGTACGAAAAAAAAAAACCCAGGTGTGGCCAGAGAAAGAATGCAATCCTTATCAAAAGCAAGTGCCTCCTCATAAACCTATGTGATTAACTGATAGATCTTATGCCATCAAGCCAGGGCTGACTCTTAGTGATCACACAGACTTCCTCCAGGAAAATATAGGCAAGGCAAATACAATGCTAAAACCCACATGCTGTTGTACAAGGAGGCCTTTGCGTTACTGAGATGTCACCTGGAATTGAAGTTCCCGGATTATAACAGAGAGAAATAATTTAGAAAAACTGCTAAGGGAAAATAGCTGTTTCGACAATAGATACATACAGCCAAATCATTTTTGAAAAATGCAGATTGGGAAAAAGAACTGAGAAACAACCCCCCCCCCCCAAAAAAAAGCTAACAAGGGGTAAAAAAATCAGATCAACTATGTCCCTCCATTAAATTATCACATCGTTTGAAATCCCTGGATAAAGAGGAGAGGCACCCGCCTGAGTTCTCGCTGAGTGTCCTTCTTCATGTTTGCCCTTGAAAATGCAGGTTGTTAGCAGCTTCCCAGAGAAAGGGGGAAGGGAATGAACGCAAGGAGGAGAAAACCCTTTCATCATAACTGAGGCCTGGTCAACGGCAATAAATCAATTGCTGCAATGCAGCATAAATCAAAATTTTGTTCAGTCCTTGCAGGGATGATCAGTGTGGATTCCTTACCTGAAATCCAGGAAAGGGAAAAAAAATAAAAACCCGTTTAAGAACAGGCTCTGGGCTATACTGTGAAGCAGTGGAAACGAAGGCTGCTTAAGGTAGCCTTCTCCCAACGTAGCTTTTCCTGGGTGCCTTGCCTAGTACCCCAACCAGCTTGGACGTTGGATGGAGAAGCTGAAATCCAAGGACCTCTTCAAGCGGAACGTGACTCATGGTGACTTCTGGAGCAAGTCGCCCCCAAAGGGGCTTTACCCAAAAGTAACTGGACTTTCTTGGTTTTTCTTTTTATCAATTTTTATTAAACATAACAATTAAAAAAAACATTGAACGTAGTGGAGTCATTTTGACATAACTTTTGGTCATCGTTCTAGTGAAATATAATAGAATATAGATCTTATATATATTTGTGTGTGTGTGTGTGTATATACATATATGTTTTCTTAAGTTTTCGCGGGTACTTGCATGTATGGTATTCAGCTTTGTTCGGGTATTTTCCCATGTCATTGTAGTTGTGCTTTTAAAGTTGTAGCAACGTTTTGACAGAATCTCATCTGCCATCATCAGGCTTCTCTATTGTGTTCATCTGTGAGTCAGACTTTTACAGTTGTTTCAGTTTTAAATTTGGGGCTAGCCTACTGCTGTGCCAGAATGTTTTTTTTCCTTCATCTTGATTGGTTGGGAGTCTTGGTCTGTGTTTATTGGTCTTGGAGTTTGCTGTGTTCTGCTTGATTGGTGTTTCTAATATCTTCTGTCTGTTTTGTGGCTTTTTTTGTGTCTTGATTGGCTGGCAACATTGTGTTCCTGTATTGGAGGCTTTTAGTACAGCTTGGCTCCGAGTAAATGGAGGGCTATCATTTATTAGGAAGCTAGGTTTCATCTGGGTGCCTGGTTGGGGTATGTTTGAGCTGGAGGTATCAGGGGGGATCTGTTTGTGCCCAGGTGTTTGCCTGGCTTGTGGTGTGGAGATTTTTTTGTTTATGAGTGCAGGCTTCCAAATAATTGACAGTCTGGTGGAATCTACAATGCAGTTACAAATCTGGGACTGGAACAACTAGTAACCAACAATACTAGACTAAACAACTGCCTCGATCTCATCTTCTGCAATAGTTTGAATTTAATTTACGGAATACAAACTAAAGAACCCTTTTCCAACAGTGACCACAATATGATTGACTTTTGTCTCAACATACAGCCATACAAAAATCATCACAATGGTGTAATCCTCAATTATAACTTCAAAAAAGGCAACTATGATCTTATAAACAACGATCTCTCATCCCTTGATTGGCAATCACTATTCACTGGATGCAATACTGTTGAAGACCATTACAACATATTTTTACTTGAAGTCAAAAGAGTCATCAAATTATATGTACCAACAACAATTCCCAAAACAACAACAACAACAAAAAACAGATTACCTGTAACAATAAGGAAACTTCAATCCAAAAAGAGGTCACTCTGGCGGAAAAACAAATCTGGTCATGTTGCCAATTTCAAAAGCCAATACAAAAATTTAGGCCACCAGATAAAGACTGAATGCAATTATAACATTAAACAAGAGGAAAACCTTCTATGCACCAATTCCACCTGTGCTTTTTACAATTTTGTAAACAACAAACTAAAAGACTCAAGGTCCATCCCACCCCTGAAAGGACCTAATGGTAAAGACTGCAACGACGGCACCATTAAAGCCAACCTCTTTAACACATTCTTTGGCTCAGTATTTGTAAACAGCAATGGATCATGCCCAGTTATTCCTAGCTGAACCACAGAAAACTACAATGATCTAATACATATCGATTTTACAGAAGACATTGTTGAAAAAGCACTGCGTAATCTAAAACCATCAATATCTATTGGACCAGACAGAATATGTGCCTACTTCTTTAAAAAGCTATCCACTGCCATAGCAGAACCTCTAAGCATAATCTTTGAAAAATCTTTCAGGACTAGCTCCTTGGCAAAACTATGGTCACAAGCCACGGTCATCCCCATCTTCAAAAAGGGAGACCCCAGCCTAGTTGAAAATTACAGACCAATCTCTTTATGCTGCATCACCTGTAAAGTCATGGAATCAATTATTAACTAATCCATTATCCTCCATTTAGAAACAAACAACCTACTCTCCAATAAACAATTTGGTTTCAGGAAAAAAACTATCCTGTAATCTGCAACTCTTACACTGCAAAAACATATGGACTACACAACTCAATCAGGGCAAAACAATAGACGCAATTTACATAGACTTGTGTAAAGCCTTTGATTCAGTGGTACAAGACAAACTACTCTTAAAAATAAAATCTTATGGTATCTCTGGACACCTGCATAACTGGATAGAAGCATTCCTGTCAAACAGACAACAAATGGTCAAAATTGGGAGCATTCTATCAAATTCTGTACCTGTCAACAGTGGTGTCCCCCAAGGCAGTGGACCAACTCTCTTCATACTCTACATAAATGACCTCTGTGATCATATTAAGAGCAACTGTGTTCTTTTAGCTGATGGTGTAAAGCTACTTAACACCACAGACAATACTGCTACTCTTCAAAAGACCTCGACTATGTATCAGAGCGGTCAAACAAATGGCAACTTCAATCTCAACAAATAAATGCTCTGTCCTACATATTGGCAAAAAAAAAATAATCAGAAAATAAAATACAGGCTGAATAGTCAAGTCCTTGTTGATGATCCAAACTCTGTCAAGGACCTTGAAGTACTCATCTCTAATGATCTAAATGCTAGAAGCCACTGTAATTACATAGCCAAAAAGGCATTAAGAGTTGTTAACCTAATCCTGCATAGCTTTTTCTCAGGTAATATCACACTACTAACTAGAGCATACAAAACTTTTGCCAGTTCAATACTTGAATACAGCTCATCAGTCTGGAACCCGCAGTACATATCTGATATTAATACAGTGGAGAAAGTCCAGAAATATTTCACAAGAAGAGTTCTCCGCTCCTCTACTCATTGCAGAATACCTTATGCCACCAGACTTGAAATTCTAGACCTAGACAACCTAGAACTATGACGCCTTTGGTCTGATATAAGTATAGTATATAAAATCATACATTGCAATGTCCTACCTGTCAATGAATACTTCAGCTTCAACCATAACAACACAAGAGCAAACAATAGATACCATCTCAAGGTTAATCGCACCAAACTTGATTGCAGGAAATAACAACTTCAGCAACAGAGTGGTCAATGTCTGGAATACTCTCCCTGACTCTGTGGTTTCTTCCCCAAACCCCAAAAACTTTAACCTTAGACTGCCTACTATTGACCTCACACCTTTCCTAAGAGGTCTGTAGGGGGCGTGCATAAGCACACCAACGTGCCTACCATCCCTGTCCTATTGTTTCTTTTATTTTTCTTATACGTACCCATTTCATGTATTCATAACTATGTATATTCTTATACCTATTATTTTGTAAGCGACTGACAAATCAAATAAACAAATAAATAAATTTGGGATGGTTGGTGATTGGACCATGTGATGGACTGATGGGTTCAGGGGTGGATTTGTAATTTTTTACTTATTAGAAGGAAACCTGGAACTTTCAAATTCAGGATTTCCCAGATGTGCCAGTATACCTACTCTAATAAAAGGAAACTTTGAGAAAATGCCTGTCTCGGAGTTTTTAATTGGAGTTGGGTTTTTCTGGAACCCTGACAGCAGGTTAGTGGGGTGGGGAGAGAATGGAGATTTTACAGTATTCTTTCCCTGCCACACCCACCAAGCCACTCCCACAAAACCGGTACTAAAAAAATCTGCATCCCACCGCTGGGCTCTATCTCATCAAAAAACCTGGAAAAGATCCAGATTATTAAGGAATCCTGTTATAACATTGTCCAACTTTCAGAATGAAGACTTCAAGAAGGAAGTGAAGACATCTTTGAAGTTGAGGTTTGTGGAGATGGTGATCTATTTTTGGGTAAGTCTATGCGTGCATATAAGAAGAGGATGTTTGCTTCCTAAAGCAACTTATATCGGATTTTCTATAAAACCTAATTATAGAAATTATATTTTGTTTTCCTTCCACTTGGAGGAAAATAGTCAAGAGTTTGTTGACTTAAGAAAACCTATTTGAGGATGTGTAATGCAATGCACCTGATGAAATGCCTCCTTTCCTGAGTTAAAGTCGCATCTGAGCATTTAAAAGAGCGCTCCGGAAAGAAAACTATGTTTTAGCATTTATTTAAAGAAGGGAGTGTATGTCCTGTATTAAAAAAAAAAAGCCCAAGATGTGATGAGATTGTCCAAAAGTTTCACACAATTGGCAACTCTTGTTGTACTGATTGGCCACTTTTACTGCCGTAATGGCCTTATTTTGCAGAAATTACTCTTCATTGTTATCTTTTGAGTATACTTTATTTGAATTTAAATGTTGCTAAAGGACTTGGTGGAAAATCTCAATCAATGGAAATGTTGCTTCGCTTACTGACTTGTTAAGATATTAGTTCCACATTAACACAATCAACATACTGTCACATAAAGTATAATACTTCTACTTCAACTAAAATAGAAATTTACCCTTTTGTTATTAACACGGAAAGCTAAGAGTCAAAAAAGTGTAATATAAACATTATAAATATTTTAGATTCCTTATTTGTTCAATGGCCTTTGCATTCTTCCTTCCTTCTTCCCTCCCTTCTCTCCCTTCCTCCTTCCTGCTTTCTTTCTCTCTCTCTTTGTCTTTCTTTCTTCTCCTCCTTTCTTTCTTTCTTTCTTTCTTTCTTTCTTTCTTTCTTTCTTTCTTTCTTTCTTTCTTTCTTTCTTTCTTTCTTTCTTTCTTTCTTCTCCTTGCTTCCTTCTCCCCCTCCCTCCCTCCCTCCTTCCTTCCTTCCTCCCTCCCTCCTCCTCCCTTCCTCTTTCTTTCTTTCTTTCTTTCTTTCTTTCTTTCTTTCTTTCTTTCTTTCTTTCTTTCTTTCTTTCTTTCTTTCTTTCTTTCTTCTCCTTCCTTCCTCCCCCCTCCCTCTCTGCCCTATTCCCTTCCCTTCCTCATCCTTATGACCACTGCCCCATCCCCACAGTCATGTGATCAAAATTTGAACTGACCCACATTTATGACAGTTGTGGTGTTGCAGGGGTCACGTGGTCACCTTTTGTGACCTTCTGCCAGGCAGAATAAAGCAGAAGCCAGATTCCCTGAGCAACCGTGTTACTAATTGTGCAGTGATTCACTTAACGACTGTGGCAAGGAAGGTCATAAAATGGGGCAAAACTCACTTTACAATTGTCTTGCTTAGCGATAGAAATGTTGAGTGGTCGAAGACTGCCTCTACTTCAGGTATCAATCAACAATTTTACACGACGTTGGTGCCGATCCCGGGCAGAATTCTCTTGCAGTGTTAAACCCTCGGAAGCAGCGCTCTGTGACTTAGATCCACATTTGTTTAGGTACATTATTAATTTTATCTCTCGCTTTTCTGCTTCTGTAACCAGCTTGCAATTAGACCGCAAGGCCCAGTCTCCAGCTTTTGAGGTGCAAGGCAGGGGTGGGATGCAAATATTTTTATGACTGGTTCTTTGGGCGTGGCTAGGTGGGCCTTGGCCATGTGACTGGGTGGGCATGGCTGGGCCTTGGCCATGTGACTGGGTGGGCATGGCTGCTGCTTCTTCTTCTTCTTCTTCTTCTTCTTCTTCTTCTTCTTCTTCTTCTTCTTCTTCTTCTTCTTCTTCTTCTTCTTCTTCTTCTTCTTCTTCTTCTTCTTCTTCTCCTTCTCCTTCTCCTTCTCCTTCTTCTTCTTCTTCTTCTCCTCCTCCTCCTCCTCCTCCTCCTCCTCCTCCTCCTCCTCCTCCTCCTCCTCCTCCTCCTCCTCCTCCTCCTCCTCCTCCTCCTTCTCCTTCTCCTTCTTCTTCCTTTTTTGCAGCACCCTCCTGGGCCTCAGGGAAGCCTCCTGGGTGAAGAAGTAAGACAGAGAGGGGGATCCCAGCACAGCTGATCGTTGGAACAGCTGATCGCCGGGAGGTAAAAAAAAAAGAAATACCTTAAGGGGTGACTGGGTGGGGAGGGGTGGGTGGGCGGAGAAGGGCGGGGCCAGCCAGGGGCACCATTTGATGGTTCTCCGAACTGTGCAGAATCGTAACAACTAGTTCTACAGAACCGGTCTGAACCAGTAGAATCCCACCCCTGGCGCAAGGCATTTGATCCCTTGGCTTGAGAACTTAACAACAGCAGAGTTGGAAGAGACCCTGGAGGTTTTCTAGTCCAACCCCTGCTCAGGCAGGAAACCCTATTCCATTGCAGACAAATAGTTGTCCAATCTCTTCTTAAAAACTTTCAGTTGTTGGATCACCCGTAACTTCTGAAGGCAAGCCATTGCACTGGTTGTTCTTAACAGTCCCAAAATTTCTCCTTAGTTCTAGGTTGACTCTCTCCTAGAATTGTTTAAACCCATTGCCTTCAGGTGCTTTGGAGAGTAGCTTGACTCCCTCTTCCTTGTGGCAACCCCTGAGATATTGGAACATTGTTATCATGTCTCCCCTAGTCCTTCTTTTCATTAAACTAGATATACCCAATTCCTCAGGGACGTGGTGGCTCAGTGGCTAAGACGCTGAGCTTGTCGATCAGAAAGATCGACAGTTCGACGGTTTGAACCCCTAGTGCCGCATAATGGAGTGGGCTCCCGTTCCTCGTCCCAGCTTCTGCCAACCTAGCAGTTCAAAAGCATGTAAAAATGCAAGAAGAAAAATAGGGAGTCTTTGGTGGGAAGGGAACAGCATTCCGTGCACCTTCAGCATTTAGTCCTGCTGGCCACATGACCACGGAGACGTCTTCGGGCAGTGCTGGCTCTTCGGCTTTGTAACGGAGATGAGCACCGCCCCTGAGAGCCAGAAATAAGTAGCACATATGTGCAAGGGGAACCTTTACCTTTAGCCAATTCCTGCAATCATTATTTACATTATACATTTTTGCCTCCGCTTCCCTAATCATCTTTGTTGCTCTTCTCTACACTCTTTCTAGATTCTCAACATCTTCACTCACTTTAGAGAGATAGACTTGCCAAGTGCCAGGATATTTTTTACGATATTCATCTTGGGAATCTGCTCCAGCCCTCAATATTTACTTTTCCTTGCCTGCTAGTTAAAGTTAACATCCTTTTCCTGTATCCTGGCATGAAGGCAGCTGATAAAAAGGGGCTGTGTTTCTCTGTGTTTGTTGATAAGCCCAAAGAAAGTCAAAAGTTAAGATTGGCCCCCCTCAAATCAACTGCGGCTCCTTCCCTCAAATTCACATGCAACCATTGCTCACACGGAGGTCCTCTGCGCTCTTTCACATTGTCATCTGACCCCTGACATTTCCATCAGGGCTGGGAGGGCCCACATGATAGACTTCCGCCCTTTGTTAGCCGTACCATGCCTTGTTCCAAGCTTCAGTTAAAGGAACGGGGCAAGGCAGGTTGAAAGAACAGACCGATCTGAAGACCAGAGAGGTCTCAAGACGTTTGAGAAGACCTGAAGATGCTAACTACACTCTTACTGCTTTGTGGGGCTGTCGGGCTGCTAAAATCAGACCCACATTCCAGGCATCCTGGTTATCACCCTCAGAGACCAGGGCCTGAACTTCCTCAGATGCCTGCACCTCCAGCACTATCTTCTCCAGCGGAAGAATTCTGGAGAGGAGAGTCCATCCAAGGCGAAACTGAGGCAGACGTGGAAGAGTTTTACCCTGCAAGCCGTGAATCCAGAAACGAGTAAGTAATCTCCATTGTAACAATCTGCGGTTGTTGAAATAGTAAGCAACTCTTCCTTCTGGAATTACAAAGAGAATAATAAGAGTTGGAAGGGATCTTGGAGGATCAACCTTCCTGCTCAGACAGGAAGCTATTTCACACAAGTGGCAGTCCAGCCTCTTCTTAAAAACCTCCAGTTTTGGAGCATCCACAACTGGGTGGACTAAAATATCATATTTTGGGGGTGGAGGGTGGGGAGAAGGGATGCTGTTAATTCCAAAACTTTTGATTGCATTTCTTATCCACAGAGCAAGTACAAACATATTGTGGTATGTCAGTCTCTTCATCTTGTAGCCTTATTAGAATCCCAAAACAAGGAGGTAAGGACCCAGAACTAAAACTCTGATTCTCAAACTATTTTTTTGTGCTGGTAGAAACTATCTGTATATTCTTGGTGGAGCTGGCAAATTACTGAAGAGCATCGCTTTCTGTCCCACAATCAAAACGCACACCTCATTCAAGCTGTAATAAGCATAGAACACTCTCCCTTTCCCTGACCTTGTGCCATCTAGACATGAAAACCTATGACATCCACCATCCTTGACCAATGCAGTCAGATGAAGGCATTTAAGCTCTACTTAAGTAGGTATCATGGAGAAAGTCCATTGCTGCCTTCGGATCAACGAAACAGAGCTTAGGTTTATTGGTCTGCAACAGATCATTTTCCTTTTCGTTCATTTGTTCATTTTTTTTTAAAAAAAGGGTTTGGTTGTTGTTTAACAGCCGATTAAGAACCAAAGGAAATGGAAAAGAGAATATGCAGTTAGGGCTTTAAAAAAAGAATCCACTAGATTCTTCTTCTTCTTTGATCAGAATTTGGCTACTGGTCATAAAGATAGCCAAGTGGAATCTGGCCACTGCCAGAGATGTAAAATTGTATTGATCTGCCAATAATAGTTGACTGTAAAAAAAAAAAAAGGCTTGTTTGTTGTGAGAAGTTCACTAAAAAGGGGGTGTAATTTTTCTGTTCTTTATATCCCTGTAGAAGAGACACCATAATAAAACATGGTTTAAGGATTCCATTGTCTTTAATCCACAAGGATATAATTGGTTATTAATTTATGAGAGATCTCTTTGAACTACCTTTCCAAGTCAGCAGGAGGCAGAGAATCAAAGCCGGACAGGCTTAGCAAACTAACATTTAGAATTTTGTTATATAGCAATAGCACCTAGACCTATATAGTGCTTTACAGCCCTCTCTAAGAGGTTTACAAAGTAAGCTTCTTGCCCCCAATAATTTGGGTCCTCATTTTACCCACCTCAGAAGGATGGAAGGCTGAGTCAACCTTGAGCCTGGTGGGATTTGAACTGCCAAATTCTAGGCAGCTGGCTGCAGAAGTAGCTTCTAGTACTGCACTCTAACCACTGCACCACAGAGGCTCCTATATGCGGGTAGTCCACTACTTGTGCCCACATTTGAGCCCACAATTTATGTTGCTAAGCGAGAAAGTTGTTAACTGAGTTTTGCCCCATGTTACGACCATTATAAATACGAGCCAGCTGCCAAGATTCTTAATTTTGAACGCGGGGCCATGGGAACTGCTGCAATAATTGTAAGTATGAAAAAGGTCATAAGTCACTTTTTTCAGTACTATTATAAGTTTGAACGGTCACTAAATGAAGTCAAGGATTTCCTGTGGTTCAGGTAGCACCTGGTTTCCACATAGAGGTGAGGTTGCTTAAGAGAAGATCTTTAGGTATGGCTGCAAAACCTAGCTGGCTCTTCCACAGTATATTCCAAGATGCATTCAATTATCAAATTTTCATACGTGTTCATTCAGTTTTTCACCAGTGTAAACATTCATATTAGCTGCTGTTTGCAATACTTAGGGAACCTGTTATTCATCTCTTGCCTTGAATTCAAGGCAGCTCACAGTGAAAAAGGAATGCAGGAACAACAACAGATCCAGCAAATGGCAGCCCTGTGCAACCGTCTAAAAAAAAAAGGATTAAATGAGTTAAAATATGTGGGAAATCTGAACTGAGAAAAATCAAAGACTTCTGTGTCTCTGTGGTTTGAAGATTGAAGTGCATTTTCGTTGATATCAGTGCTAAATTATGGGTCTGTAGACTTGGTGATGCGGTGGCTTCAGTGGCTAAGACGCTGAGCTTGTCGATCAGAAAGGCCAGCAGTTCAGCGGTTCGAATCCCTAGCCTAACAGAGTAATGGAGTGCCCTCCTTGTCCCAGCTTCTGCCAACCTAGCAGTTTGAGAGCATGTAAAAAATGCAAGTAGAAAAATAGGGAAACACCTTTGGTGAGAAGGAAACAGCATTCCGTGCGCCTTCGGCGTTTAGTCATACCGATCACGGAGATATCTTCAGACAGCGCTGGCTCTTTGGCTTTGTAATGGAGATGAGCACTGCCCCCTAGAGGCAAAAATGAGTAACACATATGTGCAAGGGGAACCTTTACCTTTAGACTTGGTGAGTCAAATCATGATTGTCATATTGGCCAGTCCTCGTCCGAGATGCCTTTGATGGGAATGTAAACAGGTTCCTTCGGAGTTTTCAACAGAGTACCTGTGCTTTATGTACTTTTTTCTACACTGGTTGTCTGTCCACCAGGACAGGACAATCCTACAAGGCATAGAGAACCTATGTACTGCATTAGTTCTGGCTCCATTATTTGGAGAACTTCAACCATAATGTTCGTGGTGACCATCTCTTCTTCCATAGTACCAACTATTTGATGCCCCTTATCTTCTGGACAGAATCCCTGAAGGAAGACACAGGAAGGATCAGATAAGTCGTAGCAATCACTTCTTCTTTCTGGTTAACCCTCAACAATTCTTGGTGCACTCTTCTTGACTAAAAAGTCGGGGCAGGTTAGAGAAGCAACAACGAGGTCCGAGACCTTGGTGGTAAGCAATGAATCTCCTCTTGGACTATGGGTCTTAGCAAGCATTTAATGGTTGAAAAAAAAATGGTAGGAACTATGGAACCCATATGGAATCCATATGGGACCACTAAGAATTTATAATACTGCATTTCCAGAACTAAAAGTTAGAGAAGAAAAGTTGTGCAGAGTTATCTTCAAGGCTCCTAAAAACTGTATATTTGAGACAGATTCTGAGCACGTCCATTGATACCTACCTGACAAAATATAAAAAAATCTTGAGGAAAGATGGATGAATGTTTTATTATAGCATGCTTCATTACCAGGCAACTCTCGGGAAACAACCCACTTCTCTGAATTTATGGTCTGTGCTAGTAAGGCTTTTGGGATTTCACTTTCAGAAGTATGAATTCTTATAACCAAATTCTTCTTTGATGGATATAACGGGCAGAAACCAGGAAGATATTATTTGCTTTCTTTTGGTCTCTGAAAAAAACAAACAAACCCAAAACATACTTCCATAAGTGTGCAATTTTCAGTCAGCACAGCTGGCTGGAGAATTCTGGGAGTTGAAGTCCACAAGTCTTAAAGTTGCCAGGTTTGGAGGCCTCTGATGTAGGCTATAATAACAGGATCTCAAAAGCTTGACACACATTCTCCTTTTTGCTTCTTCTATTTCTTCTATGCAAGAGTGGGGCTGAGAGGGGTTTTCTTATTTTTTACATGGCTATTTTTGGCCATTCAGGTCATGGTTGTCCCAAAGGCGCTTTTCAAAACGCAACTGGATTTTCTTGAGTTTTTTCTTGAAAACGTTCCTCTTCTTATCCAAGACGTTTCTTCAGTCACTTCTGGTTTTTTGTTCTCTTGTGTTGTCCTAACAGTTGCTGCATCTTTTCTTTGAGGCCATCAGTGTAGTTTCCTACAAGCACAAGATCCCACGGGATCGTGTCTTTCTCCTCTTGCAAACCGAAGCATTCCCTTTTAGAAACCTGCAAATATTAAAATCCAGTCCTGGTATCTCATTTTGTCTCATCTCTAAATTATTATTCAGCATGATTGTTGCCCTTGACATTAACCTGCATGGTTCTTTGCAGATTTTTATTTTTTTTTGCAATTTGCAGCACTAAAAAAGCCCAAGCTTCTTTTGTATTATTTATTCTTTTCTGATGACAAAAGTTGCCTTTCTCTGCACAGTAATAAAAAAAAAAGCTATAATTGATGGTATCATCTGGGTGTGAAGTTCCTCACACTTCTTTTCATGATTGAACAGTCCCACGGAAATATTTTATTCATACATTTCTTATTCTAAAGGACTATTGTGCTGCATATATAAAGTCTAAGCAGCTAAGCAATCAACACACAATAGATGAGCAATGACAGCCACATAATCATCCATACAATCTTCTGAAGCATCTTTTCATAATCCAGCTCCTTCCAAATTCTGCTGCTCATCAACTCCAGCCCTCAGGGTTAGCAAGCATGGAAAGTGTAGTCTAAAACAACAGGGGTGCCAGGTTGAGGAAAGCTAATAGAAATTTTCTTGCTTCCCTTTAACCTTGCGATATTTTATAGAATTCTTTATTGGCCAAGTGCGATTGGATGCACAAGGAATTTGTCTTGGTGAAAATGCTCTCAGTGTACATAAAAGAAAAGATACATTTGTCAAGAATCATCAGGTACAATACTTAATGATAGTCATAGGGTACAATAAGCAATCGAATCATACTAGGAAACAGTCCATATAAATCATAAGGATACAAGTGACAAAGTTACAGTCACACAGTCACAAGTGGGAGGGGATGGATGGTGAGGAGAGATGAGAAGATTAATAGTGATAGTAGTGCAGACTTTGTAAATAGTTGCACAGTGCTGAGGGAATTATTTGTTTAGCAGAGTGATGGCTTTTGGGGAAAAACTCCCCTTGTGTCTAGTTGTTCTGGTGTGCAGGGCTCTATAGTGTTGTTTTGAGGGAAGGAGTTGAACCAGTTTATTCTGGGATGTGAGGGGTCTGTAGATATTTTCACAGCCCTCTTTTTGACTCATGCAGTATGTAGGTCCTCAATGGAAGGCAGGGTAGCAATTGTTTTTTCTGCAGTCCTAATTATCCTCTGAAGTCTGTGTCTGTCTTATTGGGTTGCAGAGCCAAACCAGACATTAAAAACCAGACAGTTATAGAGGTGCAGATGACAGATTCAGTAGTTCCTCTGTAGAACTGGATGAGCAGCTCCTTGGACAGTTTGAGCTTCCTGAGTTGGCGCAGAAAGAATATTCTTGGTTGTGCTTTTTTGATGAAGTTTTTAATGTTAGGTGTCCATTTTAGGTCTTGTGATATAATAGAACCTAGAAATTAGAAAGTCTCTATTGTTGATACTGTGTTGTCTAGTATTGTAAGAGGTGGTGGTATGGGAGGGTTTCTTCTAAAGTCTACCACCATTTCTATGGTTTTGAGTGTGTTCAGTTCGAGATTGTTCTAATTACACAATTGTTCCAGTTACACTTTAAAGCAGGGGTGTCAAATTCAAGGCCTGTCGAGTGCTTAGATCTGGCCCGTGGGGTCGGCCTGGAAATAGCGAAGGACTGGCCCACGTTATCTCTGCCAGCAAAAATGGAGCTCTGGGGGAGGGGGGGAAACACCCCCTTTGTAGACCATTTTTGGCTTGGCTGGCCTCCTGCCAGCAAAAACCGATCTTGCGGGGGCGGCGTGCTGCACCCCAGGCCCAGTGTTTGCAGGAGGCTGTTGAGGCTGAAAACGGGGGCCAGGGAGCAGGGCCACACACAGCCCTCCTGAGTTCCATTTTTGTTGGCGGAGGGCTATCAAAACAAGCTAAAAATAAAACAAAAGGAGAAAACTGAGCACGCAAGAAGGGACAGGAAAGGAGAAAGGGAAAGATGAAAGGAAAAGGAGAAGAAGGAAAGACAGGAAGAGAGCAAGGAAGGAAAAATAAGGAAAGAGGGGAAGGAAGGGGAAAGGAGAATGAAGAGGGAAGGAAAAAGAAGAAAAGGAAGGAAGGAAGGAAGGAAGGAAGGAAGGAAGGAAGGAAGGAAGGAAGGAAGGAAGGAAGGAAGGAAGATTATAATGAGAGTAAGGGAGAGTCTCAGGGAAGTCCTGCCTTAGCGCTTGACCACCATCGACATGAGTCCTGTGTCATTCTCACCATGGTCATGTCCACCCCAGCCATGCCCATCATGGCCACACACTCTGGCCACACTCCATGCTCCCTGGCCCTCTGAGGTCAAACACAACCCCGATGTGGCCCTCAACGAAATTGAGCTTGACACTCCTGCTTTCAAGGAACATGCTCGGATCAAGCAAGGTGATCAAAGATGAAACTAGCCTTCCGATTGAAGGACTATGTTTACGTCGGACCACTGGCCAGGCTGCATTGCACCTTAGATAGAAATTCGTAATTGCAAATAGGTGCTTGTAGTTCCTCCTGGATAAGAGGCAGAAGCTCTGGGCTTTCTGTTTATGGGACTTTTCAAAATCTTTTCTCGAATTGGAGTCATCACCTGAGGTAAAGGCAACGCTCTAAATGTGGCTTTTCATATAGGAACATGGTGCTGGTGCTGAAATGGTCTCTCAAGGGTAGGCGTGAGAATATAATCAAAGGAAACAATTCAATGGCCAGATGGAGCCATCAACCAGCCCTATATAAATAAATCCGACCGACGATCACGTTTCCCCATATAAGGTCATATATAGCATTATCCTACTGACATAATCTCACCACAGGTGGTTTGAATGTATATCTGCAGGAGGAGAAGGGATGTCTATTATTTCTATCCATTTCATCTCGGTCTCACGATCACGGACGGACTATCCGGGAGATGCTAAAAAAAACAACAACTTTGTGATGTGACCGGATATAAGGAAGTTCTATATAGTAGCAAGCAGGAAATCTTTGAAGTTTCCCCTTCATGTCTATCACCGGAGTCTGCATTAAATCAGAGGTGCAAGGAAGGACTCTTAGACAATGAGGTTTTCCATCAACAATATCTTCTCATCTCACACCGAAAACAGTGGTGGGATTCATATGGTTCTGTGGGTGTGGCTTGGTGGACATGGTATGGCTTGGTGGGCGTGGCAGGGGAAGGATACTGTAAAATCTCCATTCCCTCCCCACTCTGAGGGAAGGTTATGCAAAATCCCATTCCCTCCCCACCCCACTAACCTGCTTTCCAGCTCCGTTCTCCTGTGCAGGGCAACCAAAGAAGACCCAGCCAATCAGCTGGGACTCAGTGGGAGGCAGAGGATGGATGGGGATGGGGCCAGTCAGAGGTGGTATTGACCGGTTCTCCAAACTACTCCAAATTTCTGCTACCGGCTCTCCAGAACTGGTCAGAACCTGCTGAATACCCACCTCTGAACGAAAACAGAAGAGAGCTCCAGTGGGCTGTTCTTCGTAGGACACCCATGGGCTCCTGTCTAAGTGTGTAGCTCAGAAGCAGAAGAGAACTTGATGGCTTCAGAGCAACAGGGATCTCTAGTCCATCATTTATTGAATCCAATCCAATGTAGTCAATGATGTCTGCTTTGCTCTCTTACAAGAAGTGTAAGCTACCTTCAGCCCTCTTACCTTCACAATCTCCCTGAGAGCTACCTTAAGCTGAATGCATAGACAGGTCAGCCACACTGAATGGGAGTAGAATAACAAGAGTTGGAAGCCCAAAGGTGCTTTTTCAGGAGGCAACTGGACTTTCTTTTATTTTATTATTTATTTGGTTTGTCAATTGCTTACAAGATAATAGGTATAAATAAAAACATAGTTATGAATACATAGATACATGTAAGAAAAAAAAAAAGAAACAGGGACGGTAGGCACCTTGTTGCGCTTATGCACACCTCCTACAGACCTCTTAGGAAAGGGGTGAGGTCAATAGTAGACAGTCTCAGGTTAAAGTTTTTGGGCTTTGGGGTTTTAGTTTAGTTTAGTGTAGTTTACTTTATTGTCATTGCACCTCGTACAATGAAATCAAACACCATCTTCAGTGCACATCATGACCATGAAAATAAACACAAACACACATCCTTCACACTCCACACATTGAATTGAAAACCCCTGACACTGCACCAACACTGCACTGTACAGTAGTATTCAAAAGAGCTACTGACCTGGGATAGAAGCTGTTTTTTCAGCCTAATTGTTTTTATTGTTCTGTACCCTCTGCGAGATGGTAATAGTTCAAAAAAAGGCTGCCCAGGATAAGATGGATCTTTGAGAATGTTTTGAACTTCCTTAAGGCAGCAGGAGCATTAAAGCTCTTCCAAAGAGGGGAGAGGGCAACCCATGATCCTCTGGGAAATGACGTTAACCCTCTGGAGTACTTTCCTATCTGCCACTGTGCAATTGTTTTGTTTTGGTTTCTTTGAAGACGTTTCACTTCTCATCCAAGAAGCTTCTTCAGCTTTGACTGAATGGTGGGGAATGGAAGGATTTATAGTCCTTGCAGACAGCTGGTCATTTGCATCCCTTTTTTTTTTTTTGGAAAAAAAGTTTTGTTAATTTTAGCCACAAACAAAAACACATAAAACATAAAAACATCATCCTCCTTCATAAATTTACAGACAGTGTATCGGTTGGTTTACCACTTTTTTGTGCATCCATTTCATAGTCTCCATTGTAATTATATTACATAATAACTCATATTATCAATAAACAATTATATAGCCTGATATCATTACTAAGCAATCATTTGACTATAATTTTGTTAATTCATACTTTAACGAGATAACTATAATTTACTTAATTTATTTTACAATGAATCATCAAGTCATACCAAGTCTATCTTAATAGAATTTTATAAAAATAGTATCAAAGAAATTTGCATCCTTTTTAGAGGGTTATTGAAGCACTTGGAGGTTGACCAGCTGTCTACAAAGAATATTTTAAAAAAAGTGTGAGAAAGAAACCAGAAATGAGGAAACTATGTGGACGAGAAGAGAAACATTTTCAAGAAAAACTCAAGAAAATCCAGTTGCCTCCTGAAAAAGCACCTTTGGGATAACCATGACCTGGAGGACTGAGAATCTCTTCTAATATAGTTGAAAGGGACCTTGGAGGTCTTCTAGTCACAGAACAACCACCTGCTCAAACAGGAGACTCCATACCATTTTGGGCAAATTGTTGTCCAGTCTCTTCTCAAACATCTCCAGTGGTGGAGCAAATCAAGATGTCTCCAGGTTAGTTCACCACTCAAAGCCCTAAATCAGAGCTCTCCAAAACTTGACAACTTTGTGGACTTCAACTCCCAGAATTCCTCAGCCAGATGAATTCTGGAGTTGAAGTCCACAAGAGTTAGAGTTACCAAGTTTGGAGACCCCTGCCTTATACCGCAGGTTCATTTGCTTCTTATTTGGCTCGAGAGTTGATAGACCAGTCTTGGTATATTTAGTCTGGGATTATTATTTTTTTTACTTTTGATCTTGGATTAAGGAAAGCAAGCAAGATGCTGACTCAGGAAGCAAGAGTTGGTTTGGGTTGGGGATGACCAAACAATTGCAGGAAGCGAGGGCTGTCTGAAAGGAGTTTTCCTTTCCTGAAAGCCAGCCTGTGCTTGTAGCTGGCAGGTTTCCCAAAACGCTAAACCTGTTTCAGAATAAAATTATGCCAGCCAAGTTGGCAACGTGTGTGTGTTTCCATTTCCATGAGAAAGTAGAGGTTATAAAATCGGGTGGGGAGAACTTAATGAGCATGGAAACATTTTTCAGCACAGGGTGAAGCACACGGATGCAACTGTGAGAGCTCCACTTGGGGGCCCATTTATACCAGAACTTCCTTTGTAAAAATATTGCATTTCTGATCACGCCCCAGGTTGTGTCATAAGCCAGGAGTCCTTCATTTATGCTAGAGGGGAGAGAAAGAGAGGCTGGTTGATAGATACATGCAAGTGGGAAATCGATGGACTTCACATTTTACTTCAGTTCTAATCACCATAAGTGCACTTGATTGCACTTGATTGGCAAGAAGGCATTGGGTAGGGTTCAGAATCTATGATTGATTTTCAATCTTAAATTCAGGTACATCTTAAATTTAGATCATTTTTCTTTCACTTTAATAAGATAAGAGAGATGAGAGGCATTTGTGTGTGAGGGAGGATGAGAAAGAAAGAGGAAGGGAGGAAGGAAAGAAAGGAGAGAAAGAAAGGAAAGAAGAGAGAAAGAAAAAAGAAAGGAAGGAAGAAAGGAAGGAAAGAAAGGAGAGACAGAAGAAGAAAGGAAGGAAGGAAGGAAGACAAAGGAAGGAAGGAAAGAAAGGAGAGAGAAAGAAAGAGGAAGGAAGGAAAGGAGAGAAAGAAAGGAAAGAAGAGAGGAAGGAAGGAAGAAAGGAAGGAAGGAAAGGAGAGAGAGAGGAAGGAAGGAAGGAAAGAGTGAGCAGGGGTTGGAAGGTTCTTCCAACTCTGTTATTCTGTTAAAAGAATATTTCTCTTGCATCGAACTGAATTCTGGATGACGACATGGACATGCAATTACTGAGCAAGGATATGCTCATGAAGTTCTTGGTGCTCTCTGAAAGTTCTTGCAAATGTTTCATGGCCCAACTAAGTAACATCTTCAGTGCTGTTGGGAGGGAGGTTTGCTCTTTGTTTATATACTACTTCCTACTAGCTTCCTCTGTCAGTGTTGGTGGGAGTTTCTGGTGATTCCTTGATTAGGCTATTTTTTACTGAGTTGGTAATATCCTGGGTCTACTGCTGTTTCCTGATGTTTGCTGCTTGGTGTTAATCTCTGTTTATAAGGGTGTTGATTATATGGTCTTTTAGCTTAATCAAGGAACAGCCCAGATCATTCCCACCAACACTGGTAGGGCTAGCTACGTGTGTGTGTGTGTGTGTGTATGTGTGCATGTGTGTGTGTGTATGTGTGTGTGTGTGTGTGTATACATACATATACTGTATATAGTTATGTCTTGGTTTTGGGTTAGTTTGCTGCCTGCTTACCACTTTCAGCTGCAAAGCTTCAGTCTCTACTACATAGCCACAAACACAACTCTGCTCCACCTCTGGTGTGATGTCCATTTCCCCTCAGGGGCTTTACACACTTCCCGTTGTTTCGTCCACTCCATTCCAAAGCAGAAAACCTTCCCATGTAAGGAGGTTATCAGGACTTCAGCTCCTCAACTCCCACGCCGAGAGAGTAAACTCCACCGACCATTCTTTGCAGGGTGAAGTTCTTTCTATTCTTAGGAGGCCCACACCCAACGTCCATGTGAGTCCTCCAATGCAGCCATGGGTAAAGGGGCCCCTGACCTTTCAGAGTTCCTCTCTGGAGGCTGGTGGAATTGTATGAGGATTTCTGTTTTGATTCGATCACCTGCTCTTTCAGGAGAAAAGAGTATTTATATCCGCACAATGAGAAGGGAACAAAATACCCCAACTTTCTTGGCATCTTGGCCACAGCTACTGATCCAGGACAATTCTGGGTGGAACTGCCTTCTCATGTTTTCCAAAACACCAACACTTTGGGTAAACAGAGATCCTAACACAATAGATTTGAGTCACTCCATGTGGGATCAGCTGAGGTAGAGATGGAGGTGGAAGCAGAATGGAGGTCAGAAAGTTGGGAGCTAAAAGAGCCAGTTTGTGTAGTGGTGAAGGTACCAGGCTAGAAACCATGAGGTCTAGTTCTATCTTAGGCATGAAGTCAGGCTGGTTGATCTTGGGCTAATCACTCTGTCTCAGCCCTAGAAAGAAGAAGGCAAGGTCAAACCACTTCTGAAAGTCTTGCCAAGAAAGCTGCAGATACTACTTTAGACAGTCACCTGGAGTCAAGTTGGACTCAAAGACCTACCATCACCACCACCGGTTCTGTGGGTGTGGCTTGGTGGTCGTGGCTTGGTGGGCGTTGCAGGGGAAGGATAGTGTAAATCCCCATTCCCTCCCCACCCCACTAACCTGCTTTCTAGCTCCATTCTTCTGTGCAGGGCAATAAAAGAAAACCCAGCCAACCATCTGAGACTCGGGAGGCAGAAAATAGATGGGGTTGATGGGGCCAGTCAGTGGTAGGATTTGCCGGTTCTCCAAACTACCCAAAGTTTCCGCTACTGGTTCTCCAGAACTGGTTAGAACCTGCTGAATTCTGTCAGGATTCCAGCAGTTACTCCAATTAAATCATGAGTCACACTCCCCAAACTTCAAAGGATTTATTAGAAGTTAACATGTCAGCATGACCTGGGTGTAGCCGACTCTGAGATACGTAATTCACTGTCACCCTTGACTCTGCTTTCCTCCCTAACATTTTAATACATGTTTTATAGTTGTCAAATACCACCTCTGACCACCATCCAAAAATGGTTAGATGCAGAAGGTCTCATTTTTGCATACAAGCTCAGTCTTTGGTATTTCAAGTTAGGCGTTGCTTCTCTGAAATTTTTGTTTGGTTGTTGACCCTTAGGACAGAAGATCTAACAGAATAACCGAAGGGACCTTGGGAATCTTCTAGTCCACCTCCCTGCTCAAGCAGGAGATCCTATACCATTCCAGACAAATAGTTGTCCAAGCTCTTCTTAAAAATCTCCAGTGATGGAGCACCCACAACTCCCGAAAGCTTTTCCCATCTTGAAGGTCTTGAGATATTTTGACTGGGGTTGATCCTGTAACTAGTTCAAACATACGGAGGAAATCAGGTTGAGGAGAGATGATGCACAGGGACTGGTTGACTCGGTGCTAGTAGATCTTAGTTTCTACTGGGTTTGTACTACTTCACCAGAGGCAGAGAAGAAGACTCTTGAATGGTCTTGCAAAGCAGCAAAATGACAATTCTCCCCTCCTTTTAATGACAGAGAATGTCATTAATTCTCTTTCTGGGCTGCCACAAAGAAGAAGGGGGGGAGTGTCAACCTATTCTCCAAAGCACCTGAAGGCAGGTCAAGAAACAACGGGTGGAAACTAATCAAGGAGAGAAGCAACCTAGAAATAAGGAGAAATTTCCTAACAGCGAGGACAATCAACCGGTGGAACAGCTTCCCTCCAGAAGTTGCAGGTGCTTCCATTACTGGAAGTTTTAAAGAAAAGTTTGGACAGCCATTTATCTGAAATGGCACAGAGTTTCCTGCTTGATTGGCCCAGAAGACCTATTAATCTATTAATGTGCTTGGATGAATGACTTGCCTGATTTCCGAGATCTGTCTTGGCAAATTCAATCCGTTCTCTCTTTTCCCTTAGGAACTGGTGCTCCTCCGTTCAGTATCGGCATGCCACCTACATTGTAGTTTGCAGGACAGAGAAATACATAATCAGGTCCCAACAACCATGTCCGAATGGAACTCCAGACTGCCAGAAGATCATGTACGTAGCACCATCTTTCTTAAGGGGGAGTCAACCCAACATCCAAAGCAGGCTTGTCTGTTGAGATCCAGTGTCAGGTGTCTCCCTTGATATGGAACAGAGCTTTTGTCCTCTCCTCAAAAAAGGGAATGGGACAACTTGCCACGGCCAACTCACCACGGCCAACTCACCACGGCCAACTCACCACGGCCAACTCACCACGGCCAACTCATCACAGCCAACTCACCACGGCCAACTCACCATGGCCAACTCACCACGGCCAACTCACCACAGCCAACTCACCATGGCCAACTCATCACAGCCAACTCACCACAGCCAACTCACCATGGCCAACTCACCACGGCCATCGCACCACGGCCACTTCACCATGGCCACTTCACCATGGTCAACTTATCACAGCCAACTCACCATGGCCAACTCACCATGGTCAACTTACCATGGCCAACTCACCACAGCCAACTCATCATGGCCAACTTGCTGCAGGACAACTTGCAGTGGGACAATTTAACAATTCTGTTTAATTATTTAAAATAAATAAAAATTATTTTAATTTTTGCCATTCACATTTCATTCTGTCTCTCCTTTTGTATCCTTTCTTTAATGATTATATTCCATCATTTCTTTGATATTAGTGTAACTCTTGTCCCTCAATGAGTTGGCCATGGCAAGTTGGCTATGGCAAGTTAGTTGTGGATGCCAAGTTGGCCATGGCACAGACCCCCTCAAAAAAAAAGGCTGCCCAATGCAGCTTGGAGATTTCTCAGGAGTGAGGAAATATCTTACCTAGCTTAGAGAAACTTGCCTTCTTTGGGAATTACACCTCATCAGATGATCCTTGCTGTAGAACTCAGCTCAGCCCGAATAGGAACACATGGGACACAACCAAGAAAGCCAAATTTGATGAGTTCATTACTGAAAACGTTTGCTATGTAAATGATCCCAATTTGATTCCTTAGCATGCAGCCAGAAATGGACGCTCCAGCCATGCTGAGAGGTTGATCCTCAGCTGCAGCAGCAGTTCCCATGCTAGAAAATGAGATCCGTTGCAAATGTTCAAAAGGGAATGTCAGAGGAATGTTACAGAATTTCCCAAGAATCCAGAGACAACATCTTAGTTCGGTCCAGGGATGGGCTTCAAAAATTTTTAGCAAAGGGTTCTCTGCCTGGTTTCTAGGTGGGTGTGGCCATGGTAGGCGTGGCCTAGTTGGCCTCCTGCACCATGGGGGAGGGGGCATTTTTGCCCTCCTCAGGGTGTGGAGGTCTTGCTTGAGCCTCTGGAAGGATGAAAACGGTCTCCCCAGGCTCCGGAGGCTCTCTGGAAGTTGGAAATGGGCCCATTTCTGGCCTTCTTGAACTTCCAGGAGGCCCATTTTTCACGTTTCCAGAGTCTCCGCACATGCCCTGCACTTACCTGCATCCCAAACAGGCCATGTGGGGACTCCTGGGAGGGGTGGGGTGGGCGAGGCCAGCCAGGAATGGGATTTGGGGAGGGTTCTCCAAACTGCACAGAATCTTATCTAGGGGCTCTCCCGAACCCGTGCGAACCCCCAGCAGCCTCACCCCCTGGATTGGTCTCTCTTTTATGGTCACAAACACCTTGTCCCAAAGGAGGGATGCTTCTCTCTTTAGAGGCATCCTAGGATGGGTTAAAACCAATGGTCTTGTTGACTGGCAGTTCTCAACCTCCTTGGGGCATATTTAAGCTTCAAGTGGGTAACTTTCAAGAGAAAGGAAAAGATGGCGCGGTCTCTGCAGAAGCCCTCCGAGCAGAGAACAGCCTTTTGCAGAAGTAGGTTGACAGTTAAAGAAACCTGCATTTTTTAGCAACTGGGCAGGGACACAAAATCAAATGAAGCCTACAGATGAAGACTAGATCGTAGCAAAGAAGTAGAGCGGGAAAAAATCATAGGGTCACCTGGATTTCTGCAGATAAATTTTGCCTAGCCAAAACGTCTGATAGGTCCCATAATTGCTATGGTTCTTTATCAAGACCTTCAGGGTATGAGATGAGGCTTAGTTCTAATCTATCATTTGTTCCCTTTCTTTTTCTTCTTCTAGGTACAGAACAGCTGTGAAGCCAGTCTACAAGATAAAAGAGAAAGTTGTAAGCTTTTTAGACTGGAAGTGCTGTCCAGGTTATGTAGGCAAGGATTGTGAACAATATGGTAAGAATACATCTTTAAGTAACCTTCTGTAGATGGGTGCACTCTGTGTTATCAACTAATCAAGCAGATTGGCCGAAGTCAGGTCCAAGAATTGGGAGGGTTAGGAAACCTAAAGGGATTCTTGATTGTTGAGAAAGATCTCTGCTGGGTCATTATGACCAAGGCTTCCTGAGACAGTACCAGTCACATGCTTAGTCCCAAAAACCTTTTTATTTCAACGGCTGTGAATTATATGCATTCACAGCCCGTAATGAGTCCCAAACGTTTATGAATAGTCCAACAGAAGTCTGCCACAGTCTTTTGGGGATAAGGCTGATAAGCACCCACCTTTATCTCCCTTGAAATTCTGCCAATAACTAAATTGCCAATAAGCTGTACAAGGCCAAACAGAGCACAAAGTCAACATGGAGCTTCAGAATTTAAACCGATCAGAACGAACAAAGTTGCTTCCTGCAAAGGCTCATGTCCCTTTGCTCCTCCTTTATGTCTTATGGGAGGGGCCAATCATCTCCAAGCCTTACTCCCAAGTTTCCCCATTTGTCTTAACTGTTCTTGCCTTCTGGCAGCTCTGCGCAAGCACGCACTGGGAATAGGCTCTTCCTGTTCCTCTGCCTCACTGATGTCAGATTCTGAAGCTCCAGAGTCTGCACATAACTCCTAGATGGTCCTGGCCCCATCTTTGTATTGGATGCAGATCCCTCATCTGAGTCCTCCCCAGACTCCAGGACTGGCCCATGTTCCTCCCCCATGTCCAACTCTGCTGCCAGCTCCACAGGCCTCCAGCAGACCACAACAATAAGTAGCAGAAAAGCGGAGAGGATTTCAAAGCCACAAAAGTCCTTCTTCCCATCTTCTCAGAATCTGAATTCTTACCTCAATCTCTAAGACTTTCTTGTCCCCTATAATATGAAGATCATCCCGACTTTCCTAATAAGTAAGGATGGTCAAAAATACAAGAGAACTATTTTGAAGGACCAGAAAAACCTGAATTGTAACTAGGTGCTCTCTTAACATTATTACATCAGTGCAGAGGTGGGTATTCAGCAGGTTCTGACCAGTTCTGGTAGTGGAAATTTTGAGTAGTTCAGAGAATTGCCAAATCTCACCTCTGACTGGAGATTTTATAGTATTCTTCACCTGCCACGCCCACCAAGCCACACCCACAGAACCCGTAGTAAAAACAATTGAATCCCACCACTGCATCAGTGCATATATTAGTATTAGGAAATGGGTTGCTCTGTGGGATGACACAGACATGAAAAAATTTTTTTTTTTAAAAGCTTAAATAATTTTGTGTGTGTGTGTGTGGGGGTGTTTCCTGCCATAAATTGGGGGCAAAGGGAAATAAATGTCTCATGGAATTGATTTTCAGATCCAGCTCAGTTTCCAGTGGGTACCAGTCAGCCTGAACACTGGGAAGAAGCATTCTCAAACCGCAGTAGGTTTCAGCTCATCTTTTATTTCCACAACTGGAAGAATGTATCTGTGAAGCTGTTAGTGATTAACTCCATAGTTGTACTTCACATCCTCATAGTATGCACGGAGAATATTTCTGCAGCTTCTTCATTCACAGTACCTGCTGCTTTTCAGATGTGTTAGATTTTCAACATTCTTCTTCTGCTATATCCTGCTTTTTAAGATGGGGGTTGCTTAATCCAACAGTGTCTACAGAGTCTTTAATTACCTATTAAAAACCATGCCTGAAAATTACAAACAGTGTTTATCACTTTCAACTGCTTATCTCTGGGTATTAGCAAAATATGAACAACGGAAGAGAAAGGCAGTAAGAAAAAATAAACAAAATAGGGATGAAGGCATTCCATGTGCCAGTAATTAATAAAAGCACAGATGATACAAACAAGGACTTTAAAGTGATCTGCCATCTAACATAAATCATATTGTTGATTTGAAAATGTATTTCTTAAATGTGTTTCATATTGATTGGCAACATCTAAGCTACATTCCTTGCTGTTTTGAAATTCCATTTCCTGCAACAAAAACCATCCTCCTTCTTCCTTCTTCCTATTAGCAACATACGTGCATGTTTGTTTGTTTTTTAAATGTGGACGTTCACCTTCCATACTAAAGTATATTTAGATGTGTTCTTATCTTGTCTTGCTTCTTTGCAACTAACGTTCATCTTTGTCAGACTCAGGAGATGTTGTAGAAGCCCATCAAAGTCATGAAGCAGTGCTAGAAGATCTGCAGAACGACATTCACCAGGCGGCAAACAGTTTGGGAATCTTACAGAAAGTCCTTCATCACAATAGCACCGACAGAAATGGAGGCACGGACCAGCACCAGTCAGGTAAGAGGGGTACTTCTCAACAGTACCAATAAAGGCACTGGTGAGATTCAAATAATTTAACAACAACTGCCCTAATGACCAGCTGGGTGGGCGTGGCAAAGGTGGGCATGGCCAGGGTGTGTGACAGGCAGTACTCGGCCTCCTGCACCCCCCCCAGGAGTAAAAACAGGCTTTGGGGGGAGAGGAAGGCACCCCCATGCACCCCATTTTGGGCCTAGTGGGCCTCCCTGAAGCCTCTTGGGAGGGTTACCAGGGCCTAAATAGACCATGGGGGTGCTTGCCACACACACCTCTGTGCCTCCTTATGGGCCTAGTAGGTCTCCCTGCACTTACCCTGGAGCCAAAACAGGGTGTGTGGGAACTCCTGGGAGGGGTGAGGTGGGGAGGGCCCAGCCAGCAATTTAACAACCGGTTCGGCTGAAGTGGTGCGATCCGGTTGAATCCCACCAGTGGATCAAGGAGATTATTTGTAGCTCAGGATCGAACTGTGGGATCTTCAATGCTGTGTTGCTTAGTTGTTTACTTGCAGATGTTTCATGACCCAAACTAGATAACATCGTCATTGCTAGAGGGGAGTGGGATTTGAGGAAGAGAGGAGGAGGAGGAGGAGGAGGAGGAGAACTGTGGTGTCCTTGGTGTTCTCTGAGCTTGGGTGTTTCCTTGCAGACATTTCAGGACCCAAACTAGGCAACATCATCAATGCTAGTCCTGATGATGTTACCTAGTGTGGGTCATGAAACATCTGGAAGAAAGCAACCAAGCTCAGAGAGCACCAAAGACCTCTCTCATTTCTCAACAGTGTGAAGCAATCAATCAAGCATAGGAGTAACTGCTAATGTATTTTTGGCTTGTGATGTGTTTCAGAACTCCAGCAAATGCTCTTTCTCCACATAAACAGTTTCCTGAAGGAGCATTTCAATCCTGTCTGGGCCAGTTTCAATAAAAGCCTCCAGGACCTGTCCGTTGCTGTGCAGAACCTTTCCCAGAGCGTGGAAGCTAATCGGAAGAGCATAGAGCGATTCCAAGAAAGTTCTGTGCCCAGAAAAGATTTCCAAGAACTAGGGACAAAGTTTGAATCCAAAGTCCAAGCAAATGTTCTGAGGGCCGACCAGATGAAGCGAGAAATGGATCATCATAATTATCTGCAACAAGCCGTCATCCATTACAATCTTACGATGATCAAAGCAGACACCGACCTGAAGCTCAAGAGGCACCACAAGCTGCAGCAGTCTTTTTTATTCGCTTTAAACAACAGTTTGGCCGACATGAGGCAAGAGCAAAACAAGCTTCGTGGGGAGCTTGAGATCCTAAACAGAAATGTTGCCATGTTCCCAAGGCAATCGGGCAATCAGAATGGGGTGTTTGCTGATACTGATATCCAGAACTTCAATCAGACCTTGGAAAAACATGCTCAGGAGCTAAAGATGCTTTATGAGGAGTCTGAAAAAGACTATGAAGAACTAACTGATTCTATCACAAGGTTAAAAGACAGCTCAAAACGTGACATAGAGGACTTCCGTGTACGATTAATAGAAGGGAGTCTCATGGTCGATGAATACAGAGAAGATGTAGAAAAGAGGATTTTCGCTCTTAATGATAGTCTGGCAGATATTCAAGAAAACTACTGGAGTCTACAGAAGTCCATGAAGACGTGCTGTTGTGAAGATCCGCCTTCAAGTATCCATGTGGAAGACTTAAAGAACACCACTCAGATGCATGGAGAACATCTAAAGCATCTGGAGGCACGTTTGAAAGACCTCGCTGCTGCTTTCCCACTTATCCATCAATCTTTGGATTTCCAGCAAGAACAAAGTTGGAAGCTACAAGATGGCCTCTCTCTCTTAAAAAACCATTCTGACATTTCTTCTGAGGAGGTTAATATGCTCAAAAAAGCCGACGAGAAGATGCGCGACCACGTGAGGTATCTCAACAGTTCTTTCAACTCGTTGCTGGTGGATGCATTGAGACACGAGAAGGCCCTTGAGGTCCTGCTAGGAGAGGAAATTTTGGAACACCTGTATGAAGAAGAAGTCATTCTACCCACAGATCAATTTCCAGTGATGAACATCAAATTAATTTCAGACCATCTCAAGAAGCAAAGTATGGCACTAGAGAATTTTAAGAAGAGAATAGACTTTTTGGAGGCAGATCATGAGGATAATCCACATGATCATAAATCTTTGAAAGAGCCTGATCCTGAGAAACAAACAGACCTCAATCCCCAACATGGTAGAGTAGAATATATGGAGCCAAACCATGAAGCTTTCATGGAGGATGCCTTAGACAATCCAGCATACCATGATATTACAACCCTAAAAAGAGAGATTGGACACCTTACCAAAGAGATGAAGAAATTTGAATTGCAATGGGATTATATTCATTCTTGCTGCAATCAAACTAAAGCCAACGTAGGGGACTTCCTCGGTGTTTCAGTCAAGGAGGTGAAGGAAGATCTTGTATCAGCCAAAAAAAACTTCGAAGAACATCTAGCGATCTTTCATAAATTGTTTGGAAATAGTAAGGACTTGGCTGCCTCAAATGTCAGCCTGGATGTAGCAAAACTTCAGTTGCTGATGAGCAGAAAAACAAGGAAGCACCTCAAGGAGAAAGAACAGCAAAACATGAGGGAGAAGAAAGAAGTCCATGGCCACAGAGAAGCTACTCTGAATGGAAGGAACAAGATAAATGCAGAGATACTAGAGACAGGTAGATTCCTCTAGTTTTTTGAAATGGTCTCATCGTGGTTTCCAAAATTTCGTGTCCAATGTTCCCACTGCATTTGCGAGTGGCTGTTAAGACTTCAGCAGACAAGGTGTTATTTTATTCTTACAATTAATAATTGCTCTGGTATATAAAAAAAATTAGCCACTATTGTGTATCATCTGGACCATGGGTCCCCAAACTTGGCAACTTTTAAGACTTGTGGACTTCAACTCCCAAAAATTCTAGAAGTTGAAGTCCACAAGTCTTAAAGTTGCCAAGCATGAAGACCTCTGATTGGGACTGTCACAGGACAGGTTCTTTTATTTAAATTAATTTAAAACTATTTTAAGAGAGGGATGGTGGATATGAAGAAAGCATAACCCTACAAGGTCCAGGTTGATCCTTACAACTTTTGAACACTTATTTCCTCACCTAGGTTCCTTCCCATTCTCTACTCCCTGCCCTGGACTGCCCTGGACTGTGATGGACTCCCTGCCCTATCTAACAAAATGAAAGTCAATGCAGACAAAATAAGGGTTTACACTTAGGCAAACCCCCACCCCCCAAATATTCAGGTACAGATTAGGAGAAACCTGGCTCAATAGCAGTAATTGTAAGAGGAATCTCGGAGTCCTAGTTCAATGGTCACTTAAATATTGTTTAAGTGTTGCAGGCTAACTCTGTCCACAGTATAGAGTTCGATCCTAATAGGGCTCCATTCTTCCAGGGTTGATGGGATGAGAACCTGGATTGTTGGGGGCAATAGGCTGACATTGTGAGCCTCGGTGGCGCAGTGGTTAGAGTGCAGTACTGCAAGCTACTCCTACTGCAATTTGGCAGATCAAATCCCACCAGGCTCAAGGTTGACTCATCCTTCCATCCTTCCAAGGTGGGTCAAATGAGGACCCAGATTGTTGGAGGAAAGAGGCCGACTCTGTAAAACCGCTTTGAGAGGGCTGTAAAGCACTATAAAGAGTTATGTAACTCTAAGTGTTATTGCTGTTGCTATTGCAGAGGGCTCGGAGAGTGCTCTAAAGCACTATGGAACAGTATATAAGTCTATCTCTGCAACGAAGATGATTAGGGGACTGGAGGCTAAAACATATAAAAAACGGTGCTGGAATTGGATATGCCTAGTTTAATGAAAAGGAGGACTCTAGGGGTGACATGATAGCAACTGTTCCAACATCTCAGGAGCTGCCATAATGAAGAGGGAATCAGGCTATTCCCCAAAGCACCTGAAGGCTATTCTCCAAAGCAATGGATGAAACTGAACAAATATGAGCCAACTGTGTCTGGTGGCCGCCAAAAAAGCCAATGTAATCTTAGGTTGCATTAACAGAGGGATCGAATCAAGGCCAGTTGAAGTATTAATACTGCTTTATAAAGCCTTAGTAAGGCCACACCTGGGATGCTGCATCCAGTTTTGATCACCACATTCCAAAACAGATGTTGAGACTTTGGAAAAAGTGCAGAGAAAAGCAATTAGGACGATTAGAGCAGGCTGGAAGCTAAAACTATGAAAGAACAGTTTCAGGATTTGGGTACGTCCGGTCTAGAGGAAAGGACGACTAAGGGTGACATGATAGCAGCAGCACGCCGACATTTGAGGGCTGCCACAAAGAAGGCGGGGGGTTCAACTTATTTTCCAAAGCACCAGAAGGCCAAGACAAGGAACAACGGATGGAAACTAATCAAGGAGAGAGATTCAACCTAGAACTAAGGAGAAATTCCCCGACAGAACCATTAACCAATGGAATGGCTTGCTTTCAGAAGTTGTGGGTGTCTGACAGGGGTGCGGTTCTACCCGTTCGGACCAGTTTCAATAGAACCGGTTTTTATGATTCTGCGCAGTTTGGAGAATTGACAAATCATGCCCCACCCCTCTCCCTGCCCAGTCAGTCCTTATCATGCATGCGCAACATTGCGCGCATACCCGACAGCACTGACTGCGTTCTTCCCCACCCAGTCACTTCTTAAGGTATTTCCTTAAATAGTTTTTTTCCCCCCTTCCTGAGCCCCAGGGAAGCCTTCTGGGAGCAAAAATGCCACCCCAGGAGGTCCCAAAAACAGGAAGAGGGTGCTGCAAAAAAAAAAAAAAAAAAAGCCACACCCACCTGTCACATGACCATGACCCACCTAGCCACGCCCACAGAACCGGTTGTTACAAAATTTGAATCCCACCCCTGGTGTCTGAAGGGGTACAGGGAGTTGGGCCGGAAGTCCTTCAAGGTCCTTTCCAACTCTTGTGATTCTGTTAAATCTGCTGAAGAGACTGATGGAGGGAGGAGGTGGACCTTCAGTTTTTGATTCTGGATGGCAAGGATCCGGAGTGCTTGGGGGAAATTCGGAAACCTTAGATGTCCATTGCCAAGGGCAGCAGGTTGCATTGAAATCTATGTTTTCCGTTTCCCAGGCTTGGGTACACCAGGCGTGTGGGACCAAGAGCTGTGGTAGGGGCATTTCTGGGAATGTTGGGAGTGGATTTGCACGCTGGATTTTGCCACTGGGTTTTGTCAAGATTATGAAATACTGAGCTGGATGGGCAGACGAGTTGGATGACCCCAACAGAAAAGGCTATCTGTAGCTCAGGGTTGAACTGTGGTGCACTTCAGAGGTGGTATATTCAGCAGGTTCTGACCAGTTCTGGAGAACCAGTAGCGGAAATTTTGAGTAGTTCGGAGAACCGGCAAAGACCGCCTCTGACTAGCCCCGCCCCCATCTATGCTCCACCTCCCATTGAGTCCCAGTTGATTGGCTGGATCTTCTTTGGTTGCCCTGTACAGGAAAACGGAGCTGGAAAGCAGGTTAATGGGGTAGGGAGGGAATGGGGATTGTCCAGTATCCTTCCCCTGCCACGGCCACCAAGCCACACCCACAGAACTGGTAGTAAAAAAAAAATTAATCCCACCAGTGGTGCCCTTGGTGCTTTTTGACCTTAGTTGTTTTCTTACAGATATTTCATTACTAGGTAATCCCATGGGTGCATTCAAGAAGCTAAGGATCCATGATTTATTTAATGACCACAGTGTTTTACTGATGGAAAAAAAAAAGTTGTAAAAACCAGGTGGAACTCACTTAATGTCTTGCTCAGTGAGGGAAGTTCCAGCCTCAGCTGTGACGTAAGTTGAGGACGAGCTGTAGTGCATCTCAGAAGGGAAATGCCGAGGAAATGATTCCGTTAAAAAGGAAAATTTTGTCAGAGACCTGGATCTATTTACCACTAATGCACATTTTCAGTTTCAATGTCCGTTTGGGGAGGTGGGATAGCATGATCAAGTACTATACAATCAAATATAAAGAGAACATGAGCCTTTGGATAACGCACAAATGCACTTTGCTTTGCTGTGATGAAAAAAGCCGTATTATATACAAAAGCCTGTTGTATCAGAGATTCAGAGTGAACGTTGTCCCCTATGCCCTTGGTTAGCTTTCAGTATCTCTCTCTCTTAAATATGGAGAGTTTTCGAAAAGCTTAGGAAAATAACTATTCCGTTTATCAAAAGAGTTGGAGCTTATCAATAAGATGGCAACAGCTAAAAGGGATCTTCAGGAGTCTGAGTTTCAAATATTTTCCTTTTCTGGTGAAGTTATTTTCCTTTGTAGCAGCGACATCTCCTGGCCATCTTCCTATTCCTAAGCTGAACTGCTTCCCAGAAGGGGTTGCAGGAGGCTTTGTTGCAATGCAGAATGGATGCCACCTTCTGGTGTCCACATCCTTCACTGAGACAATGTTGGGTGGGAGCTTTTGAGGACTCCTCACGCTTCGCTTTGATGGTTGAGTTGTGTGTCTAATCCCAGAAGTAGGCTGTGTTTTGTCTGTTTCGTAGAAGCCTTTGTTCTTCTCCTTCATAGAATGAGGAAAGGAAATATCTCTTTTTTCACCCTTGGGATAAGAAAAAAAAGTCCTCTTTGGACATGGTTGATCTTCTTATGGATAAGTCCACCTCTACAGATCCAGAGAAGGTGCGGTAAATTGTTTATTCATCCACTGAGCACCAATAATTGTGCTTTGTGCATCATGTTGTCCAAACAAACTACTTTAACAGGCGTGGCTTGTATTGTTGGGAGAAACCTATTGTCTAAACTGGAGAGGGCCATCAATCTTCACTTATACCCATTTCAAACCCCTCGATAGCTCCTTATTTCTCAACTCTCCACAGCAAAGGTCTCCCAACTTGGCAACTTTAACTTAAGACTTGTAGACTTCAACTTCCAGAATTCTCCAGCCAGCTATGCGATGTCTTAAAGTTGCCAAGTTGGGGACCCCTGCTCTACAGTATAGGGGGGGCATTTAGGACAAACACACAAAAGATGAAGAATTATTGTATTAATCAGTAATGGAAACTGTGCCAAGAGCAGAATCAACTGGAAAAACTGAGGTTGATGAAGCTGCGAGGCCTGCTGATGCTAGGGTGAGATGTTACAACTCCTTGTGACAATGGAGTTCTTGACATCGCTATTAAGTTAAGATGTAGAATATATTTGAAGAGGTAGCAAGAGGGAGACAGACTGCAGACAGTCTTAGATGGCTGGGGAAAACTGAGAATGAAAATCTGGATCAGAGAAAAATTTGGGAGTAAGATTTATCTTGAATGTTGGCCTCTGCTACATGTCCTACTATTCATTTCCAAGCTGGTTTGGAAGAACATCACTTGAATGTCTACGGTTACATCAAAGGTGATACAACTATGTGGAATTCTGTTCACATCCCCTAATTTTTTCTTTTTCTTATCTCCAGACACAGCGGTGGCTTTTTATGTGCAATACGCCGAAGATAAAGAGGAACCCTCCGTCTTTAACCGCACCTACATTAACTATGGGGGAGGTTACTCTCACGAACATGGCTACTTCAAGGCATCTCATAACGGGGTTTATATGGTGGTGGTCGGTGCAGAGTTCCCCCCAGGACCTGCTCTGGGACAACTGGTTTTCAGCAATGGCCACAGAATGACTCTAGTAAACAACAAGAAGAAGAAGTCCAGTGGTGGTTATACAACGGTCTTCGCCCTGGTGGAGCTGGAGAAGGGAGACTTCATGTGGTTTGAACTAGTGCAAGGGGCTGCAGTGAGACAGAACACCGTTGGACTGAGCATGGCAGGATTCCTGCTACTGAAAACCTGAGAAGGGACATCTTGGTGCCAGGGATCTTCCGGTGAGCACAGCCAGCTTGATGTTTCAATGAATGACCTGTTTTGTCGGTGTGAGGACATTAGCTCAGCAATGCTTTCTAGAAGGACTCCAGTAGCTGCTTAGCCACAGCTCAAGCGAGGTGGAGTTGTAGAAGACAATCAGTTATGTGGCCGGTGCTTGTGACATTTTTTTCCCCCTTTGTTGTCCTCGACATTTTTCTGTTGTCAACCACCCCAGAGCTGTGGGATGTGAGATGGGTGGCAAATAAATTGTATAAATAAAATCGCAAGTCTGATCTCCACACCCACAATTTGGAGAGTCAGGCTGTGAGTAGGAAGAGAGAGTAATGCTACTAAAACCCATCCATGGGGAAAAAAAAAACCCAGCTTTGTGCATCACATTATCCAAACAAACTACTTTGTTTAATGGCTTGTTTCTTCCTGCATCACCTATAGCAGGGTATCATACTCACGGTGTTACGTTGTCATGACGTGATGTATCACGATTCCCCCCCACCCTCTTCTCTAAACTGGGTGTAAGTGTGGCCAGCATGTGATGCATCTGGCCCGTGGGCCACAAGTTTGACACTCCCTGATCTATAGTCTACCTGGAGAATTAGAAACTTGGTGCTTGTGACTTTTTTTTCCTTTAGTTGTCCTCAACATTTTTGTGTTGTCACCCATACCAGACTTGTTGGATACGAGATGTGATGACCCGGGGCACGGCACAAAAATAACAAAATCACAAAAGTAGAATAAATTCCCTTTAATGCCTCCAACTTGGCCCCAATGTCCAATTATTCTCGGCTGGATAACGAACTCTTCAAAAAAAAAAACAACAGTCAACGAAGGGCAGAAATGCAGTCTGAACCCAAAGTAAAGATAATTAGAAATTTAAAAAAAACAACACAAACCACACTGAAGTAATTAACACAGCAGGCCAGGAAGATAAATTGAAATAGATTTTCAAAAAATAAGGCAACACCCACAGTTGGGAGATAAGGCTCGACCAAGATAATGCACACTCTGCTTCCAGCAAGGAGCATTGACCTACTTGAGCCAGCAACTTTTTTTTTTAACATCCTGGATTAAAATGTACCTGGAGTGATTATTTCCAAAATTCATGCGCTGAAAACTGTGGGATCAAACTTACTCAATGAATGGAAATCATTTTTCTTAAAAAAAAAAAAAAAATCCTTTTCAGGACAGGGTTCCAATTTATTACTAGTAATGTTTTTAAAAAAAAAAAAAAAGCAAGGATGAATAAAATTGGGGGGTTTGCAAATATACATTAGGAAATAAGAAGCTATTTTTGACGCAATTAATTTGCCTTTGGCCAAAAATGGAAGCTACGCAAAACTGAACTTACCGTAGTTGGTCTTTATATCAAGATACCTCCAGAGGATATCAGGCTACAATTAGGATGGGATTTTTTTAAGGTAATTGGAAAAAAAAACAACCCTATAGATAGTCCTTAACTTACACTATTTATTTAGTGACCGTTCAAAATTACAGTGGCATTGAAAAAAGTGACTTATCATAGTTTTTTCACACTTACAACAGCTGTAGCATCCGCACAGCCACGTAATCAAAATTCAGATGCCTGGCTACAGATTCATATTTATGATGGCTGCAGTGTCCTGTATTTGAAATGTGGATTTATAGGCGGCTGTTCCGTATAAGCTGGGTTGACAAAATCAGAAATGAGGTGGTGATAAGCTGCCTGGGAAAGCCAAGGGAAGTCATCCAAGCCATTAAAAAGTGAAAATTAGAACATTTCGGACATGGGATGCGACACCCGGGAAAAATACGGCATCCTTCACTTAATCCTCTGAGGAAAGACTGAAGACAAATGAGGGCCAGGCAGAAGAAGAACCTCAGGGCTTCAGAATCTAAGGGACCAGTTTGAACAAAGCTCAACAGGACTTTTTCGTGCGGCTGTTGATAAAAATAGGAATTGCCAACATGATCACCAACATCCGATGACGGATACGGCACAGGAAGAAGCAGTGTTCACTTTATAACCTTGTTAGTAACCTAACAACTGCAGTGATTCGCTTAACAAGTGTGACAGGCAAGGTCATAAAATGGGGCAAAACTCATCTAACAACTGTATCATTGAACAGCAGAAATTTTGTGCTCAGTTGTAGTCTTAAGTCAAGGACTATTCCCTACAGATATATAAATATATCTGTGATATATGTAGACTATTCCCTACACTATATAAACTCCCCCTCCCCCCAAATCTCTATCTTTTAAAAAAAATAGTGAAGCATGTACTAATGGAATCTCTGTACTCTTGGCACACCAAGAGATAGGGAATGTTTTTGGGTAGGAATATTGCTGTGATGACCCAGGGCATGGCACAAAGGCAACACAGTCACATAAGCAAGAAGAGTCCCTTTAATATCTCCAACTTTGCCCCCCAGTGTCCAAGGTTACCTTCGGCTGGAAGAAAAAACTCTCCCAAGAACAGCCTTTAAGTGGAGGAAATTCAGTCTGAAAACAAAGTACATGTAAATAAAAATCCACACAAACCACACTGCAGCAATAACTGGACAGGTCAGGACAAGGAATTCCAGACCTGAAAGTCTAGCAAAACATACACAGTTGGGAAGATGCCAGGAACCCAGCTAAGCCTCGACAATAACAGAGAACTCACAATTTGTTTCCAACAAGTTGCTGTGTGCAACTTCCCCTTTTAAACACCGTTCCCAGCTGCAGCTAATGAAGGGAATCAGGGCCCATTCCTCCCCCGTAAGCCACGCAACTCACATTGCTCCCTTCTCCGTTCCTTCCTGCATGCCCGAGGATGAAGAGGGGATGGACCTGGATCTTCCTCTGAATTCCCTCTGCCTTGCTCTACCTCTCCCCTGCTCTGCCCAGCTGGACTTTGCCCTTCCCCAATTTCTTCCACAGCCAACAGAGCCACACTCCCACTCCCTGTCGGCTGTTTGCCCCCCCCCCCTCTGAATCAGATTCCAACAGGGGCACGACAATTGCTTCCATATATGCATTACATAAAATAGCAAATACACTAGCTAGCCCACCATTGAGAATCATTACTGTTTGTCTGAAAATTGTTATCAGCAACACCACAGATGTGTAATATGTTTCAGTCACCAGGGGACACATAAACATGAGGATAAAATGTTATTCTCATATCCCTTCGTAATGTTATTGCGCCATTTCTTGGCAATATACAATGTCCTCCTTGATTCTGAGCCATAATAAATGTGATTACTACACCAACTGAGAATAATCTTTATTATACATGCTGAAGATTACTTTGGGTGTTAATTTCACTGTGTGATGCAGGGCCAAACAACTCCTAGTTGGATTCTGAATTTAAATACATGGACAGCAACTTAGCAAATAATATAAGCAGCTGGGAGTGAAACGGGCACACAATTTTAAGCACCTTCTGTGTAAAATACAGGACTGGGATCCAACTGCTATCTCTTACCGATTTCTCTCTGCTGCAATGAATACCAGGCAATTTAAAAATAAAGAAATTCAGTAAGGGTTCTCTGCATAAAACTGAGTAAATAAAAACTCAGAATTAGCCACACCAAGTTAATAGTACTCGTGTTTTAAGTCCCGTTGAAAGCAAGACTGTGTCTATGACTCAAACGTTTAAGAATCATACCCAGCCAAATTGTCAGGTTTAATTTTTTTGTAGTAAGTGTGACATATTTAAATCCTATGATTTTAGTGACTGACATTGGCGCTGTCTGAGCTTGGTTGTTTTCTTGCAGACGTTTCATGACCCAAACTAGGTAACATCATCAGTCACTGATGAAGTCATGAAACCTCTGCAGGAAAACAATCAAAATTAAAGAGCACCAAGAACCCCACATTTCAATCTTGAAGTATAAATATTCTCCATCAATTTAGCGTCTCACCTGTAATTCTTCTTGGCACAAGACACAATTGGGAGAATGGCAACAATCATCACTGATAGAAAATTTAACATTTATGGTCAATTATGTGAGATCTCCAACTTTCAAGTTACCGCAATAGTATTATATTGAAACATCCCAGTATATCTTTGTTACATTCTTAGTCACCTTGATGGCCTCAGGATTGTGGCTTTTAAACAAAAACACAACATGTTGACATCATGTTTCAAATGGCGTGTTAAGAGAGATTAGCCTCTTCATACCCTGAGCCTCTGTCAAAAGGTTCAATATGGCCTGGAAACTCGTTCCACAAAACATGGATTCTTGTGTTGACCGCACATGAGGCTCTTAGAAATTCCAAAGTTTTTATAAGGATCCCAAAATTCGGAGCAAACATAAAGGACTTTTGAGTAAAAGGGGAATAAAGAGTAAGATTGAAGAAGTGGGTGGGGAGAGAGAAAATGGTCAATCGGATCAGGGAATGAGCTTCAAATGAAGTTGCCAGGATAAAATCCTGCTTGCAGCCTTCTGGTAAATGGATTGTGGGAACACCAACTGTGGAAGATGTACTAAGATCATCATCCATCGATCGATCGATCGATCCACCCATTAAACCAACACTTATGCACATCTAAAGTTTAAAGGTAGATAAAAGCTAACGTTATTGACAGTTAAGCTTTATGGGAAGGCAAAGAATGTTTTTGTGGTATTCTGACGAAATGAACAGATCTGCTTATTTTACATTTTAGAGCTGTTGTGCACATGTGCTTTCCCTTGGTAGCTTTCTTAGCAGATTATCTTGAGATTTATTCTCTGTTTGGGATGGTTATCCAGTGCCCATGGAAAGGAAATCTCCATTTCTCTTCGCTGCATTTCTGGGTATCTCTACCCCTTCATCCATCCTTCTGTTTATCTATTTATCCATCCCTCCCTCCACCCATCAATCCATCCATCCTTCTCCTTCCATGCATCTTCACCATTTTTAAAAAAATGTAACTGGAACAGCTGTGCTTTTTTTTTCTGAACAGACGCATTTTCTTCTACTTGAGCATGAATTTTTCTCATGCTCATTTTTAAAAGCAAGAGAGACCACTGTAGATCTGGAATTCTGCAGCCACCCAATATTAAAACTGCTCAGGAACAAATATATTACTAACGTTTACTAAAATAAGGTTATTTACTAAAAAAAAAAAAAGATACAGTGACATAAACTTGTGTACAGAACAAAGCAATTCATGATAAACATAAGGCACCTTTTAAAATGGATGTGATACAAAATAAAATAAAATAAAATTAGCCCAGTACATTTTAAAAACATTCTACGTCTGGCATCTGTAACAAAAGGAATATAATCAAGCTGCTATTTTCACCCTCTCTTCTTTATTTACATGATCTCTAAAGTCAGCTACATTATTCTTTCTGTTTACAATATAATACAATTTTATATAAGGCAGGAATAAGCCAGAGCATTTAAGAGTAGATGAAGTGAACTTCTAGACTGCATTCAAGGTCATTAGACAAAACTATGATGAGATGATTTGAGTTTGGACAAAATGCATTGTTCATTCTACACATATTACCACCTGTAACAAGTCTTTAAACTGAAGAACCCACCTGTTTTTTAAAAAATGAGGCAAGCCAGGGAAATTTCTCTATTATGAAGGGTTTTTTTTTAAGAAAACAAAAAACGTGGCAAATCCTTTCCAGCTCATGGAGATGTCTGCAACAGCCCATTTTCTGGAGATCTCCCTGGCTCATAAACCAGCATTTGCCACCACAATGGGCTGTGAGAAGATTCACAAGCACTGAAAATTCAGTAAAACATAAGGCAAGGTCAACTTTATATTTAACCGCTGTCACCAGACCAGAATATGGATCAAATCCAAGACGGTTTCCCCGAAGACCATTCCAATTTTAAATCCTCCCAGGCACCACCAAGTGGAATTTGGCACTTTCTCATTTAGGAGCAGTTGACACTTATTGCAAGCTGATTTTTGCACGCTTTTTCTCTCTTTGACTATCCCAGTGCTTGTGAGGGCAGGAGGGGATTTTTCTGCCCTGCCGTGCTTTAGGTGGTGTTAAACAGAACCAACTGGATCCGCTGACAAATGACTTTAAAAAAGGAGCCCAACAGAGTGAGAAGCACTGAGGAAATAAGTATGAGAAATTAAAGGCATCCTTTAATACCTTTAAAGGATGCCTTTAATTTCTCGTACTTATACTCCTAAATACCTTTAAAGCCTCATTGGTGCAGCGGTTACAGGGCAGTATTGCAGGCTACTTCCGCTGCCTGCCGGCTGCCTGCAATTTGGCAGATCGAATCTCACCAGGCTCAAGATTGACTCAGCCTTCCATGATTAGTAAAATGAGGACCCAGATTGTTGGGGGGAAATATGCTGACCACTTAGAGAGGGCTGTAAAAAGCACAGTGAAGTGGTATATAAGTCTAAGTGCTATTGCTATCACTGAGATGAGTGAAAAGACTTTGATGGATTAATTGAAGCTGAGCATTCTTCTTGAAACACGGAAGGCTGATTGACACCAGCCCTTCAGGACAGGCAGACTTTTGATGGCCTCTGAGGCTCCTGGACAGTTTAATGGCACCAAAAAGATTCATTCTTTTTGTAAAGGGGGTTTTGTCTCTGAAATTACGGCGACATTTTGGCAGCATTATGCTAATAGAGATATAAATCTTTCATTTACTACTCCGTAATTGAGGTCTTATCCCACAGAATGAAAATTAATATACAATGTCAAGGAGCAGAAGGCTCGCTGAGCAGATCAAAATAGGAGAAACATTTTAGAGTAAGAAAAGTGAATCTTGCATAGGGTTCCACGAATGGCCGGATCTTTCTGTTGCTTCTAAACACCGTTCATTCCCCAAGAAGGAGCAAAATATATGGAAATCATCTTCCCCTACAATCAGAAACATTTTCTTCTGATGATTTCATATTAACCTCAAGGCTTCCATGCACATAACACTTTTTAAGGTGGAAGGTTTTCTTAAAAGCACAGTCCAAAGGCACAATTACCTGTTGGCCAGGCGTCAATCTGCACAACACATAATGGAAGACATTACAAACCATTTTTGAAGAAGAGGCCCATACTCCCTAATAGCGACTGTACTGAAAAACACAATATACTGCTATTGAAACTCTCCAGATTGGGGTGGGTTATAAAAATAAGGCCATTACATAAGACGGTCATTAGTTTAAACAAGGGGTCTCCCACCCTGGTGTTTTAAAGAATTGTGGACTTCAACTCCCCAATAGACTTCAGTGGACTTCAAGTCCCAAATAATCTGGGAGTTGAAGTCTGCAACATGGCTGGCTGGGGAATTCTGGGAGTTGAAGTCCACAAGTCTTCAAGTTGCCACAGTTGGAGACTCCTTGTTTAAAACAGAAAGCAAAACAGTATCGAATTCTGACCACCTCTGCACAATTCACTCTTGCTATCACGAACATCCTATTTCTATTTGCTTGCAATATCTAATGGCAGCTGAAACAAGCACACAGCACAATTTTGTGTAGTCCAGCCTGGCCATCTATTGTTAGACCTAACGTGTCCCAAGAAGAGTGTCATTATCCCACAAGAGACAGAGAGTGTCCAGTCTCCTTCGGACATGAAAGGAGGAGATTCTGAATTATCCATCGTCTTAGGACAACCAGTTGTAAGTCGCAAATTCAACAAAAGGCATCTGATCGTTGTTTCGCTCAGGTCCACAAAGTGACCTGTGATAAATGTACACTTCAAAAAAAGGCAACGTGGTTTGGAAGATGTATCAATAAAACTAGTGCGCTGGAAGACACCTGTTGAATTACATACTAAGTGACTAACAACATGGGGTATATTAAGGAGAAGTTATGCTTTTTTTTCAGTTAAAAGAACCAAGGCTGTGAGGCAGGTTCCACACAAACATACGCTGAAATTTACTCCCGTGTACTATGAATCGATAGCAGCAACAAGCTAGTTGAAATAAAGATAGGAGTAAGGTAGAGTTAGTAGTAGTCGAGTAAAGGGCATCACTTTCTGGAGCAGAATTAAACTAACAAAATTAATCTCAGTTCTGACTGTAAATTTTTCACCTACCGCTAAATTGCAAAGGAAAAATTGGTGTGTTGCTTTGATTACGCCAACGTGGGCGATTGTGAATTGAAGGAAACTGTGTTACACAGCTGTAATCCACTCTGGAAACTGTAACCCCTATCCTATTGGAGATCACCAGACCAGAAAAACTGATCTATACTAAGGCATGTTAAGAAAATGTAAAACACATTTAACAATTCATAGATATAAAAAACAAATTAGGAGGCCTACTGGATCCAAAGAGCAATGGTTCTGACCAAATATGACATTGAGCAGATTGTCTTTTATTCTAAAGCTTTTTAAAAATGTGAATATTAATGGTCAGCACTTACAATGCTACTAGAAGTTAGCCACCCTACATGGCACTTTAAAGCGGAAATACACCGGCCTAATAAACCGACATATTCCTCACCAAAATTTCCAAAGAGCCATTGATATCTTTTGTAAACAAATATTGGCTTAAATTGAATTTTAATTTAAAATAATTTGGCTAGACTGGGGGTTTCTTATCTGTATTCTCAAGAAGCCCGAGGCCCCCCTCGGAAGATCTCTACAAGAAGATTATGGTTGCTGATCGTTACAGAGGTCGCTGCAAAATTAAGAGAAAAATCAGAAAGTTGGGTGTCTAGATCTCTAGAATGTCATTGTTGTGGCCTGCCGGCGGCTAGCAGAGCTGGCAGCAGAGTCGGATAGTGAGGAGGTTGGGGAGGAACATGGGCCAGTCCTGGAGACTGAGGAAGGCTCAGACAAGGGCTCTGCGTCAGAGGTAGAGATGGGGCCAGGGCAGTCTGGCAGTTGTCAGCTGCCTTCGGAGTCGGGCAGCAGTGAGGTGGGGAAGCAGCTGGAGCCAGGTCCCAGCCTGCGCATGCGCAGAGCTGCCAAAAGAACAATTACAGACTAAGGGTTAATGTGGGAGTAAAGTCACAGGTGGATGGTAAATGGCCCCTCCCATAGGGATGAAAAGGGGGAGGGGGCTTTTGCAAGAAACAATTTTGTTCGTTGCAGAAGTGTGAAGATTTGTCTGTGCATCTCAGAGACTCTGTGCTGAGCCTTCCTTGTCAGCACTGTGTTTGGAAATATTTACTTGGCAGCTCTCCAAGCTAGATAAGGCCTGTGCTCCTCATTGCACCCTTGAAAGGCTGTTTGCCAGGCCTTTGGCGGAATGCGAATGCAAGAAATTCACCTTTGTTTAATAAAAGGGGTTTTGCTAGGACAAAAGGACCGCTTAGTGCTTTTGGGGGAAGCCTAGGACAGAACAGTCATTGGGTTGTGAAACATACTGGTGTGGCACCTGGTGGATGAGCAGCCCTTAGTAGACATAGCGGTATGGAAGGTAGAGAGAAATCTCAGAACGCACAGAGCCCGAAAGGAAAGCTGGATTACATTAATAATTTGGTTTATCCCGAGTAATCTTGAACTGCTCCCGCAAAACAAGACCTGAGGTAAGTTTCAGAACCTTACACTACCTTCTTAGCGATGGACAGAAGAATGTGTCCTTCGCTAAGGACCGGTGGCAAACCATCGTCCGCCGTTCGCTTGCCTTCCCAATAAATTAATCCATAGCTTATGTACCTATTATCCGTTTGGAGGAATATGCACTAATACTTAAAGGCATTGCTGAGTAGTGAACAAACGACTTAAAAGAAATGTTAAATAAAATTTTGTACACCAAGTTATAAATTAAACGAATACTGCTATGTGTTGCCTGACCCCAAATCCCTTCCATGCCATTTTGGTTGAATTCACACTCAAGTTGCATTAAAGCAGGGGTGTCCAACCTTGGCAACTTTAAGACTTGTGGACTTTAACTCCCAGAATTCCTCAGCCAGCTTTGCTGGCTGAGGAATTCTGGGAGTTAAAGTCCACAAGTCTTAAAGTTGCCAAGGTTGGACACCCCTGCATTAAAGCAAGAGTATCCAACCGTGGCAACTTTGGACTTCAATTCCCAGAATTCCCCAGCCAGCCAAGCTGGCTGGGGGATTCTGGGAGTTGAAGTCCACAAATCTTAAAAGTTGCCAAGGATGGGCACCCTTGCATTAAATTTTCTACCGAATGCTTCTCAAAGGGAAATTAAAACGCTTTGTGTAATATCCGTGCCACCTATTCCATTCAAAGTGTCACATTTGGCAGGTGTGTTTCTAACGGGATCTGATGACTTTTGAAAATTATTTTCAGGTCTCTGCACGGCATGTTGACACCTATACAAAGAGCAGGCAATAAAAGCACACCGTGTACTGCATAAATAATTTCCCTTTTCGAAAAGAAAAAGAAAAAAAAAACCCAAACCAAAAAAAAAAAATCACACCAGCTAGGACATGGTTTACAGTACAAGATTATAGGCACTTAAAATTATCAAAGCGATTCTGCGGTTTGTTCTGGCGGACTTGGGGGGGTCTTTGGAAACAGCCTGCGATTTCGATCTTCGCCTCAAGCTTGAAAGGAAGCCGCACGAACTTTTACAGGAGCTGTTGGATTTCAGGTCATCCTTTTGATGCAAACACAAAAAGGAAGGTAGATGTAACTCTTCTTCGCATCTCGTAGGCATTGTGAAAAAAAGAAAAGAAACGGGTAGCTATACACAAAATTGAATGGCTTCTTTAAGTCCTCCAAACACGGGAGAAAAAAAAAATTCTGGCACAACATCGTAGAAGACTTAAGGGACTTGTCTGATTACTTTAAGTGTCCCAGACACACAGGCTATTCTGTCAAGTCCTGGTTAGGTAACATCAGGCAGGAGACAAAAAGCTTGATTTTTTCCTTCCATTCACTGCTGTGTTGCATTCATTTAACTTAAGGCTTTCACAGAAAGCGCGATCCATCTGAATGTTCAATTCAGCACTGAAGAAACCGATGGGAACCTAAAACTGGGATGAAAATCTTAATGCAGTTCAAAATTAAAACTAAAAAGAAGACGACAAGGCCATCCACGCATGTATCGTATTGTGTGCGCGGATCCCACCTTCTTATTAAAATGTAAGATTTATTAGCAGCCTGTAGAATTAGCGAGGAAGTGTGGGCTGAAAGTCAGATGTCCCCTCCTGATCCCACCAAACCTGCTCTGGGTTGAGTGAAGAGTTCTTAAAAGAGTTCCCAAATTCACTCTTCCTGCGACGTTTCTTTGTCAAATTTTAACGTCTTGCGATTCCACCATCTTGCCCAGGGTTTTCTTAATCCTCAAGGCGGTCAGTCTAGAGGCTGGGTTGTGGGCCCAGCATTCGCACATTAATTTCAGTATGGCCCTTAAACACTGGAAACAGAACAGAACAGGAAAATCTCATAGAAAGGAATACACTGAAATAATATTAACCAACCGTGTAACATGTGCTAGCCCCATTACGCCCAATTTAAAATTGGTCGCACAAAGAAAAATAACAATAAGCATAGAAAAACTCTGAAGTAGATGAGTTGACCAGGAATTCAATAATAATAATAATAATAATAATAATAATAATAATAATAATAATAATAATAATAGAATTATTCCTGGGCTTAATGAGAGAGCAGCACAGATGGAGAGAGGAATGAGAAAAAGGAATGCCAGAAAACTAGTAACAGAGGACTACACAGCGTAAATTAAAGGATGAAACTACTGTAGCATCCTTTACTTTGGAGTTAACTACTGTAGTGTCCTTTATTTTAGAGCAAGGGTCTTCAAACTTGGCAAGTTTAAGACCTGTGGAATTCAACTCCCAAAATTCCTGGAGCTAAGAGGACTGGAGGAGGAATTCTGGGAGTTGAAGCCCACAAGTCTTAAATCTGCCAAGTTTGAAGTCCCCTGTTTTAGAGTAAAGGATAAATAAAAAACAGAGGCAATAATAATACAAAGAGGCAAAGAACACAAAAACTAATTAAAGAAGGTGCCTTTTCAAAAGAGAGTCTAGTAATTGGGGATGTATACATATACTGAGAAACCAGATTTTAGGAAATTAAAAACATTTTAAATATCTACTCTTAGTATTTTAAGGCCTAGCAGTGCTTTACATGTATGGATAATCTATCAGCAAAAATATGAACAAAGTAACCAATTTTAAATGTGCTCTTTGAACACTATTATATTCAAAGCTCTTTGATGTTGCATTAATTGTTCACCAAAACAATTTCTCAGAATAACATGATGTGAACGAGTTCTCCAGCATGGTTTTGTTCTGTTCTAAACATGAAAGAAAACCATTTTTGTGTCTACTCTAAATTTGTAGTCTTGGATGGATGAAAAGATCCCAATTCGAAGCCAGCCAGAAAGCATGGAATTTTTTTGTAAGAGAGATTAAAAAAAGAAAAATCTGAATTCACCCTGCGTTCATTCCTAGTGTGGTGCTTACCTCATCGCTATTCCATCGATTTGACACCACCGGGCGCAGATGTTTCATGCAAACCACCTCTCTCATATCCTCAAACGAAGGATCATTCGGGACCATATCGTAATAGGGCAGTTGGTATTCTTCGACAATCCCTGCGAGAAATTCACAGCTGCTATAAATATTGGGGTGAGACCAGAGGTCACCGAAAATGTGCCTTTTATTCAAGCTGCAGTTAAAGTTCTCACAGGCTTGATTTTCCCAGTTTGGAGAATGCAGTGAACAAAAAGAGAGCCCATTGGTGGCTGTCATGCCCGTCAGAATCTGATGAAGATGACGAACAGCTGACAGGGAATGGGAGTGTGGCTCCGGTGGCTGTGGAAGAAACTGGGGAAGGGCAAAGTCTGGCTGGGCAGAGCAGGGGAGAGGTAAAGCAAGGGAGAGGGAATTCAGAGGAAGATCCAGGCCCACCCCTCCTTCAACCTAGTGCACGCAGGGAGGAAAGGAGAAGGGAGCAATGTGGGTTGGGTGGCTTATGCGGGAGGAAGGGGCCCTGATTCCCTTCATAAGCTGCAGATGGGAACTCAGTGTATAAAAGAGGAAGCTGTGTGCAGCAAGATGTTGGGAGCAAATGTGAATTTATCTTGTATCTTCGTGGCTTATCTGTGTTTCTGGCATCTTCCCAACTGTGTTGAGTTTTGCTGTGCTTTCGAGTCTGAAATTCCTTCTCCTGCCCTGTCAAGCTGATTACTGCAGTTTGGTTTGTTTGGATTTTAAGTTACAGTTTGTGTGTCCCTTGTTTTGGGACTGAATTTTCTACAGTTACAGGCTGATCCTGGGAGAGATTTTCTCCAGCGGAAGGTAACCTGGACATTGGGGGCAAAGTTGGAGATAATAAAGGGACTTTTATTGCTTATTTGACTGTGTTGCCTTTGTGCCATGCCCCGGGTCATCACAGTGGCTTTCTCTATTTCTGGAGCAAATTCGATCAGTCCCAAAGAACATCAGGAGAACAGCACTTAGAGAGCCCACCTGCGTTCCATTCTATTCGCATCCTATTTCTCATGCAGAGGGTTTGCCAAAATATACATAAATTGCCTGACAACTACAGTTACACTGTATAAAAGGACCTCTGGAATGAGAGATTCTAAATTATCCCGGGTTGTTCAGATACCACGTTTAGTATTTAACAGAATAACAGAATACGACCTTGGAGGTCCTTCCCTTGCTCAAGCAGGAAACCCTAGACTATTCAGACAAATGGTTGTCCAGTCTCTTCTTAAAAACCTCCAGTGATGTGGCACTCACAATTTCTGAAGCCATGCCGAATCACTGGTTGATTGTTCTTACTGTCAGGAAATTTCTCCTTAGTTCCACGTTGCTTCTCTCCTTGATCAGTTTCCATCCATTGCTTCTTGTCCTGCCCTCTGGTAATTTGGAAAAGAGGTTGACCTCCCCTCTTCTTTCTGGTAGACCCTCAAATATTGGAAGACTGCTATCTTGTCACCCCAGGTTCTCCTTTTCACTAGCCTAGACACGCACAATTCCTACAACTGTCCTTTACCACGTTTTAGTCTCCAGGCCCTTAATTGCTCTGTACATGAGTCGGCAATCTTAAGCACTCAAAAATCCATTTGAATTTTCCCACAGAAAACACCAGGAGCCACAAAACCTACTTAGGGGGGTTGAAAAGCTCAATAAATCATGTGCCAGCGGGTGTCGCACATGGGCGGTTGTGACACATATTTTGAGCGACAGAGAGCCACAGCAGAGGGATGAAAGAGCCACATGCGGCTCCAGAGCCACAGGTTGCTGACTCCTGGTTTAGTACAAAAGGATTCAGGCAATGAGGAACACAGAAAGTTCCACTTGGGGGTGATCTAGGAGGGCTTGGGAGTAATTTTTTTTTTTACCTCCTGTGATGCATCGCCGAGCCATTTCCCAAATGATCAAGCCGAAGCTGTAAATGTCGGCCATGATGTATGGCTGGAAGTGATTCTTGTTCAGAGTTTCATCCAGGACTTCAGGGGCCATGTATCGTTTCGTGCCCACCCTCGTATTTATAGGGACATCGACTTCATTTGTATCGCTAAAAGGCGGCAAAAGATAGGAAACAAAGTAAGACAGAAGACGATGCAATTATGGTAATAACCATACAGAATGTTTACGACGGTAAATTTTTTAATGCAAACGCACCGAGATTAAACTCATTTACTAGTGATTTACCATTTTCAACCGCCTGCTTCTAAGATGGAAATTATACTAATTTACTTCTCAAGCATTAATAAAACGGTATGATTTCTGAAGATTCAGCGTTGAAAGGATTTCTTCATTGTAATGGAAATATTTGAAGCTGCCAAGGAAGAGCAGAATCAACACTGAAATATGCCTTTTGATTTGAAGCCAGAGATAGTTTTAGCTTGTGTTTTTAGAACGTCAGTCTAGATACGTTTTGACATTAATGTTTTGTTTCGATTATCCCTTTCATGTTTGTTTTACGAAGAAAACACTGAATTGCCTTAGTTTGTCAATGCTGAGCACCTGTTCCTCTGATACAAGTCATCCATGGGAAGGAACAATGCTGTTTAGATCTGTGGGCAAGCAACCCAGGGTATGAATCTTATCAGCTGCTCTAGCAAATGACTCAGAAGGTGATTGGCTCTCCTCGGCTTGAGATGTACGAAACTAGATGTCACCTGATGGTCAAGGTGGTGTTGTGGTCCGCCGGCAGCCTGCGGAGATGGCAGCAGAGTGGGACAGTGGGGAGGAACATGGGCCAGTCTGGGATTCTGGGAAGGAATCAGACAAGGGGTCTGTGTCCGATACAGAGATGGGGCCAGGGCCATCTGGGAGTTATGTGCTGACTCTGGAGCCGGCAGAGGAACAAGGCAACAGCAAGGCAGAGGAACAAGGGGAGCCTGTTCCCAGTGAGCGTATGCGCAGAGCTGCCAGAAGGTAAGAACAGTTAAGACAAAAGGGGCAACTCGGGAGTAAGGCTTGGAGGTGATTGGCCTTCCCATAAGACATAAAGGAGGAGCAAAGGGAAAGGAACCTTTGTAGGGAGCAACTTTGTTCGTACTGGTCAGTTTGAAACCTGAAGCTCTGTGTTGAATTTGTGCTCCGTTTTGGCCTCGTATGACTAATTGGAAATTTAGTTGTTGGCAGCATTTCAAGGAAGATAAAGGTGCGTGCTTATCAGACTTATCCTGAAGGACATTGGTAGACTTCCACAGGACTGTTTACAAACTCTGTGAAAGTTATTATGGACTGTGAATGACTAAAATTCACAGCTGTTGAAATAGAGAAAAAAGTGTTTGGGGACCAATGTGTGTTTGCTAGTGTCTCAATAAGTGTTGGTCAGAACAGCTGTTGACCTAGGTGATCTAACAGTGACAATACAATAGAGTCAGAAGAAAAGTTGGTCTTCTAGTCCAATCCCCTGCTCAAGCAAGAGACCCTAAACCATTCTGGACAACCTCTTCTTAAAAACCTCCATTGATGGAGCACTCACAACTACTGAAGGCAAGCTGTTCTCCTGATGAATTGTTCTGTCAGGAAATTTCTCCTTAGCTCTAGGTTGGATCTCTCTTTAACTCATTGCTTCTTGTCCTGCTCTCAAGTGCTTCAGAGAATCGGCTGACCCTCTTCTGTCTATGGCAGACCCTCAAATATTGCAAGACTGCTATCAAATCGCCCCTCATCCTTATCTTCTTTAGATTAGACATGCCCACTTCTTGCAACCATTCAACAAGTGTTTTATCCTACACCCCCTTAATCATCTTTGTTGCTCTTCTCTGCGCTCTTTCTAGAGTCTCAATGTGTTTTGGTATTGTGGAGACCAGGACTGGATGCAATATTCCAAGCTTACTAGTGCAGCAGAAGTACTAACCCTTTCTCTAACCTAGATACTATCTCTACGTTGATGCATCTCCAGGTTTCATTGTATATGAATACTGTATTTACTTTATTGATGCCTCTCAACTCAGCAACTTTAAACTGTGTGGACACAGAGAAACCTGGCTGTGGAATTGTGGGAGTGGAATCCACACAGATTAAAGTTGCTAAGGTTGAGAAGCACTGTTCTCTATAAAGCTGTGTTGGCGCAGTGGTCAGATTGCAATACTGCAGGCTCCTTCTGCTGACTGCCAGCTGACCGCAATTTGGGAGTTCGAATCTCACCGGGCTCAAGGTTGACCCATCCTTCCATCTTTCTGAGGTGGGTAAAATGAGGACCCAGATTGTTGGGGGCAAAAGGCTGACTTTGTAAACAGCTTAGAGAGGGCTGTCAAAAGCACTGTGAAGCGGTATAGAAGTCTAAGTCAGGAGTCAGCAACCTTAAACACTCAAAGAGCCATTTGGACCCATTTCCCACAGATCAGAAAACACCGGGAGCCAAAAAACCTACTGGGGGTTGAAAAGCTCAGTAAATTGTGTGCCAGCAGGTGTCACCCATTGGCAGTTGTGACACATATTTTGAGTGACAGGGAGCCACAGCAGAGGGATGAAAAGAGCCCCATGCAGCTCCAGAGCTGCAGGTTGCTGACCCCTGGTCTAAGTGCTATTGCTATATCAGGAGGACTTGATTGTCTACCTGTTAAATTTGACAGCGAGGCCCAAATCTGCAATGCAGCAGGACCCGTTCCTCTTGATCAAAATGTTTTTGCTCTTCAGGTCTCTGTGGGCAATAGCAGGCTTCCCTTGAGTCCCATAGATTTCCGTGTGCAGGTGGCAGAGGCCACACGCGGCAGAATAAGCCAGTTTCAACAACGCTCTGTTGTCCAGCGTGGTATACTGCAGGAAATCATACAAGGATCCCTTTTCGTGGTAATCGGTGATCAGGTAGAGATGAGTCCAGGAGCCTGTGCCTTTAATGTCTGCTGCGATGAACCCTGCAGAATTGGGAACAGAATGGGGGGAGGGGGGGTTTAAGTGCTTCTCATTAATCATTCAACGGAAGGCAAATTTAGAGATGAATAATGAATACATTTAAAAAGCATTTTGGAGACACAAGGCAGGCGTCTTCACTCAGGGAGCTGTCACCCAAATCCAGTTATTCAGCTTTGAGGAGAATAAAAGCCAAATGTTGCCCCTAAGCAATGACTGCTGATTCATTTTAAGACGGCTCGTTCCCCCCCCCCCCGCCCCCACAATTTCTGAATTTCTGATTTATGTTTTCCATCGTGGTGGTTCCGGGTTTGCTAATGTTAACAGTCAGGTGAAAAAAGTAAAATATGAAGGGTTTTCTCTCCCCTCCTTCCCCTTTTGGACATATCAAAATGTTATCTTAATTGAAACACTCTGTAAGGGTAATGTGATTTCCAACAGTAGTATGAAAAATTTGACATTTGCAACTATTGATTTCACCCAAAATGAACAGATTTTCCACAAATCCTCCTGTGGAAAAATTTAAGTATGCCTTTGGCTCTAATTCCTGGTCTCATGGCAGAAACAACCTCAAGTAGGCATTGCTCCTCACTGTCGACCAATCTCTTGTCTAAGATGATTTTTTTTTCAGCAATGCATCTTTTGAAGGATTGTTTGCATGCCTAGCCAGTTTTAAATCATCTCGTAGCATCTCAATGGGATTTAAATCTGGGTTTTGACATGGCCACTGGAGACCTACCTACCTTCCTTCCTTCCTTCCTTCCTTCCCCTTTCTTTCTCCTTCTTTTCCTTTCATTTCCCCTCTCCATTCTTTTTTTCAGCCGTTCCTTAATGCATTTATTGAAATGTTTAGTGTCCTTGTTGTATTGCAAGGTCCACTTTCAGTTCGGCTTCATGTTTGCAGCTGATCTGGTGCACTTGATTTTAATTTTAGGTATCTGAGCTAGTGATCAATGTAGGAGCACGCTTACTTTTTCCGCAGGTGAAATTGTGCAGTTACGTTTATTTAAATTACAGATTGGAACGCAAATTGTAAATGTGGCATGATCTTCTGTTACATTATATTCCCCCTTATCAATATGATCGAAATGAAGAACTAACATTTGTATGCTAATAATAAGTTGAAAAGCTAAAAAAAAAAAATGTAAATGGGGTGTACTTGTTTTTTTTCCCCAACAACTTTATACAGAAATTTACACACTCGGCTAGCTGCCAATCCAATGGAATACATTGGCTCACTCTGAATTTTAGGAATATAGCAGGCGAGGTGAGGGATTTTCATCTCATCCAATTTTCACTTTACTGGAGAAAATGTTTCAAAGCCTTAACAACTAACAATGCAAATGGAATTCAGTAAAAAAAAAAGAAGAAAAGAAAGAAAAACACTCAAGAAAGTGTTGGAGAAAACTTTTTTGTCATCTTTTCATATTCTGCTAGAAACATTGCATTATGTATGACATCCTTTCCATGACGAAACACAATCACAGCGTGAGCCTCTTCACTTACCGAGTATATTTTCATGGCGCATAAGAACCGTCTGGTAAATCTCCGTTTCCCGAAACCAGCTGGCTTCTTCGGGGGTGGAAAACACTTTCACGGCCACCTTTTCCCCTCTCCATTTACCCATCCAAACTTCACCGTACCTCCCTTTTCCAACCTGCTGGATCATCTGAATCTGTTTGGCGATCGTCCGTTGCACCTGACAAAAAAAAAAAAGGGGGGTGGTGGAAAAAGGCACCTGAGGATTCTCAAGTTGCTGATGAAAGGTTTTAACTGTCAGGATTCCAGGCAGTTACTCCAATTAAATCATGAGCCTTGAGCCACATTTCCAAAACTAAAAGGGATTTATTAGAAGTTAACATGCCGGCATTAGCCTGGGCGTAGATGACTCTGAGATACGTAATTCACTGTCACCCTCAACCCTGCTTTTCCCCCCACCCCTCTGGGTGTATCATCCAATGAAACACATCCATAGCCAAGAGTCATCAATCATGCTCTCCAATTAGATTTTTGCCCCGGCAGAAGCTTCAGTCATCGAATCAGTCTTTGAAGAAAATATGAATGGAATGTACTTTCGATTCCACACTGCTGCCTGCTCTTTGAAACTTCCACCCCTTCTTTTTGTTGTCAACTATAAAATGTGTATACAAAATGTTTTATGAGTTGAACGCCTGCTCTTTGAAACTTCCTCCCCTTGTTTCTGTTGTCAACTATAAAATGTGTATACAAAATGTTTTATGAGTTGACATCATCATCATCATCATCATCAAAAAGGATGTGAACTAAAAAGGCAATGACCTCTGAGGATTTCATAGATTAGGCATTTAAAAGGTTTATTCAAAAACAGCTATTTTTTTACATTAAAGTAGGAGGGATCCAACTGGATTTCTTGGAGGGCCGGATCAGCATTGTAGTTGTTCCCTGCGGGCCGGGCCGGGAAGAGATGAGAAATGGGACGGACACACTCTTACAGCGCCCTGCCCACTCAAACAGGGTACGAGAGGCCCACAGGCAGTCCCCTTGGGCCCCATTTTCACTAGCAGAGACACCGTGGACCCGTCCTTTGCTACTTCCGGGCCATATTTAAACACCCTGTGGGCCAAATCCAGCTTATGGGCCTTGAATTCGATACTCCTGTCTTAAAGCATGTAATAGCTGAAAAGCACAGGATTGAACAATATTGTAGCAACTGAAATTCTCCGCCCCCTTTTTTTCTGTTTTGTTGCATTACCGATTGAGGAACAACAGCACAAGCTGTTAACCTCACCCAAAAGTAATGCTGTTTCTTTACCCTTCCACGACAACTTCCTGGGCCATCGGAAAACGGACCCAACAAGTGCTTTTTGAAGGGAAGCAACTGAAATTCTTGAACTACCCTGTTTTCCTGAAAATATGACCTACCCTGAAAGTAAGTCCTAGTTTGATTTTTTACATGTGCGCCCAATATAAGCCCTACTCCCAAAATAAGCCCTAATTAAGGTCCCGCCCACTCCAGAGTGCACAGGTAAAAATTAACCTAGGGTGGGGATGGGGGTGGTGGAGGAGCTATCCTACTACTTACCTTTGGACAGTTGTATCCAGGCCTCGCACACCCTGACACCCGCCTTGCCAGCACATTTCTTCTACAGCCAGCAAGGCTGGAAAGGCTTTCCTGAAGGCCTCTGCAGCTGATAACAAAGCTCCGGATCGATCCGGAGCTCTATTATCGGCTGCAGGGGCATTCAGGAAAGCCTTGCCGGCTGCAGAAGAAGTTCCTGAAGGCCTCTGACAGTGAAAAGGAGGCTGGGGATGATGCATGCAAGTGAGGTTAGTCAGTGGATGACATCCCCCGAAAATAAGACCTGGTGCTTTTTTTGTGGCAAAAAATGTAAGACAGGGTCTTATTTTCAGGGAAACATGGTAAATTAATTTTGCTTGCTTTTCTCTTCAAGAATGCCTGAGGCTGTAGGAGAAGGAATGACAGAGCCAGGGATGGGAGTGAAAAGAGGGATCCCTACGTAGCCAGAAACATACTAAGTCCAACTGCTTTGTGTGCTGTTGAATTTTATCTAGATCTAACTAGATGCTGATTGTTAGTTGAGAAGATTCCTGTACATGGGTTATTAGCAGAAGAAATAAGTTTAATTGATAAAATCGGTTAAATTGAACCTTCATGCCTGGACACAGAAACTTGGACAAGTCTGCTATAAATCATGTAACTCCTAAACCAGGAGCTTACCAACAGAGGCAGTCCTGAACCACTGCCAGAGCTGATCGACTGGTCAATAAGATCCTTTAATGATTCCCCAGCTGGGATGAAGGCCTCATCCTGCTCCAAATCACGATTGTAACGTCGTCTCTTTGTTACCCCTTTGCAGTAATGTCTGGAGAAAAAAAGATTCAAATTCACGCAATTCTGATTTGTCAAAAGTAATTTCAAAATCGTATGCCACAGACTTCCTCCATGTTTACATTAGTAAGGGTTTTTTTTAGTTTACTTTATTGATTAGCTCTTAGGCCATATCAAAGTGCAGTTCCAGACATAAGTTATTACTAAAATCTGATAAACACAACTTAAAATGAAATTAGAATAAAATACATTTTAAAAAGAAATTGGAAAAAAAACAATAATTTCATATATAGATAAATAAAATGTGATAAAACTATATTTCAGTGTCAGCCCTACAATCTACCCTAATCAGTCCCACATATGCCAATCTCAACCAAACCATTTTGCTTAAGTTCTGTGCTGTGTTAAATGTTATTTTCAGATTCTGGCTGCACATACGATAAGTTGTTTTGATATGGGGGTCCTAATAAGTCATTCATTTGGTATATAGATGGAGGTACCTGTCTCTTAACGTGAAATGGCCGAGCAAATACAAATGTACTTTTCAAATAGACAGCTATTTAAAGTTGCAACTGCCAAACATCTTAGAGAGATATTTACGCAAGCGAGATTCGAACATTAGTAAGTAATTTCCTAATTGTTCATTTTATGCGATCATTATCTTGAAACAGAATTGAATAACTGAACAGAGAATCTGTGCCTCACCTTGAATGGAGGGTTTACGTATAAGTGATACAAGTGAGTTCAACATTCAATTGGTAATTTCTATCTCTGGATAATAATATATCTTATAAAATATATTTTCTTCGTCTTACTATGAAGTTATTTAATTTAGATCAAGCTAAATAATTTAAGCTAAATTAGATGAATTTTAATCATCCTAGTTTTTCTGTAAATATCTTCAGGATCCCATATAAGATTATACGATGTAAAGGAATATATTAACCATAAACATTAAATGTGCAGATAGGCAAATACAGGTATCAAATCATTAAAAATATTTTATATCCAGCACAAATAAGACCATGAATCTTGAAAGTTTCTCCCACATTCCACTACAGATTGTGCAGTGGGGGGTCCTGAGTATTCTGCCACTTTATACAATTTTCTACACATTTAACCACCCAAAGTGATGCAAATCAAATTGGGCTCAACTCTAAACTGCATTTAAAACTGCCAGTCTATCCTGTTTTAATGCAACACATTAAAGCTGTAAATATCCAACATGATTTACCTGTAGCAGAAGCAGCCAAAGAGGGCAATCATGGCAATGATGCAGACTGCCATGCAAATAAGCACAGCTATCCAACGTATGCTGCCATCAAACAGGTTAACTAAACGAACAAACAAACCAACAAACAATAAATAAATATTAACATAGAATTTCTCAGCCTTGGCCTCTTTAAGATGTGTGGACTTCACACTTCTAGAATTCCTCAGCATAGCTGGTTACAGAATTCTGGGACTTGAAGTCCACACATCTTAAAAACTGTCAAGGTTAAGAAACACTGCATTAATGTAATCATAATTAAATGCAGAACTCTCTCACAGAAAATATCAGACAAGATTTAGACAAACCTTACTGCCATCTACCTTCAGTAATGCAATTTTGCAATAGTTGTTGTGTGCAAACTTTATGTGGAATGTCATTACCTGTGGTTCGATTGTTATTCCACTGGTATCTTACTCCCCAGAGATTATAATTAAGAAGATGAAGAGCTCTAAATTGAAATTTTTTGAAACAGGGCAATCTGTCTAGCACCTGATTTGATGTCCATGCAAAGAAAGAGTGTTACCTTCCCCCAGAGTTTTATACTATGTTTTACAATGCTCAGAACTAATTGATGTCAACATTGCTACCGCCCCAGGGATCCCACCCACTGAATATATCAACAAGCATGGTACTTTTTGAAGTAGGGGGTAGAGTGGGCTGCAGATCTTGATTGCAGAAGTCGGTCCGGCAACATTCAATGGTACGGCGTCGTAGAACAACTCGGGAATCCTACAGGAGAAATTGGACACTGAAGCAGTGCTGAAGCACTCAGCTATACACAAAACAGTTACACATCAGTTATTAGCATTTAGAGAATGATGAGAACGTGGCAGAAGTGAAGCAAACACACACATATTTACATAGTCTGCGTGATTATGAGTAAAACTCTACAGGGGGTATGGCAGTGGTCTCACAACTGAATGTCCAATTCAGCTGCCCAGGCGATGGCCTCTGGCATTACTTCGTGTAGATCATCTAAGGAACCAGAGAACGTACTTCATGGGCAATCTTGCACAATATGCTTAATAGTTTGCAGATCAGCACCACAATTGCACAATTGTATCCCCACTGGTACAATTCTTTCCAGTATCACATCTAATTCTGAGACAGGTCACACCCAGACGATTTGGTAGAGGGATCACTAATGGTCAGGCCACAAGAAAGTAATTGCATTGGACCATCAGCTAATCATAGGTATTTTCACAACCATGTACGCATGTTCCAGGATCTACAATGAAGAACTGGAAAGCAGGCATTTATGTAGATTGTTGTTTTCCAAACAAAACTGATAAGCAGGTTTAGGGAACGCAAACTGTCAAGAGTATATTCATGAACTGGAATAGAGCTTGGTAACAAGGTCAGCCAATGGATAGGCATAGCAACTAAGTCAGCCAATGAGGACTGTTTGGAAACTGAAACTGGAATTAGCCTAGGCATGGCTCTGTATTAAGCTCTGCAGCTCTGTTGAGCTCAGAGTCTGTCTATTGAAAATGAAACTGCTTCTCTCCTCTGCTGTGTGTGTCTTGCTTGCCTGCTGAACTAAAGTGAAACTGATGTCTGCTTCTGAGCTCCTGAGTTGTTGTTCTGCTCTGAACCTGTAACATGTCTGCTTCTGTGTGAGTTTGCTCCATGTTGGAGAAATCTACAACTGGTATTGTAAAATTTACTGTATATGTTTATAAAGAAGTTACATGAAGCATCAGCCATCTGTGTTTATTTTTGTGGAGCTGAATTCACCCTGCAAAAACTCTGAACACGAATAGCGATGGCTTCCCCTTCTTTATTTCTGAAAACTGCTTAACAAGACTCAGCCGTGGGGTACCTTGCATTGGAAGTCTGAACCTTCATATTTCATGCAGCCGGAAGAGAGGGTTTTTTCTCCATTTTCGTCTTCCTCAATGATGGCAAAACAATGTCCGTTAGTTCTGAAAAACAGATGAACTAGCTCCAGTCCTTTGAAAGCTGCGTTCAGCCAGCTTGTTCAGTAAACAATGGTATTTTTCTCCTTCTAACACAGGGGTTCCCGACCTGTGCTATACCCCGCACCCAAGAACGCTTCTGATATATTTCCGCACCCCTTACAAAAGTAAATAATTATATGCATATAATTATGCACAGAGTCTATAATTTTGAATCTTCTAAACCTAAGTTTTTGCACCCTCTGGAATATCATCTTGCACCCCCCTGGTTGGGAACTGTCAAGAGTGTTTACAGTGGGACTCCTATTGTAAGACAACCCAGGAGTAAAACACAGGACACAGAGGCTTTGTCTTTTAACAGTGGTTTACATACAAGACTTCTATATACATATATACACGTGTTAGGCAAATACCAGACAAGCAATCAATCTTCAACTCTACATGGAGAGCTACAATGGAAATAGAACATGAGAGAGAGAGAGAGAGAGAGAGAGAGAGAGAGAGAGAGAGAGAGAGAGAGAGATATGCCCTCACATGGCCTCCCTTATATAGACAGCTTCTTAAAGCGGCAGTACCCTCATCATCTTGGCTTATAGCCTTACAGAAGCCGGTCAGCTATTAAATCTTCATTACCTTAACAGGAACCCCTGTTCTAACACTATGAGTTCATGCTACTCTGATGGGAAATGAAATTAGCTGCAAATAGAAAATATTGAACAGAGTGGCAAGTAGAAATACTGCTCCATTTTATTTACACACACAAACACACACACAACACAAACCAGTCCTATGACTGCAAAAATAACTGGTCTGGGAGTCCATTATGTGGCATGAAGCTGGCCCAATAGATTTTTCTTTTTTCTTTAAAGAACAGTCCATAGTTAGAGCACAAAACATACAAGCTGTTTTCCTATCGCAGAGTTGGCATTTAGAAAGGCATTTTTCTTTTTTAATAAATAAATTTTATTGATTTTACAAGTAAAACAAACCGACAACACATACACAAATGAAAAAAAAAAAAAGAGAAAAAAGGGAGAAGAAAATAGAAAGAAAAAATAGAAAACAATTAAAAACATTCTCATCTTCAACAGTTTGTAAGACCTCTTTTTTCCCTCTTAATTTATGCCATATACACACACCTAATCTTTACATATATCTGTGTATCACTACTATGGATCTATCCTATCCTCTTTTGCCTTTTACTGTGAAGTCTATCTTTGGTCTATCCATTTGTACCAGCAGTTCCAGCTGTTGTAGTATATTGAGGTGTCTTTATTTTTTAATGCTAAAGTTAATTTGTCCATTTCTGCACAACTTGAAATTTTTTGAATGATCATCTCCTCTGATGGAACATGAGGCTGCTTCCAACATCGGGCAAAAGCTAATCTGGCCTCTGTCAAAAAGTGTATTATTGTGTATTTCACTTTTTTTGATATTTGTTTATCAAAGATTCCCTAACAAAAAGGACTCTGGTTTGTATTCGATCTGTTCTCTTGTCATTTCTTCCAGCCAATTTCTAATTTTCTGCCAATATTTTTGAGCTTCTGTACAGGACTACCACATATGGAAAAAAGTTCCCTCTTTTTTTTTGCATTTCCAGCAATTCGGACTCATATTGGGGTGCATCTTCGCTAATCTCGAAGGAGGAAGGTGCCATCTATAAAACATTTTATAGGCATTTTCTTTATATGCTACCGATTTTGTAATCTTATTATTTCTACCCCACACCTTTTCCCATTCTGTTAGAGTGATGCTACGTCCTACATTCCTACTCCAGGCTATCATGTTCCCTTTTACAATTTCTTCTTCTAATTCTACTTCTAATAAATAATTATAAAATTTTGTTATTTTTTGTTGTCTTGTTTATGTCTACTTTGAATTTGAAGGTATACCCACTGGTCAATTTTTAGTCCCCGCTCTTGAAGTTCTTGCCGCGATTTCAAATTTCCTTATAGGTCCTTATATTTAATCATTTTAGTAATATCCAGATTATTTGGGTGAATCATCGCCTCCACTGTTGAAATCCAAATTGGTACTTTTAAATAATGTTTTTTCTGTATTTTCTTCCAATTAGTTAATAATGAGTCTCCGATTAGGTGTCTATGGAAATATTTCTAGCTAGTTTTCCCTACATCTCATAAAAAAGCATGCGACCCCCTCTGCAAATCATGGCCTTCTAAAAATAATATTCTCTTGTTAGTTAAATTCACCCATTCTTTCAACCATACTAAAGAGGCAGCAATATAATACAATGCCCAATTTGGAAGTGCCAGTCCTCCCCTGCTCTTCATATCCTGCATTGCCTTTAAATTTATTCTAGGTTTTTTCCCTTGCCAAATAAATTTAACAGTTATTTTATTAAGTTCTTCAAAAAAAATTTTGTGTACTTGGGATCGTCTGAAATAGATATAGAAATTTTGGAAGAATATTCATTTTAATGGCAGTGATCCTGCCTAATAATGAAAGTTGCAGCTTACCCCATGTTTCTAAATCCTTCTTTACCTGTTGCATCAATTTATCATAATTATTTTCCTTAAGTGTCTTACAATGTGCTGTCAACCATATTCCTAAATATTTAGCTTTCTTTATCACTTTATCACAAATAGTAAGAACATTAAGTACTATTTAATTAATAAGTACAGGGTTTCATATATTAATATTACAATTTATTGTGTGACCGCAATTAATCTACTTGGGACAAATGTAATATTGTTTGTGTTTAAGAATATTTAATATTTAAGAAAAGGTTAGATAAATACACATATATATTTATAATATTTAAATATAGTTGGATTTGATATAATATTTATTATATATATATATTTATTACATGAAGTGAAGTATAGAGGTTGAGCACAGACCTTACAAAATTATATATGTGATTTAGAATTTGGATCTAAAATAATATATATACTCCAGTAACCAGTTAAGAACACAGCTACTATGTTCTAGTTCCAGCTACCCAGCAGATAGATAAAGTAATTAGATATCGGTCAATCCTAATACAGAGATTATATCACTGAATGTTAATTTGGGATAATATAGTTAATATAGTTCATCAACAGAAACAAATCTTAAAAGAAATGACTTCCACAACTACTACAGCTCTGAAAACCGGAAGAAAGGCCACCCCGACATTAACAACTACGTTGGCAACAGCTTCGCCCATGGCACAAAAAACCATAGAAGAAACATTACCAGTGGAGAAACAAGCTAATATCTTGAATGCCAACATCCAATCAATTTTGCTGACTTTACAGGAATTGATGACGAAGCTGCAAGAAACAATGATGAAAAACCATAATGAGAGGAGAGCAGATACCAATGAACTAAAAGAGGAGATGGGGAAATTAAAAGCAGAAATGAAAGCAGATATCTCCAAAGTAGAGGACAAAGTTGGATTATTACAGCAGGCCTTGGAGAAAAATGAAGCAACAACAAAAGAGGTAGAGAAAAGGACTGAATGAACCAAAAGGAAATTAGAAAGGGTAGATGAAGAATTAAAGAATGCGAGTAAAGAAATGGAGGACTCACTGGTCTACCTAGAGATGGACAAGGCGGCTACATACTTGAGATTCAAAAATGTAGTGGAATCCAAAGAAGAAGACCTGGAACAACTAATGGCGGGAATACTGGCTGGATTATTGGAAAAGGATAAAGATGACATCTTAAGGGAGTTTGATGAAGTTTATAGGGTTAGCACTAACTATGTGAGACACCATAAATGCCCAAGAGAAGTCCATATATGATTTACAAGGAGTGTCCGGAATATTATATATAGGATGTCCAGAGATGAAACCATCACGTATAAAGGTAAAGAAGTCTTGATTCTCAAATACGAAGAAGAGTAAGAGAACAAAGGCAAGACTACAAGTTCTTAGCAGCTTATTTAAATCAGAAAAGAATCACATTTAAATGGCTAATCCCAGAGGGGATGTTAGTGTCTTGGAACAAAAGGAAAATTAAAATAGACTCCATGGAAAAGGCCTAGGAATTCTATGAGCGGCTGGTAGGTCCGAAAGACCAAAGCAGTAAGGAGGAACTGGAAACAAACTCCCAGAAAGATCAAGGTTATCACAAAAATAAAAACGTAACTTTAGGAAATCAAGGAAATACTCATTTATATCAGGAGAGAGAAGAAACTACACATTTTCAGGCACAAGGAGAGACCGAAGTCATTACAAGACAAAGAGCGAAACAGAATTAATTAAATGGAAGAAGAAAAGAAACTACTATCAATTAATATAAATGGTTTAAATTCGATGATAAAAAGGAAGAGGATATTAGCTAAACTAATCAAACAAAATGCTGATATAAGCATGTTATATGCCTACAAGAAACTCATATAAAGAAAACAGATGAAAAACACCTGGAATGTCCGAAATTAGGGAAGCTATTTACCGCACCAGCAGACATGGGAAAAAAGAAAGGGATTGCAGTATATGTTAAAGAGGATTTGAAAGCAGATTTAATATGGTCAGATTCTGAGGGAAGAACTCTGGTTTTGCAGATCTGGATTAATGCTATCCGAATTCTCTTAGTGGTAAGCTACACCCCGAACGGAGATCAAAAAGAGTTTTTAAAGCATCTTTATGGAAAAATAATAGGATTGGAAAAAAGAAATATTTGTATCATAGGAGACTTCAACTCTATTGCTGATTATCAAAAAGACCACAGTAATGGGGGGAAGAATAAAGGGGGGAAAAGAGAGCTTCCCAAGATATGTAGGGAAATGATGAAGGAGTTAGATTTGACTGATATATGGAGAAGATTACATCCTGAGAAAAAACAATTTACATTCTACTCAAATCCGCATCAAATATGGACACGAATTGACATGGCATGGATGAATGGGGAAATAGCAAATGAGATAAAAGGGATTGAAATTTTACCTAATGAATGGGCAGATCACAATCCAATTCAGATAATATGGAGGGGTAGGGAAAAACCAAATAAAAGATGGATGTTAAAAACTCAATTAATAAGAGAAAAAGAATATACTAACAAACTCAAGGAGGAATTAAATTATTTCTTAAAGGAAAATGATAATGAAGTAACTACGAAACAAAACATCTGGGATCCAATGAAGGCAGTAATAAGAGATATAACAGTCTCTTATAATGTCAAGAGGAATAAGGAAAAATATGCCCAGCAAAACAAATTACAACAAAAAATTAAGGAACTAGAAACTCAATTACAGAGTACCCCAAAGGATTCAAAATTGCAAAATCAGATAATAATAACTAAACATAAACTGAATTTAATTGAACAAGAGAGAATGATTATAAATTTGAATACAACTAGACAAACATTTTGAGCATGCTAATAAGCCAGGAAGATGGCTATCTTACAAACTAAAAAAAGGAAAGAAAAGAGACTGATACACCAGCTAATAGATGGAAAGGGGGATATACAACAGGAGATAGAACAGAAAAAAGAAATTGCCCATGAGTATTTTGAAGAGTTATATAAAAAGGAAGAAGTTAATGAGGATAGAATAAGAAACTATTTAGATGAAGTGAAGGATAAAGCAATTGGGGAAGAAATGGTAGAACTATTAAACAAAGACATCACTTGGTTGGAATTGAAATCAGCAATAGAGAACCAGAAAAACAATAAAGCCCCGGGGCCAGATGGGATTCCAGGGGAGCTGTACAAGGCAATTGCAGAACAAATTGGACCTCTTATGGTGGAAGTTTTTAATGACATCTTATTGGCAGCCAGGATGCCGGACTCATGGAGGGGGGCATTGATTTCGCTGATCCCGAAGGAGGATTCGGATCCCTGATATATAAACAATTATAGGCCAATTTCACTGTTAAACACTGACTACAAAATATTTACTTCTATTATAGCAAGTAGACTAAAAAGAATGTTAAACGTGCATATACATGAAGATCAAAATGGATTTCTCCCGACCAGACAAATTAGGAACAACTTAAGAATAGTACTAGATGTCTTAGAAATTTATGAAGCCCACCCTGAAAAACAAATTGCACTTATGTTTTTAGACGCAGAGAAGGCCTTCGACAATTTAAATTGGCAATTTTTAATCCAAAAAATTTATAATATGAATTTAGGCACCAAATTTGAAAACATTATAACAACTATTTATGATACACAACAGGCTAATATTATAATAAACGGGGAATATACCCGCCCAATAAAAATAGAAAAAGGAGTCAGACAGGGCTGCCCACTCTCACCCCTGCGCTTCATATTATCATTAGAAACATTATTAATGCGAATTGGACAGAACCCAGATATAAAAGGATTAAAGGTTAAGAGAGAAGAATATAAGTTGCAAGCGTTTGCGGACGATCTGATTTTTTTCATTGAGGAACCAATAGAAAGAGGACAAAAGTTTATGAATGAATTAGAACAATTTGGAGCACTAGCAGGGCTCAAAATTAATAGGAAGAAAACTAAATTAATGACTAAAAATTTAACAGAAAAACAGAAAATAGAATTAGAAGAAGTTATGGGAGTAGAAAGGCATTTTTCTAATGTAAAATTTGGATTCCAATCCTCTATAGGAACAACCACCTTGTATGCCTTCAGAATTATGATGCATTTGAAATGTGCGTTCACCGATGGTTTCCGCACTACATGTTCAATACCGGCAGAGTTGATATACATGTGACCACTAGAGGGCAATAAAAAACTGCAAGTCTAGGATGGCCAAATCACAACGTTTTACTTCTGTGAACTGCGCTGTTCAAAAGCTTCTAACGTGTTGAAATGTTACATCTTGAAATTTCTGAAATGTTTCAAAATAAGAAAGCAATTATTTAATCACCAATGTGCAGGGAGTGAAGAACTAGGGAGGGCAAAGGATTTCGAAGCCTCTCACCTCACTTGGTCTTCGTTCTGTCTGCAATACTTACTTGCACGTGTTATTAATGGCATTTTCTGGACAGTGACCGGAACAGTAGCACTGTAAAAAAGGCATTATATCCTCTGGGGCTATGGTCACCCCATCTTCCTGCTTCTGCTGGCCAGGATCTGTTTTTATACCTGCCGCATGGATCATGCCGTCTTGGTTCCAGCCTGTGGGATAAACCCAAAGGAAGTTAGTCTATTTTGCTGTAAATCCAGGTTTAGATGGCATTAAAGCCACTGGATCTTTTCGGCTTCTCATTTCGAAAATCCTAACCTAAGAAACACACATTTCCTGTACGAAAGCAACGCTGAGCCACAACAGAGCCGAATTCCAAGCGTAATTTGAGGACAGTCAGAACAACAAATTGAACAGAAATAAATATGAACTTCTAAAGGCAACCTGGTTAATTGTTCTCACTGTCAGGAAATTTCTCCTTATTTCTGGGTTGGTTCTCTCCTTGGTTAGTTTAGATCCATTCACTGCTTGTCTTGCCTTCAGGTGCTTTGGAGAATAGCTTGACTCCCTCTTCTTTGTGGCAGCCCCTCAAATATTGGAACACTGCTCTCGTGTCTCCCCTACTCCTTCTTTTTATTAGATTAGACATACCCAATTCCTGCAACTGTTCTTTACATGCTTTAGCCTCCATCCTCCTAATCATCTTTCTTGCTCTTCTCTGCACTCTTTCCAGAGTCTCAACGTCTTTTTTTATATTGTGGAGACCAAAACTGGATGCAGTATTCCAAGTGTGGTCTCACCAAGGCATGATAAAGTGGTACTAACACTTCACGAGATCTTGATTCTATCCCTCTGTTAATGCCATCTAGGATTTTAACATCAGTCCACAATCTCTGTCGAATCTATGGAAATGATCTCAAGGAAAAAGAAAGAAAGAAAGAAAGAAAGAAAGAAAGAAAGAAAGAAAGAAAGAAAGAAAGAAAGAAAGAAAGAAAGAAAGAAAGAAAGAAAGAACACTTTCATTTTATCAGCTGTGTCACAGATGGGGCTTTGCATAGTACTCAGTGCTACTGACAGATTATGATCAGGGATGTCTAAGTAATAGATGTGTGACTCTGATGTTCTTTGAGACAAACTAGTAACCACGGGCACAATGTGGAATGAGAAGCACCTACATTTCGTTCTGTACCTAATTTTATAACAGAACGCGACAAGACTATTTTGAAAAGTTTATGGCAAGGGCAAAGGACTCTGGTCCAGCAATTTCATTTTTTCTTGCCTAAAAACATCTCCCCTGCATCCCAAGGGCAGAAGCCAGAATGCAAAAAATAAATCTCAATGCCTGTACAAATATTAAACAGGCAAAGTCTAGTTTCAGAGCAAAGTTCAGTCTAGGGACATTTTCTCCATATGTCAAACAAACAAGCGCATGTTGAGTTTCCAATTTAAAATGCAGTAAAGATAAAAGGTTTTCATTGTTTTCGGTGCATGGAATAAAACTGTACTTCTCAACCATGTCAACTTCAAAATGGGTGGACTTCAACCAGGGCTGGGATTCAAATCGTTTAACAACTGGTTCTGTGGGCGTGGCTTAGTTGGTGGGCAAGGCTTGGTGGTCATGTGACTGGCTGGGCGTGGCCCACTCAGCATCACTCACATCGAGGCACACATCTCCTCGCCTGGCCTCTCATGACTGTGGGGATGCTGCAACAGTCGTAAGTGTGAAAAATGATCATAAGTCACTTTTTTCAGTGCCATTGTAACTTTGAATGGTCACTCCACACAAGCAAAGTACCAGCAAAGGAGGGGGGAAAAAACTCCAGAGATGTTCCTGAGACAGGAAGTCTAGTCCTGCCAAGAATGTAATAAGAGTTAACGGAGAGGCAGTTTCTGTAAGCAACACCAGAATGTTTCCTTCCTGCCTTCCTTACAGGATTAGGCCAGTAATTTCTTCTAACAACTGGTTCTCCAAACTGCTTAGAATGTTAACAACCAGTTCTAGAGAATAGGTGCGAACCTGTAGAATCCCACCCCTGACTTCAACTCCCAGAATTCCCTAGCCAGCAAAGCTTGAAGATACCAAGGTTGAAAATAAAGCATATTTGAAAGAAACTGGAGTCCTTAGCTCTAAATTACCACCACTATTTCTACAAATGGACAAATCTATAATATAAAACATATTCTCCTCTCCTTTATATTACTATATACGTTTTCCTTTGGAGTCAAAGCACTGATTCAATGACTTGTCACTTTAGAACAGGGGTGCTTAAGTTAACCAGTGAACAGCTTGTCTTCAGAAATCATGGGCGCTCCATCGCTGGAGGTTTTTAAAAAGAGACTGGGCAGTCACTTATCTGAAATGGTATAGGTTCTCCTGCTTGGGCAGGGGGCTGGACTAGATGACCCTCAAGATCTGTTCCCGTTCTATTCTGTTGTATTGTTTGCATTTTCCTCTTCCTGTCTCAATGTTTGTTGATAAGAAAATCAGCTGCAATAATTTAGTACTTCAAATGGATTTGGGATCAATAGGGCTCATAAGTTTCTAAACATTGTTCTTGATTTCCCAATAACTGCCACGACTGAAAACCAGGGAAATCATTAAATCGCCCCGACTGAAAACAAATAACAAGAAATGGCAAAAGAAGCACTTAAATGGGCTGACACAAACCATAAACATCACACAGGCATACATGCGTGGAAACAGCCAGGAAAGAAACCAGAATTAATATGTTACAAATAACTTTGGTATTCCTGTTAAAACGATATACAACAGAATAGAATAGAATAGAACAGAACAGAACAGAATAGAATTCTTTATTGGCCAAGTGGGGTTGGCTACACAAGGAATTTGTCTTGGTGCAAATATTCTCAGTGTACATAAAAGAAAAGATACATTCGTCAAGAATCATAAAGTCCAACACTTAATAATAGTCATACAATAGGCAATCAAATCATACTAGGAAACAGTCAATATAAATCGCAAAGATATCAAAAGTCAAGTGAAGTTAGTGCATATTTAAGTAGCACGCAGCTCCAATGAGTCCACTACCAGACAGCTATGGGAGACTTAAGTATACCTAAATATTGACAAATGAGCAGCATCCCATGTTTCGATCACATGATCACGGGGAATGCTGCAATGGTTGTAAGTGTGAAAAACGGTCATAACTCACTTTTTTCGGTGCCACTGTAATTTTGAATGGCTACTTAACGAACTTTTGTAAGTTGAGAACTCTCTGTACAGAATCTTGGAAAGTGCAGTGGGACGTTTCAACCCTCACTTATAGGGACTTCATTAAGATTTTTTCCACCCCAGATTTCTGGGCACCTGGACGGAAAACTGCTATTTATAAAGTGAATTTGTCAGTAGCCTTCCCTGCTAGCTCTTGAATGCTTTAAGGTCCAGCCTCTGTTCTGTTCCTTTCTCAGACTCTTCACAACGGCTCAAAAGTTAGATCTTATCATGGGGAGACACATATGCTAATGTAGTCCTGGCATTTTAAGATATTATGATGTTAAGTATTCTGTGCTTTATTCTAAATTTCATAGTGTATATTGCCAGGACTTCATTGGGAGCATGGCTGTAACTTTTTATTTGCATATGTATTTAAAAGCAAGACAACCAACATATTATTTCTTAAAAATTCTCCATAAATGTTAAGAAATGAAAGTCTAGCAGTAATTTTGTTTTAAATAACAAAAAAAATCCTTACTGCTGTTTTCCTGTTCATCACCCATTTTCACAAATTCTACTTCACATTTCCTGTATTTATGGCAACGGAAATTCCTAATTTTATATCTAATTAAGAAGCACATGCCAATTAAACTAATTTGATCTCAAAGCTCCAGCTAAACAATATAAATACGTATATAAAAATAATTTTTTAAACACAGGCTAGCAGGCGTCAGCTCTCATGCCAGATTCCTATATTATTTTGTAGCTTTTAGTTTTTTTAAAAAAAGAACATTAAAAGTTTGGAAGCTTGCAGGAGCTTATCACTGTATTTCAAACTGCAACCCAAACACAATAGTGTCTCTATTGTACGTAAACTTTTCAGGCATCAAGACCGTTTCGTAAAACCTGAAGTTTTAAAAGTGCGACTTTACCTTGAAAAACAAGGAATGTGTAGAACCCCAGCAAGCTGATGGAAACTTTTGAACTGATCATGGCTTGTAATTAAAGTCTTTTCTGCACTGTCAGGTTTGGCAAATTGTTCAGCTCTTGATAAGCTTTCAAGCCGGACTCTTCAGAGAAATCTGAGCAGTTTGGCCGTCAGCTGAATCAAAAATTTAATTCTTCCAGTTTTTCTTCTGAAAAAGAAATGAAACGAAATTTTTCAATAGATAGATAAATACTATCGACTAAAAACAAAACTGAAAGGTTAAAAAAATAAACATTCCACATGGCTAATGCATAACAAGACCTTAAAATAAATATATATAGACAAGACGAACTAAAACAGCCCTTGTATTTTATAACTAGTTACTTGCTGATTGAATTTATACCAGCTGCAAAGGACAGAAATGAACTTACAGGCTTCTATGTACACAATCAATGCACCTCAAACGGGTCTTTCTCTAAATGAGGGGGGGGAAAGGATTTTCAAAGGTTCGTGACCACTTATTCTACCATGCTAACAAACTCAAAACTGAGTGAAGACTTTCATTAAAGAGAACACATCTTTTGCAAGAGCCTTTGAAAACTCTGAAGTTTTATGTCATCTCATGCTAATCCACATTCAAAATAAAAATGCATTTATTAAAAACGACGTGTTTTAAAACTCCATGTTTAGGCCCACAAAACAAATAAGGGGTATGGGGAATTAAGCTGCACTTCTGCTTCAAATCATCCTATTGGATTAAAGAAGGCAAAAATGACCGTATTAAAAAGTTGCAGCCGATCCGATTTCTTCAACCATTTTAACAAGAGGCAAATGTGGTCTACAAGGAATAAGCAGCCACTGGAATACCTAAAAGAATTAATGTGGACAATATAGATTCTGTGTTCAGATATGGATTTTGCCTTTTTTTTTCTTTTTTCTTTTTCTTTTTGGCCTCTTGTCTGAGTGAGTCTGACCCCTGAGCCCTGTCAGCCTGGCCTCATTCTTGAAATAAAAATCTGGATTTGTGCAAGGATGTGCTGTAATTACTACTGATAGCTGCTTCTGCCATAAATAATTCAATCTCAATTTGGGCAGGAACCAAGGACTTTGGAGTTTAAGGACTGCTTCGTAGCCATTTAACAGGGCAGCAAATTACCGGGAAGGCTCAGCGGCGTCTGCACGCCTAATTTGCACATGGAAGGGGCACATGGCCTTCAACCTATGGCCTACTTTTCACACATCCATGACTTTAGTAATCAAGAAACCAAATACCTTCCTGACACAAGGAATAAGCCAATTTATCTGATGATTGCTTGGACCAGCTACCCTTAAGAATGCCCAAATCTAGCCCTATTCACAGGGCTACGGAGTGCACAAAAACACGAGAACAGAGAATAATAGAGTTGGAGACCCTGTCCCATTTCACATGAGTGTCCCAAAGGTGCATTTTTCAAGAGGCAACTGGACTTTCTTGGGTTTTTGGGGTGGGTGGGTGGGAGATGTTTCGCTTCCCATCCAAGAAGCTTATTCAGCTCTGACTGGGTGGTGGGGAACCATTTCATGTGAATCGCTTTTTGCAAGCCTCCAGTAATGGAGCCCCCACAATTTCTGAAGGCAAGTTGTTCCATTGGTTGATTGCTCTTACTATGAGGAAATGTCTCCTTGTTCTAAGTCGCTTCTCTCCTTGATGAGTTTCCATCCATTGTTTCTTGACCTGCCTTCATGTGCTTTGGAGAATAGCTTGACTCCCTCTTCTTTGGGGCAGCCCCTGGGATGTTGGAACATTGCTCTCATGTCTCCCCTAGTCCTTCTTTTCATCAAACCAGACATACCCAATTTCAGCAACCAGCCTTTATATGTTTTAGCCTCCAGTCCCCTTCATCATCTTTGTTGCTCTTCTCTGCGCTCTTTCTAGAGTCTCAACATTTGTTCATATTGTTCCATTGCCATTCTAAAAAATGCTTCACTCCAGGTAGAATCATACATGCCAATTGTTTATTATATTTAGATACATATTCATATTTCTATGCAACTGTTAATGTTTGTGTCTGTCTGGGCACTTAATTTTCCCATTTTGCTTTGAAGTTTTGTTTGCTCAATAAAAAACAAAACACAAATTAAAAAAAAAAACCTTTAGGCTCCACCTCACTATTTGAAAAACAGCTGGAAAAATATTCAGTAGCAAAGTATTGTACTTTCACGTCAACACTGAGAGATATTAGCTAGCTGGCTATTATTTATTTATTTATTACAAAAACTGTTATATTTGAAAAGCATGCACACGTGCGTTTGGGTGTGTTCCCAATTTATAAGCAGCCAAGGTTTAGCATATACAAAAAGCATTTTTGGAACATATCAGCCCTTATGGGAAGGTGAAAATAATGTTGAAAATTAGGAATAAAAATAAGCAGGTGGCTTGGAGGCCTAACAAGCCCCCAAAATGAAAAACCAAAACTAATCAGCAAATAAAATAAAGTGTTGATTTTTATTCCTTTTAATAAACAGTGATTTAACAAACATGCTTTCAATAGTTTGACTTTTTGCTGCTTCTTTTGAACAGCTAATTAATCTTAAGCTTCAAATCATGTTTTCATGGTTTTTTATGGGTGATTGTGGATGATAACTAGTATTTGACACTGACACAAAATCTGTACGCTGCTCACTTCTATAAGCACCCAGAATTCAGCTGGCTGACCTTATCTTTCCAGATTGGTGGGCTGTGCTCACTTATATCCCTTGTATATTGAGTGCTAACACACTTGATTTATACCCTGTCCTATCAACAAGGACAAAACACACAGGCTGAAATAAACTCTTGCTTATCTCCTGGCCATTAAAGGCTTGGCCTAATACTAAAGTCTTACATCACATTTGAAAGATGGTGAAAACGGCTATTATACAACTCCAACTCGGGACCCAAAAAGAAGAACAAACGTTTTGCAAGAATTGTTCCCTGTGTACTGTTAAACACCGCCACGTTTCAGGAGATAATTCTGTGTTTTGGGATCCCAGTGGACAAAGTACCAGTTATTCAGAACTTCAGCAAGGAGGTGCATTTGATTTTTTGGGGTGCCTTTCCATCTTCTAAACTCTGCAGTTTAAAAAAACTTTCCATTGATACTGAGCACACAGAGGTTCACTAAAAGGATGTGTTTAACCTGTGTAAAACAGAATGCCACACCAACACCATTTGTGATTTTCAATATAAAACCCAGTAGATGGTCAAAGTGTTAGCACCCAAGAACCCACAAATATAGTTTGAGCTCTCTCCTCTGGCGTGCACTTAGCCAAGTGTAACCAAAAGTTCTCCAATCTTTCTTCTTTTTTTTTTTTAAAGCCTCCTGGGATCCAGTAGAGATCCAGACAAATAGCGCACTGGGTATGTTTAGTCTGGTGAAAAGAAAGACTCAGGGTGACATGATAGCAGTCTTCCAAATCTAAGGAGTAGAGTAGAGTAGAGTAGAGTAGAGTAGAGTAGAGTAGAGTAGAGTAGAGTAGAGTAGAGTAAAATAGAATGGATCTCTCCTGGATTAGTTCCCACCCGTCTCTTCTTGTCCTGCCTTTGGGGACTTTGGAAAATAGCTTGACCCCCCACCCCACCCGCTTCTTCCATCACACTTGGCCAATAAAGAATTGAATTCTATTCTATTCTATATTCTATATTCCATTCCATATTTTCTATTCTATTCTATTCTATTCTATTCTATTCTATTCTATTCTATTCTATTCGACATTCCATATTTTCTATTCTATATTCTATTCTATATTCTGTTCTGTTCTGTTCTATTCTATTATTCTGTCCTATTCTGTCCTATTCTGTCCTATTCTATTCTATTCTATTCTATATTCTATATTCTATATTCTATTTTATTTCCTGACAGTGAGAACAATTAATGAATGAAACACTTTGCTTCCAGAAGTTGTGGCTGCTCCATCACTGGGGTTTTTTAAGAAGAGTTTGGACGGAATGGAATAGGGGCCTCCTGCTTGTGCAGGGGCTTGGACAAAGAGATCTCAAAGGTCCTCCCAAAAAACTCTGTTATTCTGTTATCACCTCCTTTTGCTGGAAGTATTTGAGAGGATTGGAAAAGATGGAAGCCACTATATATGTATACACACACACATACACAAATTGTCCTGCTGTAGGGGACCCCTTGCTTCACGGCTTAGGGTGGGGTTGAAGAATTATTAGAATCTGAGAGGGACATCTCAGTGGTGACCACTATTTTAAGGCCAACTTTTGAAGTCTGGGTGGAGGCTGGACTTATTCAGTCCTGGGGAATGAATGAAGTTCTGTGATCTGTTCACCATCCTCCTCTCTGACATGTGGGCAGCCGGCTCTCTGAAGCGATAGGCGACAATCCTTCACTTCTAGGCCTGCAGCTAAGGAAGTGACTGGGATGGTGGCAGGAAGGTTATGCTCTGACCAAGGCTTAGTCCAAATAACTCTTGTTTTATTTCAACGCTGGGAATTATGTGCATTCCCAGCTGGTAATGAATGCCAAACTGTTCCTTGAGATAAGCACCCACTTTTCTCTCCTTTGAATTGCTACCAACAACTAACGTGCCAAATTAACTGTAAAAAAAACAGCCGAAGTATAAAGTCCACACAGAGCTTCAAGGTTTAATCCAAGCAGAGCGAATGACTTTGCTTCCTGCAAAGGTTTCTCTACCTTTGCACCTCCTTTATACCTTAGGGGAGGGGCAATCACCTCCAAGCCTTACTCTCGAGTCTCCCCTTTTGTCTCAGCCGATGTTGCCTTCTAGCAGCTCTGTGCACACGTGCACTGAGAACAGGCTCCCCTTGCTCCTCTGCCTTGCTGCTGCCAGACTCTGAAGACTCCAGAGTCAGCACCCCACTCCCAGATTGTCCTGGCCCATCTCTGCATCGGATGCATGACCCTCATCCGAGTCCTCCCCAGACTCCTGGACTGGTCCCCGTTCTTCCCCACTGTTCAATTCCGCTGCTGTCTGCATAGGCTGCCAGCGAACCACAACAGGTTATGAAGCTTGGCTCAATGGCTGCTGAAATCCCAGGTATAGCAGCCCCAATGGCTGAGGACTTTTTTAATTTTTGCAGAAATCTTGCAAATAACGGCTAGGGTGTTAAATAGTATTAGCAATTCTTCATTAACTGCAGAATAATGAAGAGCGACACACTGATCACAGATGGCAAGACCAAACAAAATAGTGGGTGTTCTCTAATTTGTGGATTCTAGAAGATCATTTTTTGGGGGGTGGGATTTGTCTGCTATAGTAAGAAGAAACCAATTAAAAATAAACTTCAGTTATAGTAGGAAACTGAAGCATTTTTTTAACTCTGTCAAACTGTGTATTCCACTATAGTGTGGAATTATCTTATTCCTAAGGAGAAACTTGTAAAATCCTTCATTTTCCATATTTAGGAAAAAAACCCTTCCCATCTGTCAGCTGGTGCAAAGTTTGTATCTGCAACCTATTTCCCCAAAATACCACAATGACTTTTCTATTATCACTTAGAAAAACAAATTTAGTTAGCAGAAGACCTACTGCTACTTTTTGCTAATTAAACATGTTAGCATTTCAGTCATGGATTTTGCATAAGGAGAAACTTAATGTCTCCTGAAAATTGTTTTTTTTTTTTTTTGCATGAAAAAATCCAAACCTATGATTGAACAGGTATGAAATACGCACATTTGACCTGCCCTCTTACAAAGTAGGGGACTTTGAACATTATCATCTAATAGCCATTTGGAGATTTTAAAAAAAATTATTTGCATGCTGCTATCTTGAGAGTTAGACTTCAGGGAACATAGAAAAACTGAGCAAGAGAAAAAGCTCGCTAATTAAATATCTTTTTGCATGGTTTCAAGACTTAAATAGTAACAGATTTCTACTGATATGGAAATGACTGCTACAGTTACTCATTGGAAGGATAGGAATACTTGACTCCTTCTGTATTTAATAAAAGTCTGACAATTTATTTTATGGAGGACTGACATCACATCCCAAGGTTTTTATTTGATATAAATGAGCAGGTTCTAAATTAACATCACGCAAAACCCAACAACTGCCAACAAATCTGTCTAAAATAGATCCACATCACACAATGTTATAATAAAAGCAGCAACAGTAACTATTTTATGTTACCAGGCAGTGCAAAAATTGGAGCTATCCTCTTAAAACAATTTATTGTCAGTGTAGCAATTGAATTCATGCTTGGAGATGAATCGAATAAAACAACTTCTGTTAGTTGACTTGCGTCTGTTTTATCTGAATCCTCAAACTTACTGATAAGATGCACAAAGGATAAGCTGCAGCCACCACTGCATCCAAGGTTGATGGCTTGTGCCCACTGGAATAAAATAGCCTTTAAAAAAAAACATTTTCTTTCCTTGCAATCTTGACACTTCCACCAACTCTGACAGGGCAAGCTACAGTATATAAACAAGGTAGCAAACTCTAGTCCCTTCTAGAACTGATGTGTTACCTAGTTGGGTCATGAAATGTCTGCAAGAAAACAACCAAGCAGCCAGGATTCCACATTAATATACGGATACAGATTAACAGAGCTGGAATGGACCTGTAGTTCATCTAATCCAAGGTGCACCATTTCTGACAGATGGCAGCCCAAGTCTCTTCTTGAAAGCTTCCAGTGATGAAGCTCCCACAACTTCCAAAGGCAACTTCTGATCCATTAGTTAATTTCTCCTTATTTCTAGGTTGAATCTTATTCAGTTTCCATCCATTATTCCTTGTCTGGCTTTCGAGTGCCTTGGAGAATAGCTTGACCCCTTCCTCTCTGTGGCAGCCCCTCAAATATTGGAACATTTCTATCCTGTCTCCCCTGGTCTTTCTCTTCACTAGACTAGCCAGGCCCAGTTCCTGTAACTGTTCATCGTATGTTTTAGTCTCCAGTCCCCTAGTCATCCTGCTTGCTCTTCTCTGCACTTTTTCTAGAGTCTCAACATCTTTTTTATAGTGTGGTGACCAAAACTGGATGCAGTACTCTAGGTGTGGTTTTACTAAGGTTTTATAGAGTGGTTCACTTGATCTTGATTGTATCCCTCTGTTAATGCAACTTAGGATTGCATTGGCTTTTATGGCCACCGCTGCACACTGTTGGCACATGTTTGTTCTCGCTGGCTGCAGCTCTATGTTGGCTGCACTGATTTGATGACCCATCAGAGGTTTATGATCCTATAAAAAAAAAATCTGCTGCCACATTAGCGGATATTTTATTTTTCTTTTCATCTTTCGTTCGCCTGTCATTTCTAAATGCATCTGTGGATCACCAACTGTATCTAGTGGGCACTTGCATTTTTAAGTTCTACTTCAACATTGGCCACAGGAGGGACCAAAAGGAGAATGAAAATTCCTAAAGGATAAATTTCCTAACACTGGGAACAATCGACCAGAGGGAGGGCTTGCCTGTAGGAGCTGTGGGGTGCCCCATCACTGGAGGTTTTCAAGGAGAGACCGGAGAACCATTTGTCTGGAATGGTATAGGGACTCCTGCTTGAGCAGGGGTTGGACTAGAAGACCTCCAAGGTCCCTTTTCAACTCTGTTATTTTGTTATCCAAATAAAGCATCTCTCTTCTTCACCCTTTGCTTTTCCCCTTTGACACAAAAAGAAATCTCCATGTCTGGCAACTTTATCAAAAGAGCAAAGTATCACGCCACTGAAATGGAATGATATCTGACCACAGATTTCTCCCTTCCGTAGCATCCAGTGTTGTCCCCCACTCCAATTTTTTTTTCACTATTCCTCCTCCCCTTAAGACTACTCCCTAAAGCCATCCCTTAAAACAAGCTGCTGCCTGGTTCTTACTGGTGTCCCGTTATCCTGTTCAGCAATAAAACCCGTCATTCAGAGGCCAGGCTACAGAGAGGAATAATCCACTTGGCATTCAAAGCGATTTACAATCTGCCGCAACCTTAAATCCCCTGACTTTTAATAAAATACCTCATTCCCTCTGCAAGAAATGCAAAGCCACTGCTCTAAATGCAACGCTGTCGTCCCCAAATATGAATCACCAGCTAATCAGCCTAAGTAGTGGAAGGTAACGTTCACTGCTTCAGCCATAGGGAACTCTTAAAAAAACGACACACATCCGCTGGAAGGACACGTCTGAATGATATTCCTGAACTGAGTGTGCCAGTCCATTAGTCCGTGCGTATCGATATTTTGCCTAATTCTTTTCTTTTCTTTTTTTGTGCTTGTTGAGGTGACCATTTGAACCCAACTCAAGGGTTGGCCGATCCATCCATGGCGTCTTCATTTCGGAAGACGCTCAACGGTGGGATTGATGGGCTCTGATTTAATTGCAGCTAAGGAGTTGATACAAGCAATGCCAGGAACTGGGAAGAGGAGGGGGGGGGGGGAAGAGGAGGAAGAGGAGGAGGAGAATGTGGTTCCCCCTCTCTGGTCCCCCATCCGACAGTTCCCAGCTCTGGTTCTCTGCCAGTTCCATAAAATAACTTGGAGGGAGTGCTCCCCCCTCCTCTGGGGCCCCTCCCCTTCAGCAGCCCTCGGCACCCTGCCTCATGCGCTTTCCAAGGCGGGCTAGACTGTGCAGCAGACTTTCTGGCTCCACTTCCATTGTGTGCATGTCTGGATTAGCATAAGAATAGCGTCTTCTCTCTCTCTCTCTCTCAGCGAGAGAGCGGGGCTCTCCTTCCTTCCTTCCTTCCTTCCTTCCTTCCTTCCTTCCTTCCTAGGCAAACCTTGAAACAACTTTCCAGAGAGAAGGCTGCAAGTATTCGATGCCCCTGCTTTTGTATAAAATATTAATAATTCAAAAGAATCAGGCAGAGAAATCTGGCATTAGCATTTGGGGGGGTGTTATATGGCAGGGACACTGCAGACAAGCAGGCATCAGACTTACAGGATGGATAATGGAAGCTCAATTAGCTTGAGCTGGGAAGGAGGAGGGGAAGAGGAAGGGAAAGGGAGAAGGAGAAAGATAGATAGAAGAGAGGGAAGAGAAGGAAAAAGGAAGGGAAGAGAAGGGAAGAGAAGGGAAGGAGGAAGGAAAGGGAAGTAAGGGAAGGGAAGGAGGAAGGGAAGGAAGAAGGAAAAGAAAGGGAATGGAGGTGAAGGAGGAAGGGAAGAAAAGAGGAAGGGAAGGAAGAAGGAAAAGGAAGGGAAAGGAAAGGAAGGGAATGGAAGTGAAGGAGGAAGTGAAGAAAAGAGGTAAGGGAAGGAGGAAGAGAAGGAGGAAGGGAAGAGAAGGGAAGGAGGAAGGGAAAGGAAGGAGGAAGGAAAGGAGGAAGGGAAGGGAAGGAGGAAGGGAAGGGAAGGAGGAAGGGAAGGAGGAAGGAAGGGAAGGAGGAAGGGAAGGGAAGGAGGAAGGGAAGAGAAGAGAAGAGAAGGAAAGGAGGAAGGGAAAGGAAGGAGGAAGGAAAGGAGGAAGGGAAGGGAGGAAGGGAAGGGAAGGGAAGGAGGAAGGGAAGAGAAGAGAAGGGAAGGAGGAAGGGAAAGGAAGGAGGAAGGGAAAGGGAAAGGAAGGAGGAAGGGAAAGGAGGAAGGGAAGGAAGAAAGGAAGGGAATATGGAAGGGAAGGGAAGGAAGAAAAGGAAAGAGGAAGGGAAGGGAAAGTGGCAAGCAGAAGAAACAACAGACGACCATGTCAACCGAACTTTAAGAGTGGCTAACATTAGATAATGCAAGGTAAGAGATCACCTGATCCTTAAAAAATACACACACACACACACACTCACTAGCCCTTATGCTCTTATTCTAATCTAGTGTTTCAGAAAGGGGAAGCCCGAGTCACACGAATTCATTTTCCAAAAGCCTTTTCGGCTTCGTCAACAGTCAGGTTCTTGGGAAAACAAATGCGCCGTGTGAATGATGAAACTAGGATGACAAAAAGTGTTGGTTTTATCAAGAGGCCTGCCTGGCGGGGGCTGCGCAAGCTTTTGCAAAAAGAGGTGCTGCCTAACATGGTGGAGTCAACGTCCTTTTATATTTTTATTTTTTTGCATTGTTAAAGCCAGCCCCGGCTCTTTCAGATGCTGCTCCCAGGTGTCAATTCAAAGCACAGGGCTGGTTCAGGTACACACATGCAGAGGCCATCAGAAATCAGCACTACAAACAGCCATGTGGGCTTCACAAATTGCTCAGCATTTTTAATGACTGCCCCCACCCACCCACCCCCCAAAAAACCCACGAGTTTTATAAGCTTATTTTAATGATTCTGTGCAGTTCTAATATTTACTCTCAGGATAACAATGGGGAAAAAAAAAACCTGGTCATTTATTAAAGATGAATTAAACTAACAGCAAAAGTCAAATTAACATAATGAGGCCGTCTTTCTCTCTCTTATGGCTTGTTTTAAGAGCCAACAGTTAAGTAATTGCCCAGAATTTCCAGAGGGGAAAAAAAAAATCTGGGCTTTAAACACATTTCATCTTTATGCCTTTCACCTGGCTTGATGTTCAGGTTCAGAAATGTACCCTCATTTTACCGAGTAAGATAAAAGTGAAGTCGTGTCCACTGAAGTTAAACTCTTTCTAACATCTCCTTCTTCTGAGACTATGTCAAAAGATGGAAAAAACAAGGCTGCCTTTGATCCACCTTCTGCATAAAATGGCTAAAATATAGCTGGCCCACAAATTATCCATATTGGTTGTTGCTGAAATCCTGCTGGTGTGTCCTCAGCAAAATGTTTTATTGGACATTCCTGAATTAGATGGATAGGACAGGGAGAAGAAGGGATTAGTTTCAGAACAGGAAATCCACCACTGACCAATAAGGGAAAAGTAAGGGTTCCCCTCGCACATCCATGCTAATCATTTCTGCCTCTAGGGGGCGGTGCTCATCTCCGTTACAAAGCCGAAGAGCCGGCGCTGTCCAAAGACGTCTCCATGGTCATGTGGCCGGCAGGACTGAACGCCAAAAAAGGCGCACGGAACGCTGTGACCTTCCCACCAAAGGGGTCCCTATTTTTCCACTTGCATTTTTTACGTGCTTTCGAACTGCTAGGTTGGCACAAACTGGGACAAGTAATGGGAGCTCACTCCGTGACGCGCCGCTAGGGATTCGAACCGCCGACCTGCCGACCTTTCTGATCAACAAGCTCAGCCTCTTAGCCACTGAGCCACCACGTCCCTTTCACCACTGATCAGTCCCCGAGCTTAAAGCATCTAGCAATGACATATCTACAAGGTTCTCATAAGTAGCTTGTGTGGATTTTGAATCAGATTTTGGACTCAATGTTGAAAGGGAGTTTGAGATGAAGGGCTGTAAATCACAAACACAGAACAGCATCTTCTGGCATTGAAGATTTGGCTTGTTTTGTTTGCTTACGTGACGCTAGAAAGCAGCTTCTTCCAATTTAATAGTATTATTTAATATTATTGTAATAAGAGAAGGTGAACAGAAAGAACTGGGTCAACATGTTCAGATTCTTTTGAGGTGAGAGAGCAAGAGGGAGAATCTTGATAGCATGGTATTAAGATGGAAGGGGGAGTTACGCGCAGACCCCAGATTGACAACTTCCGCCCAAAGAAGGTAAGATTCGTTAATACTTGGAGAGATTAATAGTCCCGCCTCTCTAGGGCTGAGAACAACATTACGGAATATGCAACTTTGGAATCCAGATTCTACAGCAACCTCCAAGATTACGCCGAAGGTAAAGGTTTCCCCGGTTCAGTCACATGTCCAATTCTAGGGCACGTTGCTCAGCTCCGTTTCTTGGCCAAGGGAGACAGCCTTGTCTGAAGACAATTTTGGCAGTCACCTTGTCAGCATAGTTTTATGCCAAAGGCGCACAGAATGTGCTTTCCTTCCCACCAAAGTGGTACCTCTTTATCTACTTGCATTTGCTAACTGCTAGTTGAGCAGGAGATGGAGCAAGGAACAGGAGCTCACCCCAAGGCATGGAGCTCGGGTCTCGAACCGGGACAAGTTCAGCATCTTTAATCACCTCCCCCACGTTAAGAATCAAGTCACATGTATCATGTTAAGAGACTGAAAAGCAAAAAGCAAGACAAAAATGCACAATCTGCCAATGACTTGTATCAGAGGTCTCTAAAGCAGCGGTCGCCAACCGGTGGGCCGCAAGAACATTTTGGTGGGCTGCAGAGAAATCTCAGCCCCAGAGCACCCCCCAAAGCAATTAATCCAGGCTGCGCTGCCCACATGGCCCGCGGGAACCCACCCCACCCACTCACTCCTTACCCTGCAAACTTGCCTGCTAAATTGCTATTTTTCCTTTTTCTGACCATCAGCTGTTCTGCTGTGCCAGGAGATTTAGATTAGCCAGGAAGCAGGAAATGGTTGGATTTCTTGCTTTCTAGCTAATCTTTAGATCTTCGGCTTTGCTTTTAAGCGCAGCCAAACCTCCCTTAGGACTGAAGATTCTATTATTCAGTGCAGACCCACGGCAAGAAATTTTATGTGACAGACTGAGCTAGCTGATGGCAGATAGATAGATCACTGAATGATTCTGTGAGCAACTCAATCTGCCTGCCTGCTTTGCCTGATTTTGGGTAAAAGTTGCTCTCTTTTTTATATAAAAAAATTAATATTTATATAAATATTTATAATATTTACATACAAGCCATGCCCACCCAGTCACATGACCAAGCCACACCGACAAATTAGGCCATGCCCACAAGAGCCAGTTAGTGGTCCCTGGGATTTAAAATTTTGAGTTTGGTGGTCCCTGAGGTCCAAAAGGTTGGCGACCGCTACTCTAAAGGAATAGCGAGGCTTTAAAATACCCACAGTATTTCACTAAGGGGCTTAAGACTCCTTTACATTAGCAGAGGGAGAACTGAGCTGGGCTGTCCTGCAGGTATGGGTGAACTTTCTATGTACATAACGATACCCACTTACTTGAGGCCAATAAGAACGAAAAAAGAAATATATGTAATGGTTCCAAATTGCTATTTTAAGAGCATTGTCACTTAAATAACCCATCTTTTCCTAAATGAGAGGAATCTGCTCCTTTCTATGTTTGTGGACAGGTAGGGAAGGTGCTGCGGTGAAGATCATTAGATTCACAGCACATGTGACTGTGGCAGATTACTCATTCCAGCTAATACTATTCCTAAGTGCTATTGGAAGCAGCTGTAGAGTAAAACAGCACCGATGCTCTCATGCGTGTGAAATTGTGTGTACAAACCGTAAAACATGACATTTCAACTTCAGCTCTCTTTTCATCTTAAGGGAAGTAAATGAAGAATATGACTCTGTATGGTCTCTCATCAAAAGAGAACATTTAGAGGACAGAGAATAATAGAGTTGGAAAGGAGCTTGGAAGTCTTCCAGTCCAACGATCCTCACCCTTTGCAGCTTGGCAAAGAGAGGGGAACTGGCCCACACGAGTGGGGGGCTAGCGTGCAGATACATACACACACAGCCTTTGCGTGAATGGTGGGCCGATGTGCAGACGCACAGCTCGACTTGTGTGAGCAGTGCCTGGCATGTGTGCACAAGTTGAGGTGTGCATGCATGCTCCCGCCACCCACTCATGCGGCCCAATTCCGAATCGGCTATGGCCTATAGTAGGCTGTGGACCCCTATTCTAGTCCAACCCCATGCTCGATCAGGAAACCTGTTGAGGTAATTCCCCATTAGGAGAATAAGCGCATACAGGGAGACGCATTTGAGAGGAGTGTTTGAATAATACACACAGAGCACACAGTAAATGTAGGTTTTTATTTCCAGAAAGGTTTAAGCAAAGTCCAAAATAAGCAATCCAGAAGTCATTCCCAGGTAAAATCAGTCAGTTTCATCCAGGGATAATCCAAGTATCAAAGTCCAGTGTCAAAAAACAGTTCAGCATCAGACTTACATTAAATCCAGTAATATCAGTCAATTAGAAGAAATGGAGCAACGGCAATACTTTCCAACAGAAGGAAACAGAGATACTTACTCAGACACACTCTCTTCTGAGACTAAGACTAAAACAAACCAGGTTTCTGGCTCCATCTTATGGCTGTTTGAGAAACCACACCCAATTGCCTGCTCTTGCATTCCCTTAAAGATATAGTACTAAAATGTTTATCCTGGTTTACATACTTCTAACCCAAATAGCTGTTAGGTGACTCATATTCCTAACAAATCCCTCTACCCATCATGGTGAACCTATGGCACGCGTGCCACAGGTGGCACACAGAGCCATTTGTGTGAGCACGCGAGCCCCAGCCAAACTTACCTGCACTGTGCATGCATGCACCTCCCAACTGATTTTCATCCCATGTGAGCCCTTTTTCGGCCTCCCAGGGACTCGAGGGAAGCCTCTGCAACCTTTGGAGGCCGAAAAACAGGCCTGTTTCATCACTTCCTGTATTTCTAGAAATATAGGAGGAAGTGACAAAACGGGCCCGATTTTTGGCCTCCAAAGGCTGTAGAGGCTTCCCTCGAGTCCCTGGGAGGGCGAGAACGGGCTCCCCCAGGTTCCAGAGGCCCTCTGGATGCTGAAAATGGGAACTTCCGTGTATTGTTGGAAGGCCCGTTTTTTTGCCTCCCGAGGCCGCAGAGGCTTCCCTTGAGCCTCTGGGAGGCCGAAAAAGGCTTCAAACGGGCCGAAAATCAGCTGGGAGGCACGTGCATGCACAGTGTAGGTAAGAGGGCAGCGGAGGGTTTTGCACATGCATGCACAGGGGGGTCGGGGCTCATTGCATTGTGGGTGGTGGCATGTGCGCACGCTTTCGGCACACCACAACAAAAAGGTTTGCCATCGCTGCCCTATACCATTTCAGACAAATGGTTGTCCAGTATCTTCTTGAAAGCCTCCAGTGTTGGAATACCCATAACTTCTTGAAGAAAAGCCATTCTACTGGTTAATTGTTCTGACTGTCCAGAAACTTCTCCTTAGTTCAAGGTTGCTTCCCTCCTTGGTTAGCTTCCATCCACTGTTTCTCATCTTGCCTCTTGGTGCTCTGGAAAACAGTTTGACCCCCTCCTCGTTGTAGGAGCCCCTCAAATACTGAAACACTGCTATGAGCTTAAGAATTCTGGCTTCTTCCAAGAAAATAAAATTGATGATGAAAAATAGCCATTAATTCGCCTGCCTCTTGCTTCTTCACGCAGTGTTAAACAAGGGATAAGCTATCTTCTGCCCCCAGTTTGCACACTTGGAAATATGAGAACATGTCATTAATCTTTGAAAAAATGGGAGGCACGGTGGGAGGATTACCTAAATACACACTGGCTGACAAGGTGGGCAGAGCCAGTGGCAAAGCACCCACCTGTCAGAAAACATAAGTGAAACTGATTTATGCCATCCACTCTAGCCTTCCTTATCTCAACTTATCCAAAATCAGGTATATCATTTGTCATGGTCAACTCAATAGGACTTTGACCTATTTTGATATACAGCAAAGTAAGGGTTTTTTTTTTACACTTGAGCAAGAGAAATGTACAAAGAGATAGATTAGGTGAAACTTGGCTCAGTAGCAGTAGCTGCGAGAGGGATCTTGGAGTCCTAAGGGACACTTAAATATGAGCCAACAGCGTGCGGCAGTAGGCAAAAAAGCCAACACGCTTCTAGGTTGCATTAGCGGAAGGATACAATCAAGATCATGTGAAGTGTTAGTATCGCTTTATAAGGCCTTTGTAAGACCACGCTTAGAATATTGCACCTAGTTTTGGCTACCACGATATTAAAACAAATGTTGAGACTCTGGGAAGAGTGCAGAGAAGAGCAACAAAGATGATTAGGGGCCAGCAGGCTAAAATATACAAAGAACGGTTGCAGGCATTGGGCTTGTCTAGCCCACAAGATAAATTGCCAGGAAATATTCAAAGCTAAAATTCTCCGAAAACAAACCCGGATAGACCGAACTTCCATGATAACTTGAAGTGCAAGAACTTCTTTGCTTCCTGCAAAGAATCCCACCTCTGAGGGCTGGCTTTTATCCCTTAAGGGAGGGGCCATCACCTTCCAGCCTTACTCCTGAGTCGCCTGTGCTGCTTCAGCTGTTCTTTCCTTCGAGCAGCCCTGCACGCACACGCACTGGGCACAGGCTCCTCGGGATCCTCTTCATCACTGCTGCCAGACTCCACAAGCTTCGAAGGCAGCCTCCCACTCCCTGATAGTCCTGGCTCCATCCCTGCATCACATGCAGGCCCCTCATCCGAGTCCTTGCTCTCAGAGACCTCAGCCTTTGGCACCTGCTGCCGGCGAACCACAACAGATATGATATAGAAACTTCAACCTGGAAAGCATACAGATATTTACGATGCTAACACAGAAAATAATGGGCCCTGATGTTCACTATATTTCAAATTAATACGGATCATGCCTTCCTTTCTAGGGCAACAGTTAAAACCTTGTGAGGTCAAGAAAGCAGATTTTGCAATTCTGAATCTAGCCAGGACGAGAAAGAATATGACTTTCTGTGATTAAGTGGCTTGCGTAGCTGCCCAGCTACTGCTTCTCAAAGCTGTTATTTACCTTAAAGGCCCACACTGCCACCTCTGTCCTCGCCAGCCACAAGCTGAATGTTTGTAATTAAATAGGTATTACACAAACATGGTTAAGTCTCTGACAAGAAAATAACCCCTCTATGATAACACTTGGGATTGCCCTGGTTCTTGTGAAAATAAGGACCACAGTACATTACAGTGAGTTTGTAAATAAGAAAATCCTGGCCGCAGATGCCTCAGATGTTCCACAGCAATGCCCTTTTCTGGTTAGGACCCAAGCACAAGCAGCTGCCATCCAACTCATGTACCTCCAAAAGCCATCCATGAAAAGCAGAGCCACGTCTTTCTTTCATGGTAATGCCATTTCAACGTCGAAGACAGTGGTGGCGAACCTTTTTGTTGTGGTGCGTCAAAAGCAGGTGCGTGCTCCCCCCTGCGCATGAACGTGCAACACCCCCAGCCCGCCGCCTTACTTGAACTGCGCATGCGCCCACATCCCAGCTGATTTTCAGCCTGCTTGAGGCCGTTTTCACCCTCCCAGGGGATCGAGGGAAGCCTCTGCAGCCTTGGGAGGCTGAAAAACGGGCCTTCCAGAAATACCGGAAGTGCCGAAATGGGCCTGTTTTTCGGCCTCCCGAGGCTGCAGAGGCTTCCCTCAAGCCGTGAGGGCGAAAACGGCCTCAAGCAGGCCGAAAATCAGCAAGGAGGCGCGTGCATGCACAGTGCGGCTAAGTTTGGCTGGGCTCATGTTCCCGCACAAATGGCTCAGCGTGCCACCTGTGGCATATGCTTGCCATAGGTTCGCCATCACGGGTCCAAGACTCCAATCCCCACGCTGCGGCCCACTAGCAGGCTGTGGCCTATTCTCAACCAAGCCGTGGGCCAGCACAAACACACGCGCCAGCTTAAATCGCACAAGAAGTGGACCGGTGTGCACCCACGCACGTGCAGTTCAACTTGTGCAAAGGGCAGGTCGACACGCACCCACATGCATGCCGGTCTGTCACTTGCATGAGTTGAAACTGGACCCACTGGCACGGCAGCCCACTCACTTGTGAGCCTCCTTCTCAGGTTAGATCCAATTTGAACTGCGCCGGCTGTTTGGCCAGCTCTTTCTCCTGGTGGCTACTTAGCTCCAACAATTGCTTCCTGTTGGGGCCCTAAGGAGCCCGGGAGGGCAGGCGAGGAGGGGCTGGTAGGGGAGGGGCGAGGAGAGGCCAGTGAGTGACATTGATGTGAGTGACATTGAGTTGGCCACGCCCACCCAGTCACATGTCCTCCTAGCCACACCCACCCAGCTGGTCATTAGGCAGATCATATTCGTGGTCTGCGGGATTTAAAATTATAAATTTAGTGGTCCCTGAGATCTGACAGGTTGGTGGCCCCTGGACTAGATGACTTACAAGGTCCCTTCCAACTCTGCTATTCTCTTCTATTTCTATGTATTTCTGTTTCTGTTTTGTTCCTATTTTTATTTTTCATGCTTTACAATCGTTGCCTGTGGGTTATGTGATCAAAATTCAGATGCTTGGCAACTGTCTCATACTTATGACGGTTGCAGGGTCGCAGAGTCATATGGCCACCTCTTGTGACCTTCTGACAAGCTAGCTAAGGCAATGGGGAAAGCCAGATTCACTTAACAACAATGTTACTAGCTTAACAACTGTGGCAAAAAAAGGTCATAAAACAGAGCACAATTCACTTAATGGCTTTGCTTAGCAACATAAATTTGGGGCCGTAAGTTGAGGAGGACCACTTGTGAATCATAAAAGATTGGATGAATTAGAGAAAAGTCAAAACATTTTCCTGAATTAAGAAAAATAAGAGTACTTAAATTTTTCTTTTAAAACAAACAAACAAACAAACAGCTTTTCTCCTTTACTACCATTTCCCCGGAGTTGGAAATGAGGGATCTTTTTTCATCACTCCTGAAAAAAAGAAAAATCCTCCTAGGCGTCAAACTGAGGCGTTTTTTGGGGGGGCTCCTACTGTAACTGTGTGTTTAAAAACTAAGTGATTTAAAACTGAATTAATACACGCAAACAATTCCTGCCTCTGTGGATATAGCGCATTCTAATTTGTTGGCTATCTTCACGGCACCGTTTCCAACAATAAGCTGTATATTTTTTCAAGCCATAATCAGGACTGAGGTAAATTAAGACAGGAAAAAGCGCTTTCCTGATTTATCCATTTCCCCCCTCCAAAAAAGAATAGGCGTTCTTTACACGGTAAGATAAAATGTGTGCCTGTGTAAAAGTGATAGATCTATCTCTGATGCTGCATTTTTGCGGGGCCAGATAATACGTATATCTCCCTGAGAAAAGCCGACTAAACAATCCCTTACTTCCTTTCTAACTGGACGTCCAGTAATTACTTCATTGTTTATTTGAATCATGGTGTGAGGTGGTAAGATTTGCAGCCTCTCAAACGGGGGGTGTGAAAACTCAAGGCCTGCGGGCTGGATTTCGCCGGGGGTGGGGTGGGGTGCTTAGGCCCTGGAAACAAGCAAAGGACCAGCCTGCTGTGGCCCCCCCCCCTCACCTCCCAGGCCCTATTTTGGGCTGCAACAGGCTCCTGCAGTCCCTCTGCCAGAGAAAATGGAGCAACCCTCCTGGTAAAGGGCTCCAAGGAGAATGTTTTTGCTGGCAGAGGGCTAGCAAAGCAAACTCAAAACGAAACAAAAGGAGAAAAAAAAAATCGCCCCCCTTTTGCACTTGAGCGTGCAAAGAGGGGACAGGAAAGGAGAAAGGAAAGAGGAAATATGGGGGGAAGAACAGAAGGAAGGGAAGATGAGAGGAAGGAAAAATAAGGAAAAGGGGAAGGAAGAAGAAGAAGGAAGAGAGAAGGGAAAAAAGGAATAAGAGGGAAGGAGGAAGGAAGGAAGGAAGGAAGGAAGGAAGGAAGGAAGGAAGGAAGGAAGGAGGGAGGGAGGGAGGGAGGGAAGGAAGGAAGGAGGGAGGGAGGGAGGGAGGGAAGGAAGGAGGGAGGGAAGAAAGGAGGGAGGGAGGGAAGGAAGGAAGCAAGGAGGGAGGGAGGGAAGGAAGGAGGAAGCAAGGAAGGAAGGAAGGAGGGAGGGAGGGAAGGAAGGAAGGAAGGAAGGAAGGGAAGGAAGGAAGGAAGGAAGGAAGGAAGGAGGAAGGGAAGGAAGGAAGGAGGGAGGGAGGGAGGAAGGGAAGGAAGGAGGGAAGGGAGGGAGGAGGAAGGAAGGAAGCAAGGAAGGAAGGAGGGAGGGAGGAAGGAAGGAAGGAGGGGAGGAGGAAGGAGGGAGGAAGGAAGGAAGGAAGGAGGGAGGGAGGGAGGGAAGGAAGGAAGCAAGGAGGGAGGGAAGGAAGGAAGGAAGGAGGAAGGAAGGAAGGAGGGAGGGACGGAGGGAGGGAGGGAGGGGAAGGAAGGAAGGAAGGAAGGAGGGAGGGAGGGAGGGAGGAAGGGAAGGAAGGAAGGAAGGAGGAAGGAGGGAGGGAGGGAAGGAAGGAAGGAAGGAAGCAAGGAGGGAGGGAAGGAAGGAAGGAAGGAAGGAAGGAGGAAGGAAGGAAGGAGGGAGGGACAGAGGGAGGGAGGGAGGGAAGGAAGGAAGGAAGGAGGGAGGGAGGGAGGGAGGGAAGGAAGGAAGCAAGGAAGGAAGGAGGGAGGGACAGAGGGAGGGAGGGAGGGAAGGAAGGAAGGAGGGAGGGAGGGAGGGAGGGAGGAAGGAAGGAAGGAAGGAAGGAAGGAGGAAGGAAGGAAGGAGGGAGGGACAGAGGGAGGGAGGGAGGGAAGGAAGGAAGGAGGGAAGGAGGGAGGGAGGGAAGGAAGGAAGCAAGGAAGGAAGGAGGGAGGGAGGAAGGGAAGGAAGGAGGGAGGGAGGAAGGGAAGGAAGGAGGGAGGGAAGGAGGGAGGGAGGGAAGGAAGGAAGCAAGGAGGGAGGGAAGGAAGGAAGGAAGGAGGAAGGAGGGAAGGAAGGAGGGAGGGACGGAGGAGGGAGGGAGGGAGGAAGGAAGGAAGGAAGGAGGGAGGGAGGGAGGGAGGGAGGAAGGGAAGGAAGGAAGGAAGGAGGGAAGGAGGGAGGGAGGGAAGGAAGGAAGGAAGCAAGGAGGGAGGGAAGGAAGGAAGGAAGGAAGGAGGAAGGAAGGAAGGAGGGAGGGACAGAGGGAGGGAGGGAGGGAAGGAAGGAGGGAGGGAGGGAGGGAGGGAAGGAAGGAAGGAAGTCAGTCCTGCCTTAGCACTTGGCCACCAGCTGACAGCAAGGCTCCTCTGGGGTTTGGCACTTTCCTTGGTCTCACTTTCCTCCACTGGAGACAATGGATCCCCCCGTCCTGCCCAGGCCACCACAGGTACCCCCAACAGGAATGATGTTGAGCTGGCCACGCCCAACCTGCCACACCCCCTGTGGTCAAACACAACCCTGATGCAGCCCCTCAACGCAATTGAGTTTGACACCCCTGCTCTTAAAGAACACACTGGCAACTGATTACAGGCAGTTTATTAGTGGACCAGTTACAACGGCGTTGACAAAAAGTGACTGATGACCGCTTTTCACACTTACAACCGCTGTAGCATCCCCAGTCACACGGTCAACATCCAGAAGCTTGGCAAATGATTCATATCGGCAACCTCTTTTAGCCACCTTCTGACAAGCACACTCAACCACTGTGTTATTAACGACTGCTGATTCACTTAACAACTTGGGCAAGAAATGGGGCAGAACCCACTGAAACAACGGTCTCGCTTCGCAACAGGAATTTTGGGCTCAATTGTGACCGTAAGTTGAGGATTGCCTGTATCTCCTTCCTAAAAAGCCAAAACGAAGCAAGGGAGTTTCGCTGACATTGGAAAACAAAAACAGAAATAAATTTCAGGTGCAAGCAAATCTAAAACCCGGCAGAAGTTTGTAATAAGCGCACTTAAAATGCCACCGGGTTAGAAGAAGAAGAAGGGGCAAAAAAAAATATTAAAAAATCGGTTTTTCCCTTTGCAAGGCCTCTTTGAAAAGAAAAATCTCTTTTTGGTCTGTCCTGAGTAGAGGACAAGGCTAAAAGAGGATTGGATTGGCAACTGCTTCTCCTAGCCAGCATGTCTCCAGCTTTCAAGGGTAGTGGTAGTCTCTGGAATGCAGAATGGGTAACATGATCCTTTTTCCCTTCCCTTCCCTTCTCCTTCCCTGCAACATTTTGAAAGTAATTTAAATGGCATCTCTGGTTCCCGGTTACTCCGCTGGAATCAAGGAACAAAAAAGCACTTTGAGATGTGTTCTTCCAACTCTCCTTCCCTTTAAATAAACCTTAGATTTTAGGTACGCACGCACAAATGCATTTTGTCCCCCCTTTCATTGTGCGTTCCTGCCTTTAGGAAGCAGAACTAGCTTCGTTTCACAATAAACTCAAGGCTGCTACTGATTTGAAACAGAATTTCCCCTCCCACCTAATATGCCCAGATTTGTAGTTTGACATCCATACGATCTCTCCCCCCCACTCCAAGTCAAATACTTTCATAAGCTAAGAAGGCCAAATAAAACCATTGTAACAATAGATGAAATATTTCATTCTGGCAATGCATTTAAAAAAAAAAAAACACGGACGTTCCCCAAGGCAGGAAGAAGGATCAGCTCTAATAGGAGATACTCCGGTTTTGTTCTTTTTAATTCAATCAAAATGTGGAGAGTCTGTTCCTTAAAATTCAGGAGAATTGTTTCTTGGCCCCGTTACCGAAAATATTTAAAGGTACTTTTGGAACAAAATATGAAATTTAGAACTCGGAAATGCGACAGGTTTGAGAGGAGCGTAGTTTGAGGTTAACAATAGAAATCTTCAGACAGGGTTGAAACATTTTGTCACGATCCATAAAGCTAGTTTTTTTAAAAGGTTTTATTGAACGTCACCTATAAATGCAGAACGGTAAATTCAGCGAGAAACAGAACGTCCCCAAAAGTCTCGTGACATGCTAGAATTATTTGGCATCCCAGTAAAACTGTGGGTTTGGGGCATACTGCAGTATAAAAATAATCCAGTTTCCATCTCATGCTTAGTTTACCTTTAAGGGAATGCAACACACTTTAAGTGTTTCCATAAGGTGGCCTTTTTTTTTTTTTTATTAGGGAAAGCCGTCCCCTTCGGCATCTTTGCAAATAAATTAAGAGGAAACAGATGCATTGGCAGAGGTGCGTGGAAAACATGCAACCCATGTCAGGGATCCATTGTGCTATAAATACACCCTGCAACCCAAGGAGGCTTTTTCTAATGAGACACGTGTGTCTTTTCCATTAAGAGCAGCAAGCGTGGATTGAAAACGTTTATTCAAAAAGGAATAAAAACGAAGGTGCCCCTGGTTACTGCTGGAACAGAGATCTGTGCCAACGAATTTTTAACCACAATTGAAAATACCCAACTATATAGAATAATCCGTCTGGGGGCAGAGTAATAAAAAATCTGTGAGGCAGCCCATATGTTCTTTTAATACAGCAAAAGCACATTAAAACCCAGAGAACAAACCAGCAAATGTTAAATTTCTTTTAAGTTCTATTGAAATAAATGAAAATTGGGCCCCGGGCTGCAGCCAGAGATAAAGTTTCCTTTAACTGTGTTTGTATTCTGCATTTATTCCTAAATTGACATGAGTACTGACCAAACACATGTATGAATTCACTGTTTACAATACTTAGATTTGTCTAAAATCTAAGTTTGTGGCGCAAATATGCCTTTTCCCGGAGGGGTTTCAAGCAGATGGGACTCATATGAAACAACAACTACAAAAAATACTCAAAGTTAAAATATAGTGCTTTTTATTGGTGAATAACCACACACTGCCAGGTTTTTCAAAGACGTAAAGCCGAACTTGGCAACACATGACACGGTTTTGTATGCAATTTTTTTGTTTTGCTTCAAAAATGTGTGAATGTCAAGAAGGGGATGGTTATTTGAGCCCGAACAAAGTGTAAATTTGGAGAGATTTATGATGGGGTGGGAGTGGGGGGGGAAGTGAACGTCCAAAGGAATTTTCAGAAATCATTTCATAGGACAAATGTATAAATATATATTGCCAAAATGTTTTTTAAAAAGTAATATAAACCACAGAGGACTTTTTTTTACATATGTTAGTGCATATGGGCCATCCTTTTTTGCATGCATACTTGTAGCACTAACTTCTCTCAAGACCAGGATTGAACCTGCAATGTAAGTAGATCTTGTTCAAATACTTATATAGGTAGTCCTTGACTTACGATCATAATTAAGTTCCAGAATTTCTGTCACTAAGCAAGACAGTTAAGGGAGTTGAGCTCCATTTTATGACGTTCTTGCTGCAGTTGCTAGTTACACACACACACACACACATATACACACAGAGACACACGTTATTATTTACAACTATAAGAATACAACACAGTGCAACCATTTTGGCGTTACATTTGCCAAACATACAAACATATTACTAAGACCATTAACATTCATATTATTGATAGAATATTTACTTTTTGATTCTATTCATCGTAGCTATTTTGTTCCGACCTTCCCTTCTTTTTTGCAACCAACCAAGCAACCAAATTTTGATCACGTGACCAGGGGGGATGCTGCAATGGTTGCAAGTGTGAAAAATGGGGTTTTTTTCCAGTGTCGTCGTAACTCTGAAGGACCACTAAACAAATGGTCGTAAAAGTCAAGGAGTACCCTGACCTGCATTTTCCCATCCCATGACCTGCAACATATCAGAATGGTACATACTAGCCGAGTATTATGGGAGCTGCAATCCAACAACGTCTGACATGACGCTGCAGGAGGCTGAATTAATCCACACTTATCTTTCTTTTTTTAGGAGAGTTTATTCCAGTTGCTTTTCTACATTTATAGGACCAAAAGAGTTAAATTTCTCCCCAACCAGGCTCTGAAATAAGAGAAGGTAGCAGATGGGTCAATCCTCCACTCCCGTGATGGCGAACCTATGGCACGTGTGCCACAGGTGGCACGCAGAGCCATTTGTGCCGGCACGCGAGCTACAGGCAAACTTACCTCACTATTCATGCATGAGTCTCACAGCTGATTTTCTGCTAGTTTGAGGCTTTTTTCCGGCTTCCCAGAGGCTTGAGGAAGACTTCTGCAGGCAGAAAATTAAGTCCGTTTCATCACTTCCTGTTTTTCCAAAAATACTGGAAGTGACGAAACGGGCCTAGTTTTTGACCTGAAAAGCTTGCAGAAGCCTTCCTCAAGCCTCAGGGAGGCTGAAAAAGGCCTCAAACTCCTCGAAAATCAGCCGTGAGGTGCAGTGCAGATAAAGGGGCAGCAGGGGTTGGTGGGGATTGCACGCGCATGTGTAGGGGGCATGGGGGGGCACGCATTGCCTTCTTGGTGCTGGCACACGAGCGCAAGCATGCAAGCCCGCGCAAAATTTTTGGCACAGGAGCCCAAAAAGGTTAGCCACCACTGCTCCACCCCATTTACAGGAAGGAAGGTATGCATGATGCTCAGAGTAAGGGAAGTTGGTCTCAGAACTTACCTAGAACAAAAACCAGAACTGCCATTACTAATATAGGTGCTGATGAGAAATTTAGTACAGCAGTTGTAACACTTGCTCTATTTAAACTTGACCACTTTAATTTCCTTTTGCAGGTCACGCAAAGCATTGTTTTGTTTTTCTGACACAGATGTACATCTTTGATTGCACAGGAATGTCAGTTTTATACCGATAATAAACTGAATAGGGTTGGCTTGTAAAAAGGAGGTCCAGGATGGTAAGGGTTTATGTAAAACTAATGGAAATACTTTTTTGTTATTTCATTCTAGCTTTGCATAAGATGAGTATCCACATGTTTCTATTAATATCTGCAAATTATTTTTTTTGGAAACTCTTATGCTCATGGAATGCACCTCTCTTTTGGGAAGAAAAAAAATCGAAGATACATGTCAAATCTCACGAAGTACAATAACATTTTCTAGTACTTCTTGATCCGTCTTTTTATCTGGACAATGTCAAATATGAAACTGCAAAAGATACAAAGAAATGTGGCATTCACTGTATTTTCTGTAATTCATGTCTGAAATGCCAGGTTTTTTTTAAAAAAAAATATTATTATTAAAAATCAAGCAATAAACCACTAGCTTGGAACAGTAGCACAAAGGACTGACTGTTAGTTTCTTTTGCTATGTAATTGTCATTTAGAAATGATTGACTGGATCAATCACAAGAATAATTTGTCTTTCAAACAACTCAAATATGCCTCCAAGCAGCACACATTAAACTTATTTGTAATGTCCTCTCTCATCAAAATTGCAAATGACAACCAATATCTCATTCACCCTTCTTCTTGATGATATACTACAAAATGCATGCTTAAAGATTGCTTATACCCATATGCGTATATAAACTGAAACAAAATTTGCTCGACTCTTCTTGTAATTTTCTGGGGAAATAGTTCGCATTCCTCTAAGATTGAAATATATAAGCAGATAATAGAGATAAAAACCAGGTCTCTGCAGCTTTTCAGATCCTGGGTTCTGCCAACAAAAGGGAATAAACCACACGAAGTGATTGATGGCCCAACTCTGCAAATAAATCTAAGCAAGTAAGCTTGGGGTGCTCTCCCAGCAACAGAGCTGGCCAAAGCCCCCAAAGGACGGGGACATTCCCCATGTGGAGATATGAAACCCCTCCCGCACAGATAATTATTTCTACCAACAAAAATATATTCTCAATTCCACTAATATGCATGCAGCCATTATACAGATACTCCTCAACTTACAATGGTTCAGTTAGGGACCAAAGTTAGGGCATTAAAAAAACTTATAACTATTTTTCACACTTACGACATGGTCCCGTGATCAAAACTCAGGTGCTTGGCAACTAGTTCATATTCCTGACAGTCGTAGTGGTCTGGGGTCATGTGATCTCCCGTCATGACCTTATTGGAATCTGATTCTGAGGGAGAGGTGGAACAGCCAACCGGGAGTGGGAGTGTAGCTCCGGCGGCTGTGGAGGAAACGGGGTTAGAGCCCAGTCTGGCTGGACATTCAGAGGAAGACCCAGACCCATCCCCTCTTCATCCCAGGGCATGCAGGGAAGAACAGAGAAGGGAGCAATGTGGCTTGCGAGAGAGAAGGTGGCCCTGATCTCTGCGCAGGCACGTGAGACCCCCCCACACGGCGTGCATCTCTTCTTTTCTCCTCTATGGTCTCCTGCCATCATCATTTTTAAATTATTATTATTACTCCTATTATTATTATTATTATTATTATATTATTATTATTATTATTTTGAATACTTCCTACCACTTCCCTACGCTGGGCATAATAGCAATAGCACTTAGACTTATATACCACTTTATAGTGCTTTACAGCCCTCTCTAAGCAGTTTACAGAGTCAGCCTAAATCCCCCCAACAACCTGGCTTCCCACCTCGGAAGGATGGAAGGCTGAGTCAACCTTGAGCCTGGTGGGATTTGAACTGCTAAATTGTAGGCAGCTGGCTGCAGCAGAGGTAGCTTGCGGTACTGCACTCTAACCACTGCGCCACAGAGGCTTCTAATGTTACTTTTCCAAAAGAGAAAGAAATCACGGGCATTTTTAGGTTCGCACAGCCGACCCTCTCAGATTGTTCTTTCTTCCCGCCTCTTCTTAATGAGTTGGGGGGAAGAAAAGTTGCTGCTTTTTTGTGAGTTGGCTTTGCGAACCAGGCAAGCACGACCACTGATGATCAAAATACCGCTTCCTAAATTATGCTGGGATGGCTACATGGTTTCAGTGCTCAGCCAGTAGGCTCTTTCAAGAGCCAGAAGGCATCGGGGCTGGGATGGAGCTATTTTGGAGAGGCAACGTTCATCTCTCCCAGCTAATAAACCCTCAAAGGAAGCAGGGGAAATAAATGAAAAGACCAGACATGTGTCTGAAAGGGGTGATACAATAGAGGTTTTATATATATAGGTACTAAATTCTGCAGGAGATTCCCCAAATATATGATAAGGTACTCCTCGACTTACAACAATTTGTTTAGTGACTGTCCGAAGTTACAATAGCACTGAAAAAAGTGAGTCATGACCAATTTTTATGCTTATGACAGTTTGTGACATCCCCATGGTTGTTCTGACCAAGGCTTCCTGAGACTGTAATTAAGCACACGCTTAGTCCAAACAACCCTCTTTTTATTTCAAGGGCTGGGAATTATGTGCATTCCCAGCCAGTAATGAGTCCCAAACAGTCCCTCGAGATAAGCACCCACCTTTCTCTCCTTTGAATTGCTGCCAACAACTAAAGTGCCCAATTAACTGTAAAAAGCCAACCGGAGTACAAAGTCCACACAGAGCTTCAAGGTTGAATCCGAACAGAGTGAACAAAGTTGCTTCCTGCAAAGGCTCATGTCCCTTTGTTCCTCCTTTATGTCTTATGGGAGGGCCAATCACCTCCAAGCCTTACTCCCAAGTTGCCCCTTTTGTCTTAACTGTTCTTGCCTTTTGGCAGCTCTGTGCATGCGCACACTGGGAACAGGCTCCCCTTGTTCCTCTGCCTCGCTGCTGTCAGATTCTGGAGGCTCCGGATTCAGTATCCCACTCCCAGATGGTCCTGGCCCCATCTCTGCATCGGATGCAGGACCCTCATCCAATTCCTCTCCAGACTCCCGGACTGGCCCATGTTCCTCCCCACTGTCGCACTCTGCTGCTGTCTCCGCAGGCTACCAGCAGACCACAACAATGGTCACAGGATCAAAATTTCCAACTCTTGCCAACTGACTCATATATGATGATGGTTGCAGCGCCCCGGGATTGTGTGATTTTCCCTTTTGCGACTTTCCAACAAGCAAGCAAAGTCAACGGGAACGCCAAAACAACCCATGTTACTAACTTCACAAAGGCAGTGATTTGCTCAACAACCATGGCAAAATAGGTGGTAAAACGAGGCAAAGCCCACTTAACAGTTGCCTTGCTCAGCGACAGAAATTGAGGTTGTTAAAGTTGAGAACTACTTGGACATTGCTAAAGTGATGATTCAGTGTATCTCCGTTTTGGGAAGCGAACAATGGCAAAAGCCCTGTAATTCCCATTGAAAGCCGGAAGGCAAATGGCATATATCCAGCAGTTAGCAGGTAGGTACGTATTACTTTGAGGAGAAGGCCCTTCTGCAACCAAAATCTTTGCACCTTGGGTAAGAAATGGGGTAAGGCCAGAATAGCTTTAAAGCCAAGCCTCCCACCATTTTCATTTACAAAAAGAAGAAATTAACAGTGGTGCAAATAACAGAGCTGCATAGGTTACAGGCAGAAATGATTAGCTATTTTGATATCCTTACACTTGTGTCATAACTACAGAGGGTGAATCATTAAGAAGGTATTTATACATATGTGAAGAATAAATAGGACGGTTGGATAAAGAAAGCTGGAAAGGAAATCCAGGCCAACTGATATAAACTAATAAATGATCAGAATGAAATGGATCTAACAAAATGGATTCCACGATGTGACATGTTGAGTTTTCAAACCGAATGATTTCACAGCTGCAAAGCAGATGTTTAATTTCACTGCTTAGATTCTCTTCCTTTTAGTTTATTTTCACAAATCCATCTCAGACTTCAAAGTTGACATCTGTTCTTTGGCCTTCCACAATTCAGTTGACGCTTTGTGTTCATATTCATTAGAGCCGAATATTTCTCTATACAGCAAATTTTTTTTCCACTTTGAAAGGTATGAACAGGAGAAGTAGTAACAAAAGCACAAGTAGTTCAGAAACTCAAAGAGTAACTGTGTCAATGTTTGCTTAAAGTTTACTAGCAAACCCTACCTATGTTTCCAATACATTCGTATTTGTTAGCAAAACACAAACCACTCTTCTCAAATGTTTTAACACAGTTATTATTTTTGATGAAGCCCTGCTGGTGCTTGTCCGTTCATGTAAGTATGTATATACACCTACATCAATTGAATGTGTAGCTTAGGTCTTCAACCTGTAACCGTGATGGCAAACCTATGGCACGGATGCCATAGGTGGCACGCAGAGCCATTTGCACTGGCACGCGAACTGCAGGCAAACTTACCTCACTGAGCATGCAACGCAAGATAGTTTAAGACATGATGTGTCATAATTGAGATGATTATGGCTTACAGCTCATGAAAACCCCAAATCCACAATCTCAGAAAATTGGAATATTGTGAAAAGGTTCAATATTCTAGGCTCAAAGCGTCCCACTCTAATCAGCTAATGAAGCCATAACACCTGCAAAGGGTTCCTGAGCCTATAAATGGTCTCTCAGCCTGGTTCAGTAGGAATCACAATCATGGGAAAGACTGCTGACCTGACAGTTGTGCAGAAAACCATCATTGACACCCTCCATAAGGAGGGAAAGCCTCAAAAGGTTATTGCAAAAGAAGTTGGATGTTCCCAAAGTGCTGTATCAAAGCACATTAATAGAAAGTTATGTGGAAGGGAAAAGGGTGGAAGAAAAAGGTGCACAAGCAGCAGGGATGACTGCAGCCTGGAGAGGATTGTCAGGAAAAGGCCATTCAAAAGTGTTGGGGACTTTCACAAGGAGTGGACGGATCCTGGACATGGGCTTCAAATGTCGTATTCCTCTTGTCAAGCTGCTCCTGAACAACAAACGTCAGAAGCGTCTTACTTGGGCTAAAGAATAACAGACCTGGTCTGTTGCACAGTGGTCCAAAGTCCTCCTTTCTGATGAGAGCAACTTTTGCATCTCATTTGGAAACCAAGGACCCAGAGTCTGGAGGAAGAATGGAGAGGCACACACTGCAAGATGCTTGAAGCCCAGTGTGAAGTTTCCAGAGTCTGTGTTGATTTGGGGAGCCATGTCATCTGCTGGTGTTGGGCCACTGTGCTTCATTAAGTCCAGGGTCAACGCAGCTGTCTACCAGGAGATTTTGGAGCACTTCATGCTTCCTTCCGCAGACAAGCTTTATGGGGATGCTGACTTCATTTTCCAGCAGGACTTGGCGCCTGCCCACATTGCCAAAAGCACCAAAACCTGGTTCAATGACTGTGGGATTACTGTGCTTGATTGGCCAGCAAACTCGCCTGACCTGAACCCCATAGAGAATCTATAGGGCATTGCCAAGAGAAAGATGAGAGACATGAGACCGAACAATGCAGAAGAGCTAAAGGCCTCTATTGAAGCATCCTGGTCTTCCATAACACCTCAGCAGTGCCACAGGCTGATAGCTTCCATGCCACACCGCATTGAGGCAGTAATTGCTGCAAAAGGGGCCCAAACCAAGTCCTGAGTACATATGCATGCTTATACTTTTCAGAGGTCTGATATTGTTCTATGTACAATCCTTGTTTTATTGATTGCATGTAATATTCTAATTTTCTGAGATTGTGGATTTGGGGTTTTCATGAGCTGTAAGCCATAATCATCTCAATTATGACAAATCACGGCTTGAACTATCTTGCTTTGCACGTCATGAGTCTATCTCATATATTAGGTTCGCCTTTTAAGTTGCATGACTGAAATAAATGAACTTTTGCACGATATTCTAATTTTTCGAGTTTCACCTGTATAACAATTGCATTCAGTGAACACAGTTACAAAGACACTGAAAAAAGTGACTTATAAACTGATCCTCACTCTTATGAATACTCCGATATCTCCCTAGTCATGGGATCAAAATTCAGACTGATGACAGAGAGCATGTATCTTTGAAGTTTGCAGCTGCTGGGTTCATATGATCAGCATTTGTGACCTTCCCAACTGGGTTCTGACAAGCAAAATCAAGATTTGCCTAATGGCTGTATGATTCACTTAACAACCACAGTGAGTCGCTGTTGTGGCCTGTTGGCCGTTGGCCCCTCCAGCAGCCGAGGAGGAGGAGGAGGAGGAGGAGGAGGAGGAGGAGGTGGTGGTGGTGGTGGTGGTGGTGGTGTGGGAATCATCAGACCAATCTGAGAGCTCAGAGGGGGAAGAGGAAATGGAGCTGGCAGAGAGACAGAGTGGGAGTGTGAGCGTCTGTCAGCCCTCAGATGGAGAGTCAATAGCCCCCAGATCTGGATGTGGCTGATGAGGAAGAAGAGGAACAGCTGAGTCTAGTGCCTGACACGCGGCTGTGCAGAAGGCAGAGGAGAGGAGAGCAGTGGAAATCTATGGGCCGGTCCTTGGGACGGGAGTCACCACTGCTAACGAAACCCCACCATAGCTCTGGAGGTAAAAGACAGGGGGGCGGAGACGAATGTATGTGGCAGACAACCTATTCATCTTTGGGATGGACTTGTTAGCCTGCGTTGAAAGAGAAACGTTGTGCCGGGGCTGCCGGCACTCCTAATAAAGGAATCTTTGAGTTCACTTCAGAGGGTTTGTTGTGTTTGGGGAGCTGGGTCAGAACAGTCGCTTAGCAGCCACATCTCAAAAAAAAAAAAAAAAAAATTAATAAAATCAGGCGCGACTACTTCACTCCCTTGCTTAGCAACGGAAACTTCGGTCTCACTTGCGGTTATAAGTCGAGGACTACCTGTATCAAGTAAAGCTCGCACGGAACAAACGTTTGCATGGCTTAGGCTTCTTCACTGAAGCACAAAAAGACATGTGTAAAACTCAGCTCAATGGTATCACTCTAAGCCAGTGATGGTGAACCTTTTTGTTGTGGTCTGCTGAAAGCACACATGCGCGCAATAGCGCGTGCGCCTGTGTGCTGGCACCCACAATGCAATGCATCCCCCCGCGCATGCGTGTGCAATACCCCTGCCTGCCCCCTTACCTGCACTGCGCATGCATGCGCCTCCGAGCTGATTTTTTGGCCCTTTTTTGCCCTCACGGAGGCTCGAGGGAAACCTCTGGAGCCTCGGGAGGCTGAAAACAAGGCCTGTTCAGTCACTTCCAGTCTTTCTGTAAGGCCCATTTTTTGTCCTCCCGAGGCTACAGAGGTTTCCCTCAAGCCTCTGTGAGGACAAAAAGGGCCTCAAACGGGCCGAAAATCAGCTGGGAGGCGCGTGCATGTGCAGTGCAGGAAGTTTGGCTAGGGCTTGCGTGCCCGCACAAATGGCTCAGCGTGCCACCCGTGGCACGCGTGCCAAAGGTTCGCCATCACGGCTCTAAACATTCATCATTTCTATCAGACATGCCTATTAGCCAAAATGTGGATTAGAAAAACAGATCAGATCAAATCAGTCCTATTCCAGGGATGGACACCCAAGTTTTTACCGGTCACCAAATAAAAAGATGCTCGAAAGGTCAACCAATATACCATGTCTGGTGAGGTGGGATTGATAAAGGAAAGAAGATAGCAAGAAGGGATGGAAAGTGTAGAGCAGAATTAAATAGGTAAGTCAATTGCAGAAGGAAAAATTGATGGAACAATAGGACATACAGGACGTTCTCAACTTACAACAGTTCATTTAGTGACCAAAGTTACAACAGCGCTGAAAAAAATGACCTATGACCGTTTTTTACACTTATGACTACACGCTAGACAATCGACTCATATTTATGATGGTTGCAGTGTCCTGGGGTCATTTTTGTAACTTTCCGGCAAGCAAAGTCAACCGGGAAGGCAGATTCACACAAATTTATGTTGCTAATGGAGACATTTGTTAAGTGAGTTTTGCCCCATTGTCAACCCACTTAACAAACGTCTCCATTAGCAACATAAATTTTGGGCCCAATTGTGGTTTGTAAGTGGAGGGCTACCTGTAGAAGATACCCTAACCATGAATACATATTAATGAAGTTTCATTAACATAAACAACTGGCTTTCAGTGAGATCACATATGTCCAATTTCTAACAGCAGTAATTTCCTTCTAGAGAATAGAGTTTTTAAATATGTACTCATTCTAAATTGAGAAATATTTTGAGAACTGTAAGAGCAAATTTACATGATAAATGATTAAAAAGGAACAATAAAGCAAAGATGAAAGAGACTGTAATAGCCACTGCATATTTTAAGCTTTTGGCTGAAAACGAGTTTGATTATTTGAACATTAAAATACTCCCATTTTAAGTGAAAACTCACTTCAATAATCATAATCAAGCTTACATAACTATGCCTGCATATAAATGAACTCTTAAAAATTGAATTAACAATACACTATCAAACACATTGGCCCCGTTTGTATGCTCCAATCACACATAATCAGTCAAAACAACCAAGCCCTTTAGCTACACATGCAATTTTCTAATTCTTCCCTTTGTGCAAACAAACATAATTATTTAGTAATCATTTCTGCCTGGTCCCAGCCTTGAAACTCTAGTTAATTGAAGACTTCCCAGCTCAAACACCTAAATTTTCTGTATAAAAGAACAAAGCAAGAACATAAACTGTTTTGATTTTTGTTTTGAAGACAACTAATAACAATAATATAGACTGGAGAGGATTATTTAATTCTGTGTGGACCATGAATATTTAGAGACATAATATACAGTCACAAGGTTTTACCGACATGTAAAGAGTATACAGATGCCTTTATCTCAAAAGGCACAGATTTAGTTCCTCCCTTTTTGAGAAAAATCGATTTAGTAACTTTCATATATTGCTTCTTAGTCTGGACATTTAGTTCTTAAATATGTATTCTCAAACGTTAAATCTTGAATTTCCTTCTTGAGATATCCTTAATTTTAGAATAGTTTTTCCTTAGGGTAACAGCCATAAGGAGATGTGAATTAATTTTAAAAGCCACATGGCTTTCTTAATAAAAATAATATTAATTCTTTAGTTGCTTCTATTTGCAGTGAAGTCATCAATGCATGATGTGATGGAGTATTTGGGGGCTGGGAACGGCCCAAGATCACCCAGTTGGCTTCTGGGCCTATAGAGACTCTCACCATAATACGATGGATCTTTTAAGTAAAATTACCCTACATCATTTCGTTACAAAATCATTGTTTTGGATGAAGGAAGGAGAGTGATTTCTTTGGATTGCTCCAACCACGATTCTTTTTTTTAAAAATCTTTTTCGTTTAAAATAGCTTTGCTGGGAGCAACTGCAAATAGTGTAGGAACATAAGCAAAACCTCTTTCTCCACTGAGATCAGAGCACTGCAAAACGTCCCAAGGGTGCTTCCCCCCCCTCCCCCCCCGCCCAAAAAAATATAACATGTTGTCTTTTCCAAAAAGCAACTGGAGTTTCTTCCATTTCTTTCTTTGAAAACATATCATTTCTCATCCAAGAAGTTTCTTCATTTAGAACCGAGAAAGTGCTTTCTACAATCCTTGTTGAAATAAAGTCATACTTCTAGACTTTAAGAACCAAGGAAGTCCAGTATGGGACAACCATGACCTGGATGATTGAGGATTTTCAGACATCAAGTAATGCAAAACTTCTTCCAATCAATTTATAATGAATCTGTTCACTAATATGAATGTGGGCTCAAAGTACTAATGAGAAAACAGAAAAAGTTGTTTTAAGTCAGCTTCCACCTCAACTTTCATGGATGCATCCACACTGGAGTGGGGACACACACATTCAGAGTTAGGGAACTGACAAATCCTTATAAGAAAAAAAAAGTCATACTTCTACATCCAGTCAATTATGGTTTGGCTGTAAAATTCAGTTGGAACTTTTAAGATTACAAATCACGAGTCTAGACTACATGGGAGACATGCTGTTTTTATATGCCACATTAATGATTGCAAGCATGTTGGTCAAAGTTACACAATTCTGGAGCTTTTCTGGGAATTCTTAAGTTCGTATTTCAACCTCAATAAAGTCAACTCTGCCCCAATGCAGATTTAACCAACCAAGTTTACTGATAAAGACATTAGGGCTGTGCAATGTGTTCAGAGCCCAAAAGCAGGGCCACAAAGCAGCTATTTAAAACCACCATGTCTTTAGGGTAATGTGGCCGCTGCGAAGGGGACTCTGGCACGCTCCAAGGCTGTCTTTGAAGATTGAGCTCTCCAGCCAGATTTATGCAGACACACAACTACTTCTTTCGGAAGACCCAAAGTTTTCCCAGTGGAAAGATCCTGAACAAGGGGGTTTGAATGGAGGTAAAATGACAATATAACACAAGCTCCACCCATTGCGTATGTGCGTTATGATGTTACAGAAACGTGAAAGGGGCAGTGATGTGATGGTAAGGCCCTACTTTTGTCGTAAGGACAGAAGCGCTGGATCCTGTAGACATCTCTGGCCCTGAAAAATATTTAAAATTGTGAAATTGTATTCTGTATAATAGCAGACAGTCCTTAAGACTCTACTTAACACTGTCCATATAGGTTTCCCTTTTCTGTACAGTTGATAAAGCTCAGCTATTCATTGCGAAGTTTCTTAGATCGTAGTACGAGATGAGGTTTCCAGCAGAAACAGATGCTGGAAACCAGCCTTATATCTCCATAAAAAGGTTCTTTTCAAGCTTAAAGATTTTGCCTACATACTAAATAGTTTATCACAGCCCAGGTTCTGTTTATCATCAAAGTTTCTGATGATATTTTAATACATTTCTGAGTTTGCTTGACAATACAGTGAAAATCACAATTCTGGTGGGACTTGAATGAAATAGGAACTAACAAAACTTGCAGATGTATACATCCATTGTGACGGTCTGCAGAAAGCCATTTCCCATGTGACATCGATCTATGTCATTTTTATATTATCTGCAGCAATTTCACTGTCATTTTGGGATGCAGCAGACCTGGCTGTTATTTGGGGACTGGGGAAGGCCTGGATGGAAATCATGGTTCATTGCATGTCAGCATCTAACTTGCAGATCCATTGTACTCTGCTGGTGCAGACGCTCACACTACCTCTGAATTTCTAAAACACACTTGGTAAATTTCATTATACCTGCTACTGTATTTGAACTGAACAGGCCAGTCAATTTTCTTTACAGCAGCTTCTAAAATCAAGGATTCTAGGAGCTGAAGTCCACAAGCCTTAAAGTTGTCAAGGTTGGACATCCCTGATTTAAATAAACATTTGATTGTTTTGCAAACCTTCCCTTAAAATTAAAACCTTGTTCATAAATTCTGGGGGGAAAAGGCTATACACTGAAGTTTATGCTCTAATCAAGGAGAGAAGCAACCTAGAACTAAGAAGAAATTTCCTGACAGTGAGAACAATTGAGCAGTGGAACAACTTGTCTCCAGAAGTTGTGAATGCTCCAAAACTCAAAATTTTTAAAGAAGAGGTTGGAAAAACATTTGTCTGAAATGCCTGAGCAGAGGATTGGACTAGAAGATCACCAAGGTTCAAACTCCAACTCTGTTATTCTGAAGTCTTCTGTGAAGTTTTTTTTTTCTTTTGCTTTTAAGAACTTTTATTTATATCGTTCAGGCAGCAAGATAGCTTTTTATCTCTTTAATTTCATACTTTCTGCATGCATCAGTATGCACAGCACATGCCAAGGAGGCATCAATCTGGAAGAACAGGTTTTCATTTTTTGTTTATTACTTTCTTTGCTGCAGAATTGCTGCATCTGCATTTTTCTTTACTGGAGATGGCTTTGGATATCTTTTTCTTGCCATTTTCTTCTTTTAACAATCCTTAATAATCTTTTATATTCTATCCTCCCATTCAACTGTTTTGGTTTCTCTACCATCATCTTGTCTGGGGCCAAATCTTCTTGATCAATTCTTAATTAACTAGCATAAACAAATATTATCAGTGAAGGCACAAAATGGAATAGTTTCCTAAGAGATCCTTAATTCTCTATTTTTAATGGTATTTATACCATGAGGTTTCCCTAACCAAGAAAGAACCCTATTAGATATTTCAGCTGCAGTCTCCAGGATAAATGTGTATATATAGCTGTTCTTCTGGCTTTTAAACAAAGTTCTGATAACATTAGGTTTTTAATTTAGTAATCACTTTTAACTCCAGAGAGATAATCACTATGCTTTTGGAATGTCCAGAAAAGTGTTCATATGATTTTATAGAAGGTCTGTAAGAATTTTCCAAAGAATTTTATGTATTCTCTAGAAATGATTGACTTTGGTCCAATCATTTGGTGACAATAATGTATGCATAGTTCCAAAAGTATCTTTTTTGCACTCTTTCATTTAATGTCAAGGTGCTCTTTAAAAATGACATATTTTTTTAATGGCTTTGAAACCTCTTCCTTATGCTGAGAAAAACCAAAAATATTAACACTATTATAGTACTGAGGTAGACATTAGGTATTCTATATATACTGTCTTTATGTTTGATAAATAAATTGTTATACAATGTATTTCTTTAGAAGTTGGTATACTATCTGGTTGTTTTGGGGGGAAATCATATTGAATTGAGGGAAATCAGATTTAAAGCTAGGAATAACAGTGATATATTTCGAGCTTGGGTTATGTCCCTATTTTCTATATCTAACAGTAGCATAATGAATTTTGGAAAACCTTCTCTATTTGGAAATTTAGCTCTATTTGGAAATTTGGTGTGAATGACAAATAGCCCAGAATTTCTCTGAGAATTTGTGGCAAGAAAAAAGCAGTTGTTGATGTATGATTTTAATAAGAAGCCTATTTATTTTTTATACTTTTGTATTATTTTAAGTAAATATTTATTTTATTTATTTTTTGTTAAATTTGTTTGCTGCCTATTTGGCAAAATCATCCTTCTAGAATCTCACTCAAAACATTACAATTATCTGCTGAGAAAATTGTTTTTAATTCTTCACATTTTCAGTTATCATTTGGGTTCCAGAATTCAGACATTTAAGGTGCCTTTAGTCTCAGGTTTGACAGATATTGAGATACTTATTGATTCTTGGATAATGCAGCAAGATATAAACTAAATATATTAGGTTAAAAGGTATATATTTTCACCCATGAAAAATTTTCTACTTCGCAAAAATCCTGAATTCTAAATAGCTGGTAAACTGATTTTCGCTGGTAAACACAGGACTGAATTACCTTCTTGACATTTTATTCTATTCAAATTAATAAATTTCTTATTTGAACGTTGTTGCGATGCCAAAGTTCCCTTAGAAGCCTGTGTTTCCTAATAGAAGAAATAACTGGGGCGACCACTAAACCAATAGCCGATAAAGAAACTGCAAAAAGTAAATTGAATTTATCTCTTCAATCTATGCAATAACTAAATACGATTAATACAACAAAACCAGGTGTCTATATATGGAACATTAAAAAGTACTTAATGTTATCACCGATTTGTTGTTGTAATTCAGACCTTTTTGGGCTCATTCTGCTGTGACAACACTTTGGGGTAAAATTCACAGCATTTTTAATGTTTCTCAGCAGCACTAAATCTGCATTTCGGACTCCTGTGCCTGAAATGAATTATTATATAAGGTCAAAAAGATAATTCCACATCTGATTTGCAGGTTGCCGTTTGGTACTATTTTAAGTCGTATTTCAGAGCAATCTAATCATTTTTTCCTTTGCCTGTGTGCGCCCATTTTCATTTTTATACGGTACAAGCTGTTCATACTGAAGTGCACTATCATTTTTTTTTCTATTTACCTCCTTATCTCAAATCTCCAAAGCTCCTCGCCTTGCCTCGTTTATTTCTGCACCTTTCATCTGCTCCTTTCTTGTCATCCAGGCATACCTCAACTCTCTTTTACTCCCGCAACATATGGATTTCCCTAGTTTTGCACAACCCCAGCTATTTTGCCTCGCTTCGTGCCTTCTTCTCTTTTCTCCACAGTGTCCTGCGAGTGCCATCTTTAGCGCTGGCCTCTCCTGCTTTTATTTATTTTTTCTCTATGTGTCTCCTTGCTTAGTTTGGCATCGTAGCTGGAGTCAACCATACCAGATGCTCTGACTGCAAAAGGCTGGAAAAACAGCTGACATCTCCACCACGTACCTCTGAATCTAAAAAGGGGGCGGGGGAAAGAGAATACTGGATATAATGACGCACTATTTTCCCAAACTCTTTACTACTTTTGAAATGCATGGGTAGCTTTAAATGTTCCCATAAACCTGCGAGAAAATGAGGTGGGGAGGTCTTCTGGGAATGGCACCGTTTCCTCATAACTTACACCATGCAGGCCCCTTCAAATGTGACTAATATAATGAAATGTTGATTAAAATGTCATTTTTCACTTTCAAGTGATTCGAATTCCCCTACTTTTTTTTTTTTTTTTTTTACCATCAACCTTTAAATTATCTTAAACGAAATTTTGGTGGAATTAAAGCATCGGTGCCTGACATACATTTTTGTCTTTTATAAATGTGTATCTTATGTAATTTTTGCTTTTTATTGTGCAACAGAAGACTTAGCATATTCAAGAGACTTTCATTTGGACGCCCTGTTTAATTTCATTTAGGTTCTCTCCAGGTGGATTCCGAGCACAATATATCAGAAGCAATTCTGAGATCAAAGGGGTTCAGAAGGTGCGGTGTTTTTTTTTTTTTTTTTAAAGGAGTCGCCAATACACTTGATTAAATTATAAACAATATGCTAATTTCCTCTTTGTGGAGGGGAAGAACTGAGGAATCTTCTTGTCGAGGCAAATTCCAAGGCAAACAGCCAGAAGATAAGCTTATCTTTGGCCCTGAGTGAAGACAATCCAATCTTGAAAAGGGCAAGTATATACCAACCCCAGGGGTCTCCAAACTCCAACTTCTTAAGGCTTGTGGACTTCAGCTCCCAGAATTCCTCCACCAGCCATGCTGAGTCTTAAAAGTTGCCAAGTTTGCCTGCACCAACCCACCATTCCATTCAAGCATCCCACTGGCCCAAAATATCTGTTCCAGGGATTTATTTTGGGCAAGGGTCGCACAAAGGCGCTAAAAATGTTGGCCTTCCCTTAACAAGTTATGCGCATGCAGACCTTTGTGGCTCGTGATGCTTCAATGCATCGTGTAAATCCAGGCTTGAGGTTCGTGTTTTAAAATAATTGTCATTTATTCAAGGCTTTTTACAGAGTTGGAAGGGACCTTGTAGGTCATCTAGTCCAAGCCACCCACCCTGCCCAAGCAGGAGACCCTACACCGTTTCTGACAGATGGCAGTCCAATCTCTTCTTGAAAGCTTCCAGGGATGAAGCTCCCACAACTTTCAAAGGCAACTTCTTTTCCATGTCAGAAAATTCCTTCTTATTTCCAGGTTGAATATCCGTCCTTGATCAGTTTCCATCCATTATTCCTTGTCTGGCCTTCGGGTACCTTGGAAAATAGCATGACCCCCTCTTCCCCTCTGTGGCATCCCCTCAAATATTGGAACACTGCTATCATGTCTCCCCTGGTCCTTCTCTAGACTCAGGTGGCTTGAGAGGGGCTACTGCCCCTCTAACCCTCTCCGCCCCAATACTTCAGAGAAAAGGAGAGAGACCTGAATGGCAAAGAAGCAGAAATTGCCCATTCCAAAGAGAACACCAATATGGTTGTTGTTAATAACAGCTTTCCTTTCTACTCTTATCGGTCACCAAGCTCCCTTAGCGGCCGGTGAGGAAGTCTTAATGCATAGGTTTTTTTTCAATTCCTTCTTACTCTCATTGGAGGTGGGGCAGAGGTTGCCTCAATTTAGCATGGGAACAGTTTTCTCAAATGAAATGAAATAAAACAAATTGTGCATTTAGACCCAGAAGTCAGGGGACCCTTGAAGGAAACTTAGTAGAAAAAAAAGGCTTGTTCACGTCTCTTCAATCAATCTACGACCTCCGTTAACTTTGACTAAAAGGCCTTCTGGATGTCTTTAAAAGCTAAACTGTCCATAAACGAGCTGCTAACCATGATAGCAAACCAAAGATACCGTAAAAGCTGAAGTGAAAGATGGGCACGCCAATGAAACCATCTGTTATATACCTGTTTGTACTTGCACCAGGCAGATACTAGGAATACAGCTACTGTGTGCCAATACAGGTAGTCCTCAACTTTACGATCACGATTTGAGCCCAGCAGTTATGTTGCTAAGTGAGAAATTTGTTAAGTGAGTTTTGCCCCCCTCCCCATTTTACGACTTTCCTTGCCGCTTTTGTCCACTGTGGTTGTTAAATTAGTAACCCCGTTGTTAAGCGAATCCAGCTTTCCCATTGACTTTGCTCGTCAGGAGGGTCAAAAAATTGGGGGGGGAGGGAAAAAAACTTTCAGGTGAACCTGGGACCCACCAACCATCGTAAATGTGAATCAATTGCCAAATGCCTGAATTTTGATCACGTGACTGTGGGTATGCTACAACGGTCATTAAGTGTGAAAAATGGTCACGAGTCACTTTTTTTCAGTGCCGTTTTAACTTCGTGAACTGTTGTAAGTTGAGGAATACCTGTAAAAACCCTTGGTTCACTGAGGGCACTTGCTGGTACAGAGTGAGGGAGAAAAAAATGAGACAACACTGTAGTAGCTGTTGGATTAACATCTGCTGTAAAGCAGAGGTGTTCTAATTGAAGGATAAAAGAAAGAGACCTTTCTTTTGAATTCTTGCTGGCTTCATTGACCTTGCTAAGTAGTTAATTCAATAATAACAGGCAAGTAATTTGCTACCGATTCTTTATGGGATTTTTTTTTTTAAAAAAACTGCTAATTTCTTATGGCCTTTTGTTCATATTCCTGGGTCCTGGATTTTGGGTGCATTCTGTAAGTTAGTATATTTGAGATGTCGTGGTTCAAAAATTGTAGTCATAATAAACACAGTTAAAGATTACAGAATGAGAGCTTTAGTGGTAGATAAAAGATGTTTTATTAAGTTTGCCCAATTACAATTTCCATAGTATTTTTCCTATCAAGTCGTGAAAATCATGTTTTTAAATTATCAATTTAAGATTGAATAAATAAAAAAAAATGGTAACAAAATGAAAGACAGTTTATCTGGCCCAAACGAATTGAAGCATTGTTTCTAAAGGCAGACTATTTTCTACACATAAATGCATATTGCTTCTGGCATTTTGAATTATTTAGAGAAAAAAAAGAGCAATCCAATCAATCTCTTAAATAACCCTATCACTCAATCTCAATTACTGTAAGGTATGGCCCCCTAAACCTGTAGCTGTAATCCACAAATTTAAGATAACAAATTTAGGGGCTAAACTTTATTGATCACAGTTGGATTAACTTTCTGATACAGCAAGCAAACATAGCAATCTACTTTAATGAAGAAGGCAATATTTCCCATGGGGCATTTTGAGGATCAAAGTTAAGATTGTGAAATACTTCTAATAAGAATGGAACTTCAAAGACATTTCAAATTCAGTTCTACCTTACCATCTGGCAGCAGATTCTAAAATTTCACCAGGAAATTTATTCTACTTTTACAAACACCGTACACATTATGCATTTTTCTTCCACTTAAACTTTGTTTTTCCATTTACATTATCTTGATGATGGCCTTCAAAAAGTCCCCTTATTTAATATGTTGTAAATACCTAATAAGGTTTTTCTAAAACAAAAATTATATTTTGGCCCTTGTTTTCTCCACTTCATTTCTGCTTCAAAATTCCAAGTGATTATAAATTAAAATATACTGGGGAGTATCCAGTGGCACACAAACAGTGTGATGTTCACATAGCAAGGCTCTCTATCACTTCTATATTCCCAAAATCTGCACCCGAAAGACTTCTAACCCTCCAGAGGAGAAGAGGAAAGAATAACAGAAGAATTTTCCCAAGTGTTGGTGACCACATTCAAATATTTATTTATACATACATACTAAGCTTATATGATGATCTGATCTGAACTGAATGGCTTACAGACCTCCAGAACAGGAATAAGATGAAAGACTATAAACATAAACATAATGCAATAAATAATAGCCCAAGCATTACAATACAGTCATTTTCTAGGGGAAATTAAGATGATCCACAGGGCTCTCAAAGAAATAGCCAGTTCAAAGGTGCTTTGAAAGACAAGCAGGATTGTAGTCTGTCTGCTCTTAGGAGAGCATCATTCCAGAGATGGGAGGTAGTGACTGTACAAGCCTAACCTGGGATTCAAGCAGGTGACATTCCCTAAGGGACAGGATGCAGAAGGAACCTTCTAATTCGGATATGACAGTATTTTTATTGCCCAGCCTACTGGCATCTTGTGTTTGCATGGTGCAAATGAGGGGTGGTTTTTGAGCAGGCTTTCCAATATGGCTATTCAAAAAAGAAGTTTCATACTGCATATCATTTACCGAAGTCAGAAACCTCACTCTCACTTATTGCCTGTTTCAGAAACAATCATATGGTTAACACAAGCACTGTAACTACTGACATACCACAGCAGGTTCAAAACTGAAGCAATGCAGGTCTTGAACAAATAACATTCAGCATATTCCTAAAGATTAATACAAGAGCAAGATGAAGACTTCAAACTGCTCTTTAATACCTCAACTTTCTTACTAACAGATAAATAACTTTCAATTTCCTGAACATTTTAAGCAAGACCCATGAAACAAGTGGAGATAAACAGTTTAACTAGCAGTGTACATTCCAGTCTCACTATAAATGTAATGAATTATTTTTAAAAGATGTACTACGTTGGCTGGGGACTTGCTAGAGAATGCAGAACCCAGTTTTAAGAAACCCATGTTTCATTTCAAATAGATTCTTAAACTGCACGCAACAAGGACCAAAACAATATTTTTTTTGGATGCAGGGCAAATACGTATTTTCTGGACTGCCATGCAATTCAAGTCATGCCATGGATTTTCTGGAGGAGATACACCTGTTAAAACATCTCATAAATGTTACTGGCAAACTTGGAAACAGTGGGGGGGTGGGGATGGTTGGTCCATAAGTGCCATTTCACGTGATAATCTTGTGTAAAAGAAAAGCTAAACGCAGTGGAAGACAGTAAGAATTATTGGCCAATCCCCCTGTGGAAAATTAGTCACAGATCCTATTTGCTCTCACAGCACACAGAAGAAACAAAAGTACAGAGAAACTTCAGACAAAGTTTAAGGATCCTTGTCTTACACATCTGACGATTCTAGAGCTTGGGCTATATCAAAATTATCCTGGTGTTTTTGGGGGGGAAAGTTGGACTACAAAACGTATTATCAGTCGCAGCATGTATTATGGCCCAAACATTTGGAAGGGGAGAAGTTTAAAGACAAAGATTAAAAAAAGAAACAACGGTATTTTCCCAGTGAACACAAACCACAGTAAAAACAAAATACGCATCTTCCAATCCCAAACTTTGTCGTGTAACTTTCTTTTTCTGTAGCCTTTTACGGAAATGACCCTCTCTCACCTCTGTCATCAAATGGCTTCACTAGATTTATTTTCTTTCCTTAACCAAGAAATGGTAACTAATGAATGAGCAACAATATAACCAACCAGGATTTGTAGCAAAAGAAAACAACTGAGCCATCAAACAACAATCCAGCGAAGAAGCTTTATGTAAGCTAGCCCATGGCAATCCATCCCTAAATATAGATCTCTTTTTTGGGGGGGGGAGAGGAGATCTACCAAGAATCTCATTTCTCGGTCCCCTGCTCTCCCAACCAAGTGCAACCGGATTACCCACGAATTTAATTTGGGGTGTCCTGCAGATGAGCCGCATCAACTCTGGCTTGATTAAGGCTGCTAATTAGCCGCTCCTTTGATCCTTTTTGTTTACTTCGAGGGGTGCAGTCGAAGGGACCAGCAACCACCCCCTTAATTAAAAAGGAAGGAAGGAAGGAAGGAAGAGAAAGAAAAATAGGAAAGGAAGGAAGGAGGGAGGGAGGAGGAGAAAAAGAAGGAAGGGGGAGGGAGGAAGAGGAAGAAAATAGGGAAGGAAGAAGGGAGGAAGGAAGGTGGGAGAAAGAGGAAAGGAAGGAAGGGGAAGGGAGGAAAAGAAACATAGGAAAGGAAGGAAGGAGGGAGGAAGGGAAGGAAGGAGGGAGGAAGGGAAGGAAGGAGGGAGGAATGGAAGGAAGGGGGAGGGAGGGAGGAAGAGGAAGAAAAATAGGAAAGGAAGAAGGGAGGAAGGGAAGGAAGGAATGTGGGGGAAAGAGGAAAGAAAAAAGAAAGGAAGGAAGGCGGGAGGGAGGAAGGGAGGGAAGGAACAACAAAAGGAGGGGGAAAGAGGAAAGGAAGGAAGGGGAAAGGAGGAAGAGAAAGAAAAATAGGGAAGGAAGAAGGGAGGAAGGAAGGTGGGAGAAAGAGGAAAGGAAGAAAGGGGAAGGGAGGAAAAGAAAATAGGAAAGGAAGGAAAGAGAGAGGAAGGGAAGGAAGGGGGAGGGAGGGAGGAAGAGAAAGAAAAATAGGAAAGGAAGAAGGGAGGAAGGGAAGGAAGGAATGTGGGGAAAGAGAAAAGAAAAAAGAAAGGAAGGAGGGAGGGAGGGAAGGAACTACGGAAGGAGGGGGAAAGAGGAAAGGAAAGAAGGGGAAGAGAAGAGAAAGAAAAAAAGGAAGGAGGGAGGGCGGAAGGGAGGGATGGAAGAACAGAAGGAGGGGGGGAAAAGGAAGGAAGGAGGGAAGGAGAGAAAAACGAAGAAGGGAGGAGGGGCAGCCCTTCCCGCCCCCTCCCCAAGCCCAGGGAGACCCCGGCCCTTTCAGCCCCCCACTGGGGGTTGGTCTCCGATGCCGCCCTCTCCCCGCCGGGGCAGCCCAGCGCAGGCAGCCCCTTCCAGCCCGCCCCGCTGCGCCCGGAGCCCCGCCAGGCCCGGCCAGGAGGGCCTCCCTCGCTCACCCGCGGGGCATCGTCCTCGGAGCGTCGCCCGGGATCGGCTGGGTCCGAAGCGCGTCCCCCGGCCGAGGGAAGCGGAGGCCTAGACGGGGCAGAGGAGGCGGCGGCGGCGGCGGCGTCTGCTCGCTTCGACGCCCGGGCCAAGTGGAGCCGCCGTCGGTCCTCTTACGGCGCCTTGGGATGGCCCACGCGCATGCGCGGGAGAGAGTTGAGGGGGGAGAGAGAGAGAGCGAGCGAGAGAAACCGAACAGAAGTATGGGCGCTCTCTCACTCTCGGCGAGGGAGGGGGCGCGCCTTGGAGTGGTAGAGGTGGCTCCAATCACGGCTCGGGAAAGGAGGCCGACGCCGCCCAAGGGGCGTCGAGGCGTCCAATCAGAGGCGGCGGAAGGAGCAGCTTGTGGAGAAGAGAAATTAAGAGTCCCGGCCGTCGAGGGACGCTTCTTCGCCCTGGCTGGCGGAGGCTGCCGAGCGGGTTCGGGAAGCTCGTTCCCCACTGTTTTTGTTTTTTTTTAAATTCTCCGCCCTAAACGCACCTTTTCTAGGGATGGGGCGTGTCCATCCCAACCCGAGCCCTCGACGGAAATTGACGAAGGTGGTTTTCGCGACGAGCGCGAGGTGCCTTTGCTTTCCCTGCCTGGCACATTGCGGGGAGGGAGGGGGTGGGGGTGGGCGGGAAAAGAACGTCCCTCTCGCCTCCTCCGCGCATGCTCTGTATTCTTTTCAAGCCAAAGGGGGCGAGAGCAGAAGAGACGGGGGCTGAGGAAAAAAAACCTCAGCTACCGTCCTTTGCAAAACTACATTTACTCTATAATATATTATAGAAATATATTACATACTGGTGTTTTATTAAACCACGATTTCATAATATTTCCTGGCCTTTGTTACATTTTTATTCTTTTGGTTCCCAGCATAGGATTAGGGCAGATTAGAAACGCTTTCTCAGAAATAATTTCCCTATCTCTGACCTGAGATTTGTGGAATGGGCGGCCTAAAAATATTTTTAAGGAAGCAAAGCAAATAAATAAATGCATAAATAAATGAGCCATATGGTCTCTTGTAGTGGATTTTCATGTTTTGTTGTTGGATGGGAACATAGTAAAAAAAAAATCAGAAATGCCTCCCATGGAAGAAAATTCCCACGTTTTGCCTTGAGTCGGGTTGCCCGATGCCCAGTTTGGTTGGAACTGATGGCTATTCTTCTGCCCCTTTCATTGGTGTAGTTTCAGTGTGGGAGATAAGAATTTATTTTATTGTACGTGATGGTTTTAAATAAGGCAAACTGCAAACTGTGTGTGTGGCGGGGGAGATGGAGGGAGAGAGGGAAAGAGGAGAGGAAGGGAGGGAGATGGAGGGAGAGGGAAAGGGGAGGGAGGGAGAGGGAAAGAGGATAGAGGGAGGGAGAGGAAGAGGAAGGGAGGGAGGGAGAGGAAAAGAGGAGAGAGAGAGGGAGGGAGAGGGAAAGGGGAGGGAGGGGAATGGAAGAAAAGAGGGAAAGGGGAGAGAGGGAGGGAGAGGGAAAGGAAGAGGAAGGAGGGAGATGGAGGGAGAGGGAAAGGGGGAGGGAGGGAGAGGGAAAGAGGAGAGAGGGAGAGGGAAAGAGGATAGAGGAGGGAGAGGAAGAGGAAGGGAGGGAGGGAGAGGAAAAGAGGAGAGAGAGAGGGAGGGAGAGGGAAAGGGGAGGGAGGGGGATGGAAGAAAAGAGGGAAAGGGGAGAGAGGGAGGGAGAGGGAAAGGAAGAGGAAGGAGGGAGATGGAGGGAGAGGGAAAGGGGGAGGGAGGGAGAGGGAAAGAGGAGAGAGGGAGAGGGAAAGAGGATAGAGGGAGGGAGAGGAAGAGGAAGGGAGGGAGGGAGAGGAAAAGAGGAGAGAGAGAGGGAGGGAGAGGGAAAGGGGAGGGAGGGGGATGGAAGAAAAGAGGAAAGGGGAGAGAGGGAGGGAGAGGGAAAGGAAGAGGAAGGAGGGAGGGAGATGGAGGGAGAGGGAAAGGGGGAGGGAGGGAGAGGGAAAGAGGAGAGAGGGAGGGAAAGGGGAAGACGAAGGAGGGAGGGAGAGGAAAAGAGGAGAGAGAGAGGGAGGGAGAGGGAAAGGGGAGGGAGGGGAATGGAAGAAAAGAGGAAAGGGGAGAGAGGGAGGGAGAGGGAAAGGAAGAGGAAGGAGGGAGGGAGATGGAGGGAGAGGGAAAGGGGAGGGCGGGAGAGGGAAAGAGGACAGAGGGAGGGAGAGGAAGAGGAAGGGAGGGAGGGAGAAGAAAAGAGGAGAGAGAGAGGGAGGGAGAGGGAAAGGGGGAGGGAGGGGATGGAAGAAAAGAGGGAAAGGGGAGAGAGGGAGGGAGAGGGAAAGGAAGAGGAAGGAGGGAGGGAGATGGAGGGAGAGGGAAAGGGGAGGGCGGGAGAGGGAAAGAGGATAGAGGGAGGGAGAGGAAGAGGAAGAAGGGAGGGAGGGAGAGGGAAAGAGGAGAGAGAGAGGGAGGGAGAGGGAAAGGGGAGGGAGGGGGATGGAAGAAAAGAGGGAAAGGGGAGAGAGGGAGGGAGAGGGAAAGGAAGAGGAAGGAGGGAGGGAGATGGAGGGAGAGGGAAAGGGGAGGGCGGGAGAGGGAAAGAGGACAGAGGGAGGGAGAGGAAGAGGAAGGGAGGGAGGGAGAAGAAAAGAGGAGAGAGAGAGGGAGGGAGAGGGAAAGGGGGAGGGAGGGGATGGAAGAAAAGAGGGAAAGGGGAGAGAGGGAGGGAGAGGGAAAGGAAGAGGAAGGAGGGAGGGAGATGGAGGGAGAGGGAAAGGGGAGGGCGGGAGAGGGAAAGAGGATAGAGGGAGGGAGAGGAAGAGGAAGAAGGGAGGGAGAGGAAGAGGAAGGGAGGGAGGGAGAAGAAAAGAGGAGAGAGAGAGGGAGGGAGAGGGAAAGGGGGAGGGAGGGGATGGAAGAAAAGAGGGAAAGGGGAGAGAGGGAGGGAGAGGGAAAGGAAGAGGAAGGAGGGAGGGAGATGGAGGGAGAGGGAAAGGGGAGGGCGGGAGAGGGAAAGAGGATAGAGGGAGGGAGAGGAAGAGGAAGAAGGGAGGGAGGGAGAGGGAAAGAGGAGAGAGAGAGGGAGGGAGAGGGAAAGGGGAGGGAGGGGATGGAAGAAAAGAGGAAAGGGGAGAGAGGGAGGGAGAGGGAAAGGAAGAGGAAGGAGGGAGGGAGATGGAGGGAGAGGGAAAGGGGAGGGAGGGAGAGGGAAAGAGGATAGAGGGAGGGAGAGGAAGAGGAAGGGAGGGAGGGAGAAGAAAAGAGGAGAGAGAGAGGGAGGGAGAGGGAAAGGGGGAGGGAGGGGAGGGAGGGAGGGAGGAGGCAGAGGGAAAGAGGAGAGGAAGGAGGGAGAGGGAAAGGGGAGGGAGGAGGGAGGGAGGGAGAGGGAAAGAGGACAGAGGGAGGGAGAGGAAGAGGAAGAAGGGAGGGAGGGAGAGGGAAAGAGGATAGAGGGAGGGAGAGGAAGAGGAAGAAGGGAGGGAGGGAGAGGAAAAGAGAGAGATGGAGGGAGAGGGAAAGGGGAGGGAGGGGGATGGAAGAAAAGAGGGAAAGGGGACAGAGGGAGGGAGAGGGAAAGGAAGAGGAAGGAGGGAGGGAGATGGAGGGAGAGGGAAAGGGGGGAGGGAGGGGGAGGGAGGGAGAGGGAAAGAGGAGAGAGGGAGGGAAAGGGGAAGAGGAAGGAGGGAGGGAGATGGCTGGAGAGGGAAAGAGGAGAGAGAGGGACAGGGAGGGAGGGAGAGGGGAAGAGGAAGAGGAAGGAGGGAGGGGGATGGAGGGAGAGAGGGAAAGAGAAAGAAAGAGGAGAGAGAGAGAACCAGAATCAGGACTACTTGATTCTGTGACAGCTTTGTTCCCAAGCCTAGGGCTAGGGCATCTGTCTGGTAAATTTGCAAGATTTCATGTATACATCTGAATTACACTGTTGTTTCTCCGTGTCATATAATATATGTGGGTATATGCATAATTTTGTGTTTATTTTGTCATGATTATGCAGCGTATATTGGAGGTGGGGACCCTTTGAGAGCTGTATGCAACGAAATTTCATTTTAATATATGCCAATTGTACATTCAAAGTGACAATAAAGTTATTCTACAGATGAAACTCGAAAAATTAGAATATCGTGCAAAAGCCATCACCATCACAATTATGACAAATCACGGCTTGAACTATCTTGCTTTGCATGTAATGAGTCTATCTCATATATTAGTTTCACATTACTGAAATAAATGAACTTTTGCACGATATTCTAATTTTTCGCGTTGCACCTGTAAGTCCAAGTCTGAGAGAGAGGAAGAGAGAGCGAGAACACGAAAATAGCCTTTGCATCTACAATCTCTGCAATGTCACAATGTAAGTTTTGCAATCTGCTAATTTTATCTAATTTTTCAAGGTGTCAATAGATGGATAACCCCAACAATCTTTCACTTCAGGGGTGACCAGCTGTGTCTCCCTATACGATCCGTGGACTTGAAGTCCACAGGGCGTAAGGAGGCCATAGCTGCCCACTCCTCTTCCACGGATTCAAACTGCGGATTGCACTCCCGCTCTGTTTCTCTACATCTCCTTAGAACATCCTAAGCTGTGTTTATCCATAGTTATTAGAGGCTTAATTTGCATGTGTGTGAAATTCATAATAAAAATTCATAGTAATTCATAGTATTTTTAGCATCTTGGTAGATGAACTCCTAGCCCAAACAAACTTTACCCCCGCCCCTTCTCTTGGGTCATTTGTCCTAAAACCCCAGATAATCTTCATGAAGGAAAATTGCAACGTGCAAAACCTTGCATTGCAAAATCCAGGGAAGGATTCCACCCGTGGCTGGACTGCAGGTGAACGGGAATCCTACCAGAGTTCTGGATTAGCTGGAAATTAAGTATCCACTCCTAATATACTTCTTCCAAGTAATGTTTTATTTTCTAGACTGGGAGATTCCACCTTTATAGGAAAGTGGTTTTTTTTTTTTTTTTTGGCATCGTCAGTGTTCTGCTTAAAAACTTGAGAACATTTCAAATTGCAAACTGGTCACCCTGGATTGTCCGTGGGCAAAGTTCCCCAGTCAGTGGAATCTGTGATTGGCAGAAGGAAGAGCTGAGTTATAAATGAAGCTTTCTCACTGTGTGTGAATGAATGTGTGCCTTTTTCCAGTGGCTGCCACAGATGCCTGCGCTGGTTTAATTCCAAATATCCCATTTTAGGTGAATACCTGCTTTGTTTAACAAGGACTGTCAAACATGGGCTGCCATGATACACAGGGGGCAGCAAAGCAAAATTTAAAAAAGAGTGGGATATTGTGCCTTCTATTGGTGGTCCAGATTTTTGCAGCTTAGAACAGGCAGCTGTAGTTTAACATAAACGTATGGCCAGTTTGACAAAACATTCTAAAACCTGACAATTGTTTGCTACACAATCTAAAACAATTTAACAACTGTTACCAAGAGTGATGAAGATGCCCAGCACATTATTATATAAAAGCCAGAACTCAGATTTTTTTTTTTTTGCACTGAAAAAGGACATTTTAGCTAATGAAATGAATAAATGGGTGACTATGAATGGATTTGTAAGTATGCATTTAATGAAATTATCTATAATGGGTTAATTCAAATCATTGGTGGAAGACATACTCTGTTTGTTATGAAGATACATACTTCTTTTAGGAATTTTGCAAATCCCATCTTTTACTTTATTTTTTTATGTATGTTATTTTTTCTTTGTGTACACTGAGAGCATATGCACCAAAGACAAATTCCTTCAATCACATTTGGCCAATAACAAATTCTATTTCTATTTCTATTCTTTCTGTCTAGCACAGGGGTAGGATTCAAATTTTGTAACAACCAGTTATGTGGACGTGGCTAGGTGGACATGGCCATGTGACTGGGTGAGTGTGGCTTTTTTTGGCAGCACCCCCCTTTTGGGGGGGTGGCCTTCTGAGCCTCAGAGAAGCCTCCCGGGCAAAGCAGTAAATAAGCGAGGGGAATTCTGGCACAGCTGATGGGGTGGGGGTGGGGAGAAATACCTTAAGGGGTGACTGGACGGGGAAAAAAGAAGTCAGCTATGTCGGGCATGTGTGCAATGTTGCGCATACGCAATAAGGATAGACTGGGCGAGGAGGGACCAGCCAGGGGAACGATTTTCCGGTTCTCCGAACTGCACAGAATCATAACAACCATGTCATGCCCCTGTTGGAATCTGATTCCGAGGTAGAGGTTGAGCAGCTGACAGGAATGGCAGTGTGACTCCGATGGCTGTGGAAGAAACTGGGGAAGGACACAGTCTGGCTGGGCAGAACAGGGGAGATGGAGAGCAAGGGAGAGGGAATTCAGAGGAAGACCCAGGCCCACCCCCTCTTCATCCTATGGCACGCAGGGAGGAATGGAGAAGGGAGCAATGTGAGTTGCGTGGCTTACGGGGGAGGAAAGGGCCCTGATTCCCTTCATTAGCTGCAGCTGGGAACGCAGTGTTTAAAAAGGGAAACTACGCACAGCAAAGTCGCTGGAAGCAAACCGTGTGTTATCTTTGTTTGTCGAGGCTTATCTGGGTTCCTGGCATCTTCCCAACTGTGTGTGTTTTGTTGGCCTTGGAAGTCTACAATTCCTTTTCCTGCCGTGTCCAGTTAATTGCTGCAGCGTGGTTTGTGTGGATTTTTAGTTACAGTTTGTATATGCTTTGTTTTCGGACTGAATTTCCTCCACTTAAAGACTGTTCTTGGGAGAGTTTTTTCTTCAGCCGATGAAAACTGGACATTGGGGGGGGAAATTGGAGGTATTAAAGGGACTTTTCTTACTTATGTGACTGTGTTGCCTTGGTGCCAAGTCCCGAGTCATCACAAATCGGTTCTATAGAACTGGTCTGAACTGGTAGAATCCCACTCCTGGTCCAGCAAAGGAGAGAAATGTTATTCATGTGAAGTATTAGTACCCCTTTACAAAGCCTCAGTAAGGCCACACCCAGAATATTGCATCCAGTTTTGGTCACCGCATTAGAAAAATGATGTTGAGGCTTTGGAAAAAGTACAGAGAAACAGCAACTAGAATGATTAAAGGCCTGGGGACTAAAACATATGAGGAATGGTTGCAGGAATTAAGTATGGCTAATCCAGAGAAAAGAAGGACTGGGGGTGAAATGACAGCAGTATTCCAGTATTCCAGAAGACTGTGGTAAACCTATTTTCCAAAGCCCCTGAAGGCAGGACAAGATTAGATGGAAACTAAGGAGTGGAACAGCTTTGTCTTCAGAAGTTGTGGGTGGCTCCATCCATGGAGGTTTTGAAGAAGAGACTAGACAGCCATTTCTCTGGAACGGTACAGGGCAGTGGTGGCTAACCTATTCGGGCTCCTGTGCCGATAATTGCGTACGCGCTTGCCTGTTCGTGCTCGCATGCCATCACCCAGAAGGCAATGCGTGCGCCCCCCCATACCTCCTGAGCATGCGTACACAACCCACGCAACCCGCGTGACTCGTGCTTCTGCGCATGCGCGAGCGACCCCCACGCAAGCCATGTGCTTCTGTGCATGCGCGAATGTCTCTTGCATGACGCCGTACCCCCGCACATGCACACCAGACACCCGACAATCAGCTGTCGGGCAGGCGGCACACATGCATGTGCAGTAGAACTTTTCTGGGTGAGTGCGCGCGTGCCGACAGTAATGGCTCTGCGTGCCACTTCCGGCATGCGTTGCCATAGGTTTGCCACCATGGGTATAGGGTCTCCTCCAAGGTCCCTTCCAGCTCTATTCTGATTGATTGATTGATTGTTATTGGACAAATTGCCCCTTTGAAGGAATACGAGAACAGCTGGAATTAATTGGAACGGGCACCCCAGATGTCTTCTTTTAAAATTTGTGTTTGAAATCCAGCAGTAAGTAAAAACAGCAGGTTTAAGAAACACCATGATTTGTCTTTATGAGTACTGACTGAAGGTAACCTTGGACTGTGTATAAATGTTAACTGTCAGTGGAATAAAATGTCACTGTGGAAGGTCTGTTGAGAAAAACAATCCGTTGCCTGTTCCCTTTTCAAGAGCCTGAAGGATTTCAAACCCTTAGAGTTCAGTTTCCCACCCCAATGGTTTTTTTTTTAATTTTATTTTGAAATTGTGTTTATCTCGGATTTTTCTTAAGATTCCTATGGTCTCCTGGTGGCATTTGAAATGAACTTGTTGCAGCATTCAGACACTCTAAAGATCAGCATCCACAAATCAACTCAGCTCACATCCTGGGAGTTGAAGTCCTCAAGTCTTAAAGTTGCCAAGTTTGTGGACCCCTGTATTAGGGGATCATTAGGGTATGATTAGGGGACTGGAGACTAAAACATATGAAGAACGGTTGCAGGAACTGGGCCTGGCTAGTCTAGTGAAGAGAAGGACCAAGTGAGACATGATAGCAGCCTTCCAATATTTGAGGGGCTGCCACAGAGAGGAGGGGGTCAAGCTGTTTTTCAAAGCACCTTTAGGCCAGACAAGGAACAATGGATGGAAACTGAACAATGAGAGATACAACTTGGAAATAAGGATAAATTTTCTGACAGGGAGAACAATCAACCCATGGAGCAGAAGTTGCCTTCAGAAGTTGTGGGAGCTTCATCACTGGAGGTTTTCAAGAAGAGTGTCAGCTCATAAAATATTTCTATGGTCTTTTTAGACTTGCCAACAGAAAGGGAAGTGGGAGCAGTGTGTCAGCGTGGAAATCAAAAGTGCATTCCATAAATAGTTTTCAAAGATAGTAACTAGGTGACTGAAGTTTCTGTCGTGCAAAATTCTAACTGGAGAACATGATTGATGACTCTTGGCTATGGATGTGTCCCATTGGAGAATATGAATTATGATATACCCAGAGGGGTGGGGGAAAACCAGGGTCAAGGGTGACAATGAATGATGTGTCTCAAAGTCGGCTACACCCAAGCAGCACCTGACATGTTAACTCCCAATAAATCCTTTAGAAGTTTGGCTCGAGACTCATGATTTAATTGGGGGTAACTGCCGGAATCCTGACAAAGAGACTGGACTGCCATCTGTCAGAAATGATGTAGGGTCTCCTGCTTGGGTGGGTGGGGGGGGCGAGGTTGGACTAGATGACCTACAAAGTCCCTTCCAACTCTGTTAATCTGTAATCTGTACCTAATTCAGCAATGATTTGCATCCGAAGCATTTTTCAAATTGCCCAGGTGGTCCTCAATTTACGACTGCCAATGAGCCCAAAATTTCTGTGGCTAAGCGAGTTGGTTGTTAAGTGAATTTCACCCCATTTTACGAACTTTCTTCCCATGGTTCTTAACTGAATCACCACATTTTTAAAGCAAGGAACACAGGTGTTAAGTGAATCTGACTTCCCCAGGGGTGGGATTCAAATTTTGTAACAACCAGTTCTGTAGGCTTGGGTAGGTGGGTGTGGCCATGTGACTGAGTGGGTGTGGCCTTTTTTGGCAGCAAACAACCCCCCCCCCAAATTTTTGGGGCCTTCTGGGCTTCAGGGAAGCCTCCTGTGAGAAGCAGCAAGTAAACAAGGCAAATCCCAGCACAGCTGATCATAGGAACAGCTGATCGTTGGGAAGGGGAAAAAAAAATACCTTAAGGAGTGACTGTATGGGGAAGAACACAGTCAGCGATGTCGGGCATGCGCGAAATGTTGCACATACGTGATAAGGACTGACTGGGCGGGAGGAGGAGGGCCAGCCAGGGGCACGGTTTTCCACTTCTCCAAACTGCACAGAATCAAAACAACCAGTTGTATAGAACTGGTCCAAACCGGTAGAATCCCAACCCTGGGCTTCCCCATTGGCTTTGCTTGCCAGAAGTTTGCATAAAGTGATCAGGTGACCCTAGGACATTGAAACTGACATGAGTCAATTGCCAAGCGTCTGAATTTGAATCACCGGCCATGGGGCAGCCGCAATAGTTGTAAGCATGAAAAACTGTCGTAAGTCACTTTTTTTTCAGTGCCATTGTAACTTTGAATAGTCATTAAATGAATTGTTGTATTGAAGACTACCTGTATCAGGTACACCTTTGGTAAAGCAACGTTAAGCGCAGGGAGAAAATGATCAGAAATCCTAGGGACATTTTATATTCACTGAATTGGATTTAGTTCGTGCAAAACACAGTGGGATTCTGCTACGTTAACTAAAGGTTTTGCCTGGTTTTCAGACAATGAATGACAAATTCTGCATCTTTCCCTCACTCTGCTTGAGTGCCTGTGTTGAGAAATAAGGGTGATAAAACCCCAAAAAATCAACCTTTGCAATGTCCATTAAAAAATAATAATAATCAGCGCAACGGAGTTTCAAAAATCACAAAGCAATTCCAAACTTTAAACAATGATTGCCGTTGCACGCAAAGCCACAGGAAACTGAGCTGGGCTTCTCTTGCAATTAATTGCTTCCGCTGTATATAAAATTGAAAGTATTGGTTATTCTGGGGCGGAAAAAGGATATCCTGAAAGCTTGTTCCCACTTCCTGAGCAAAACTCTATTGCGGAAACTTTCACCCTGAATACATTTATAATAAATTATCCAACGATGACAAAGAAGACAGCGAAAAAAACCCCAAGGCTTACTGGAGTTTGTGTTATTCTTTCTTATTGTGTGTGTGTGTGTGTGTGTGTGTGTGTGGATTGTTTATGTATTTTGACCTTGGTACTAGCAGATTTAAATTTTAATTCTCTGCAGACTTCTGCACTGCCCCCTGCAAGCATGAATCTCTTGTAATATGTAAAGCTGAAGATATGAACTGCTAGGGCCAACAGTCTCAAGAAATCACTTTATAAAAAGTAGGTAAATTGTAATTTGCCCCTATTATAATCTGGCTTTGCTTCCCTCGGTGCAATCACAGGTAATGCTTAATTTATAACCAGTTGCTTAGCCTTCAAAGTTGATGATTCCTTGATTCAGCTGCTGTTTACTGCTTGATGGTTTATTTTTCTGAGTTGGTAGTTCCTTGATTTGAGGTGTTGTTTACAACTTGGTTCTAGGTATACTATTAACCCTGATCTCTACTTAGGAGCCACCAAGAACCCTCCCACCAACACTGACAGGGCAAGCTCCTGTATATAAACACAGATCAAAGCCCACTACCTTCTGGCACTGATGCTGTTACCTAGCTGGGTCATGAAATGTCTGCAAGAAAACCACCAAGATCAGAGAGCACCAAAGCCGCCACAGTACTACTACCCGGTTTCCCCAAAAATACAACCTACCCTGAAAGTAAGCCCTAGCTTGATTTTTTTACACATGCCCTACCACCCCCACCCCCAAATAAGGCCAAATTAAGATCCTGCCCACTCCAGAGTGCACGGGTAAAAATTAAGCTAGGGTGGGGATGCGGGGGAGGTAGAGCTGGCCTTCTACTTACCTTTGGACAGTTGTAGCCAGGCCTCGCACACCCCAACACCTGACTTGCCGGCCCATTTCTTCTGCAGCCAACAAGGATTTCCTAAAGGCCTTTGTAGCTGATAACTGCTATTGGCTGCAGAGGCCTTCAGGAAAGCCTTGCCGGTTACAGAAGTTTCTGAAGGTCTAAGACAGTGAAAAGGAGGCCAGAGGTAACACGCGCAAGTGAGTTAGTTGGTGGATGACACCCCTGAAAATAAGACCTGGTGCTTTTTTGGTGGAAAAAATATATATAAGATAAGGTCTTATTTTCAGGGAAACAACACCTCCTCCCTCTTCTTCTTCTTCTTCTTCTTCTTCTTCTTCTTCTTCTTCTTCTTCTTCTTCTTCTTCTTCTTCTTCTTCTTCTTCTTCTTCTTCTTCTTCCTCTTCCTCTTCCTCTTCCTCTCCTTCTCCTTCTCCTCCTTCTCCTTCTCCTCTCAATAAACCCCACTCCCTTCTGCACTGCATTTTAAGATCTCTTCTCCTTCTCCTTCTCCTCTCAATAAACCCCACTCCCTTCTGCACTGCATTTTAAGATCACCCACAGAATTAGATTTCAAATACAGCTTTTCTTCCTTGTAAGAAACTCCACACATTTGTTCATGCTAGCACTGCTAAATAGAACAAGATCAGAGAGAAGACCTAATTGAACTGAAAACATCAGATAAGAAAGGGGTATTTAAGAAAGCATATAAATTCTAGTTTCAATGGCTGAGATTCCAAAGAAGATGTTTATTTGACAAAAGTATTTCTGGCTGTTGAACATTCTTTCTTTTCTCACATAAATTCAGGGGTGGGGGGTGGGAATCATACTTTTAAAAAATAGTTTATTAGTGTCGGCACCGATAATCCATGCAAGATATATCAAGTCACACTTCATGAATAAACACACTGTATGCTGAGCAACTGAAGAAAAAAAAATCACATGATGATCTGCTTCAAACCTTATTTAAAAGTAAGGTCACTTGTGGTATCATATCAATATTTCCGTACAGGTTTTTTAAAAAAAATCAAAGCAAAAGCTTAACAAGACTGCAGTAGAAAGCAAATCACTCAATCACAGAGGTTAATAACTTTGTTTAAAAAAATAGCATCTATTAGAGGGACATCTTATCTCACCTGAGTCCCAACATCATTTTTATTTTGTGTTTTAGCACTGAATACAAAGAAAGTTTTAAATAGAGTGTATTACCCAAGAAGGACCAAAGGAATTTCATGGATGGATAGAGTAATTGTAGATAGATAGATAGATAGATAGATAGATAGATAGATAGATAGATAGATAAATTTTTTGATTCCAGTGATTAATTGGTTGTGGTAGACTTCCTTTCAGAATTAGGATTTAAGCAAAATGCATCGTCCTAAGGCTAAATGGAAGATGGAAGGCAAGCCACAAATTAATCAGAGTTTTATCACAAAATTCAACAGAATCTGTGTTATGTCCCAAAAACTTTTCAACTGTTTTCTGCCCATTTCAGCTAGACCAAAAATATTAGCTACAATATGTAGGATCATGCTTCTGTGGGTCTCTTGATTTCAATGGATTTGCTTCTTCTTTAGGCGATTCAATATCTAATCGTCATTGACTTGGATGTCACTGATGTAACCTATCAAATTTTCCAAATCAGTTAATAGGCAAATTTTATTATTTGGTCATTCACAGGTACAGTATTAGGAAGAAAAAGGCAAAAGGTAGAAAAAAAAGCGGAACCAAAGGATAACAAGTTTAGTTTAGCATAAACAATGGTAATTGTTACATCTGTCATAAAGATAAATTTGGTATGTAGTCCTCCAGTGTTTCTCCTGCTGTAGAACAACAAATTTACTATGTGTCTAGGACTATTGTTCTATATAATTTAAAAAAATGTAAGGATACATGGCTGGATTCTACTCAAATAAAAATTGATCATAAGAAAATATACTAAGCAGCCCAATGTCAAAAATCAACAGTCTACTTGGAGTAAGAGACCTAATCTGGAGCAATTATTTTGCTGTAGCAACTTCTATTTATGTGTAACTTGGGTTGACAAAATCAGAAATGAGGAGGTAATAAGGTGCCTGGGGAAGCCAAGGGAAATCATCAAAACCATTAAAAAAATGAAAGTTAGAATATTTTGGACATGATCGCCAACATCTGATGATGGATATGGAAGAGGAAGAAGAAGGAGAAGGAGGAGAGGAAGAGGAAGAGGAAGAGGAAGAGGAAGAACAGGGAGAAGGAGAAGGAGAAGGAGGAGGAGGAGGAGGAGGAGGAGGAGGAGGAGAAGAAGAAGAAGAAGAAGAAGAAGAAGAAGAAGAAGAAGAAGAAGAAGAAGAAGAAGAAGAAGAAGAAGAAGAAACAACAACTTTTCTCATTTTGAGAATAAGAATTCAATTTTTTTTCATATTCTGGCAGGGAAAATATATCATATAAGATCTTTAAATCATTTATTCCTTTCTTTAGAACAGTGCTTCGAAACGGTCCAAAGTAAGAGAATACTGCTTTGGAGTGCTTGCCCCTTAAAGAGGATTGAGTGGTTACACAATTCCATATCTGCTTTCTCTTCTTCCAGGTTGGGTCTATCCGAAAGGAGATAGCAAACATCTACACCATCAGAATAATCCCTAAAATTTGTTGATGGACTAATCCAATGCTGGGCTATGCCACTGCTCTTTTACCATGGCTTAGTGAATAAATAAGAAAGGAATAGCCACAATGGTTCCCACCACGAGATGTATTAAACTAAAGCAAATCCCTTTTACGGCTGAATCCCATGCATGAATGTTTTCAATGAATAATGTTGTGCTATCTTTGTGCATGAAGCTCACCGTCCACAGCTGAATCTGACCATCCTTCTGCTGGATGCCATAAATGGAATTCCCTCTTGGAGCTACTGGTGGACTTAACCAGCTGAAGATAATTTGAATTAAAATCTATCTCTGTACTCCGTTGACTCCTTGGATTATAGGGAGCTATGCTACCACTGGCGATTACATTTTGCACTAAGTTACTAGCTTGGAAATGTAAGAACACGAAAGCTTGTCTTTCAGAAAAATTAAAAGGTTGGCCGAAATGCTGCAGAATCGTGTAAGAATAATTCTGAATGACTTCTGAATAATTCTGAATTTGTGCCTTCCTTGTTACATTCCTTCCTTGACAAGACAAGCAAGAGTTAAAGTGCTACAGACATGCATAAACAAGAGTTCAGATTTGCTTCACTATCCAACGCAGGGACTGAAAAAAATGTTATATGCAGAAAAATAAATATTGTACGGTGTGTGTTCCATTCTTTGCAGAACTCAAAAGAAGACTCAGTCCTGGTTAAGCATTTTTTAAAATCTAGTTAGTGCCAGTGCATCAAGAAAGCATATTTTATTCTTCCATGGGATACAAAAGGGATGTTAAAATAAAGCATAGAACTTTTGAGAAGAAGCCGTGGTTATAATGCAGCTTTTATTTTAGCTTTGAGCCTGAATGAGGTCGGGATTCCAGTCAAACAGCAAACATTATGAAAATCAAGCTGCTTTCTTTTTCCCTCTTGTTTTCCCGCCCCCCAAATGAATAATAAATATTGTACATGGTTTTCAATAAGAAATCATATTCTACTGGAGTAAACGGCTTTTATCTTTATGACAGTGTTGCCCATTCAAATGAGTGCCAAACAATGTTGACATAGAGCAAGTCTAAATTTAGGATGGTTATCTGAGCAGATATAAGCCAGTGGCTTCACCATATAAACAATTACCTGATGCTTAAAGGATTAAATACTCAAAATGCCAGCCAGAATAAATACAGGCTGCCCAACGCAAGAGGACAAAAGCTTCAAAAAGTAAATACTTGCAAAAATGCTAAATAGCATTTGTTCAAAAACTTTAAAAAAGAAAAGAAAGGAAAATTACTCAAGGTATCGCAGGCTTCTTTTTTTGTGTAGCAGCAAACACAAACACACTTTACAGCAGAAGTCTCCAAACTTGGCAATTTTAAGAATTTTAAGAACATCAACTCCCAGAATTCTGAGAATCGAAGTCCACCAGTCTTAAAGTTACCAACTTTGGAGACCTCTGCTTTTAGAGACACCATCTTTAAAGAATTGGAAGTCTCTCACTGAAGGTCTGTCTGGTGAATGGCACCAGATTTAACCAAACAAAATGTCACATTCTTGATATCAAGGAAATAATAATAATAATAAAAAATCTGGATATCCCCTCCCGTCTCTATATCTTCTTTTGCAATTGCAGCAGCTTTCCACAACCATCAACAAAAAGAAATAACTGCCTTCCCTATTACTGCTATTACGAGTAAGAGTGTTCAAGAACTCAAAGTAAGGGTTCCTGATGGACTATCCAGCCAAATCCTCGTCCATCAGTTGGCCAAGAGTCACAGATGGAAAGCAAAGGTTTGACTTCCAGATATCCAAAGATTACTGCTTCTACTACCCATTGCAAGTAATCTCAACCAAGTTGGAGGGTCTCACACTTGGGGAAATTTCTTACTAAGTGTTTCCCTCTTGGTTAGTTGGCTTGATAGTGAGGTGACAATGGCACAGTGAACATACAACTCAACACTTTTTCCTCCAGAGGTGGTATTCAGCCAGTTCTGACAGGTTCTGGTAGAGGAAATTTTGAATAGTTCAGAAAACCAACAAATAACACCTCTGACTGGCCCCGCCCCCATCTCTTCTCTGCCTCCCATTGAGTCACAGCTGATTGGCTGGATCTTCTTTTGTTGCCATGCATAGGAGAGCGGAGCTGGAAAGCAGGTTAGTGGGGTGGGTAGGGAAGGGAAGAGGGATTTTACAGTATCCTTCCCCTGCCACGCCCACAAAGCCACGCCCACAGAACCGGTAGTAAAAAAAAATTGAATACCACCACTGTTCTCCTGCCTTCCACAGTAGCAGATGAAGGACAACTGATACTCTTGAGTTAACTCTTCACTCTTCCATGCAATCCTTCTTATCATTTTGCCCAACCTATCTACCAACGATCAGAAGCTCAAGGTCCACACACATCCGGAGTCCTTTGAAAATCATTCTCTAACAGTTCTACTCTAGGGGGATGTAGTCAATCTAGGAATGAGACTTAGGAAGAGCCATTCACGATTATTGGGGAGTGTCTGATATTATCCCCAAAATTTACCAGCTTGGGGGAAAAAAGCACATTTTTTTTAAATCGAGGAAAACCACACCTATATACAAGAAAACCTGGTAATTAGGGAGAATTACCAGAGGGGTTTTTAGTTGTGTTTTGGATTCAAGCTTTGATTGGGTTCAGTCCATGGCGTGTTTTTAGTAAATTCTATCTGGCCTACAATTTTTTTTTAAAACCTAAAAGTTATGCCACATCTAAGTAAGTGTGAAGAAGAGTCACGACATGTAACAATGGAATATCTCTCTGTTGGCTTGGTAAGGAATACTTAATTGACTCATCACAATGGACTCTGACTCTACGTTACTTTGCGTAAATTGGCACTTTTGAGTTGTATTATAAGAAAGGATTCTATTTGTTTATTTTAACAGTAATGTTAATGTGTTCTACTAAGGTAAACCTTTCCTGGTCAATAAGTTTACACGGAAACTTCCCCGTTATTTTGTTCATTTTGCTCAAGCATTTGCAGCCCAAGTTGGCTGTCAAGCTATTCACTCTTTTGTACACCAAATCTCTGCACACACAAAAGCATAATTCAAAGTGTCCATAATTTGTGACCTCCCCTTCCCCTTCCCTATCTTCCAACATCCATAGGGATCTATATTTAATCTGTTGAATCAACCTCCGCGCTTTTTTACTTCGTTATTCCCTTCTGGATCTTTCTTTAGACGTTGATGGCGTGGGCATGTTTCTTGCACAGAGGTTTGTCTTTCTTCGAATAAAATGGTTGACCTTCCAAATTGACATGGCAGACCTACAAGTGAAAGACACAGGAAGTTGGAATTGCATCAAAGCAGGTGCGATTCTGAGACCCCAACATTTCAGCCCATTCTGTGAAATCAGCAAAGTTAGAGCAATCTAACATAAGACGTGCTGAGCAGGAGTGGGATTCAAAACCCCCAGCAACTGGTTCGCTGCCCAGTTGCTGGATGGGTGTGCCCATGGTGGGCATGGCCTACCAGAACTTCCTGTTTCCACTTCCGGTGGGCCTCCAGAGCCCAGGGAGGCCATTTTTGCAATCCCAAGGGTCCGGGGGCTTCCCCTGGGCCTGTGGGAGGGCGAAAACAGCCTTTTCTGGGCTCTGGAGACCCACCAGAAGCCAGAAAAAGGCCTGTTTGTGGATTTCCAGAAGTCCCATTTTCCCCCCTTCCAGAGCCTCCACGCAGACCCTGCACCTCCATCGAAAATGGGCTGAGTGAAGACTCCTGGGAGGGGAGGGATGGGATGTGTGGGGCCAGCCGGTCAGTTCAAATACTGGTTCCGCAAACCAGATGTAACTTTAACATCCGGTTCACCTGAACCAGTCCAAACCGGTAGAATCTCACCCCTGATACTGAGCCTCCATTACTGATTCAAGCAATGAGAGAAAGAGAGAGATTTGTGCACACGGATGATATGATTCCTTGATTCTGTTTCTTTAGAAAATCACTGACAATCAAGGAACATCCTTTAATGTGTTGACATGAAACACACAAAACAGTTTGGGTTTTGGTGCAGTCAGTCATTTCTTTCCAAGATGATCTACCAAACTGAGCACAGATGAACATGATCCAGATCTACTTCCAAGAATAGAACCAGAATATGGGTTCTTCTACATACATGTTTTGAAGAACATCTCATATGATCTCTCATCCCTAGCAGGTTGGCCATACCTACAAGGTGTTTGTTTCAGTATGAAACATTTAGAAGCCCCCCTGGACCTCTCGGGGTATCCAGAGATGGGCTGCTGCAGGTTCGGACTGGTTTGCCCAAACCCCTTGTTCCGATTCTGTGCAGTTCAGAGAACTGGCAAATTGGACCACCGACTGGCCCCACCCCTGCCTATTTTTCAGGCCATTTGGATGAAAAACAGCCCGAAAGAGGCCCCAAAACAGCTTGAAAAACAGGCCAGTTTTCGAGCTGTTTTCAGGCCGGTTTTCTAGCCAAAATCAGCCTGAAAACAGCCCCTCAAAAGGCCTGGAAATGGCTCAAGAACAGGCCGAAAATTGCATGGGGGCAGGGTCATCCAGTGATGGGATTAGCCCCAACCAGCTGAATCCTACCCCTTCCTTTGAAGCGAGTGGCCAGGAGGCAGGGCTGGGTGTGATGAGTGACGTCACCCACCCAGTTGGAATCAATTGGAGATTATGCTTGTCTCGGAGTGATTGATTACTATGGATAATTTCTGGATGCCTAACGCCAGTCACATGACCAACCAGCCACGCCCACCCAGCCAGAGAACTGGGTTGTTAAAAAAAATTGCAGCCCACCACTGGGGGGTATCTATCTTTGTTGTGACACCCCCGCCCGTCTTGGGAAGATACCTACAGCACAAATGAAGCATGTATCATGCCAGGTGTGACCAAGGGCTTCAATGAACTTGTCTCCAGCCTCAACGGGGAAGTCGCATCCATGGCATTTGGTGCTGAACAAGGCAACATAATCTAGAAGAAAACATACCAAAAATAAAAAAATTGAGGTTTTCAATATAAAGAGCACTAGGATAAATATATTAAGTCTTCTCTTGATTTTTTTTGTGATGTCATAGATACACACATGTAGTTTTGGGACAAAAAGACAACCACGGAGTTTGAACATCTTCTTTAACGGGTTGCAAAATTGTGGGTTTATTGTTGCTTGCCTTCCTCCTCAGCTTTGTGAAAGTTTCTGGAACGGGCTTTGAAATGGGTTGACTTGCCTGGTATGGCACAATATTTGGAGCATTAGACTAGGAGCAGGAAGAACTAGTTTCAAATCCTGCTGCCTTGCAAACGACAAGGTGGGGGTTTGGGTGGAGATCAGCCAGCTGATCTCTCTCTCTCTTAGCCTGACCAGCCTTAGAGTATTTCACAGTTATGAAAGCAAATAAGGGTGCATGGGGAACTCGTGGGAAGGAGGGCAAGACTAAACATGATCAGTGAGGCATTCTGACATGAAGCAATGCCAGAGTCTAAGCTGCAAATGCAACCATTTATAGAATGAATATTGTATATTATATGCTTCTTCTTCTGCACCAAATATTAGTGATGCTTCAGCAATCATTAACTTTTTAAAAATCTCTAGATTTGGCACACTTTGATTTTTAAATGAAGGATTTGTTTTCCTTACCTAAATGTGCTTATTCCCCCCCCCCCTTTTTTTTTTCTTTTTATCTTAGGCATGCTCAACCAGATAGAAGCCAATCGGCTGTTTGCAAAAATGAAAACAAATAAACAAGAAAAGCCAAACAAGATTGAGTCTTGGGAGGAAATGTCAGGACTGAATCTGCAGAAGTTGAAAAAAAAAAAAAAACAATTGCAGGAGTAAGAGAACGACATATCACCGTCGAGAAAATTGTACGACTGTGTCAAAGTAGTTTCTGGGAATCAAATTTTTCTCTACTTCACGCTGTCTTCCTGGAAAGTATCTACGTTAGGACTGTGAACTCAAAGTAGCAGTTGCTTTTCAAAGTCATTGCGAACAAAAGAAGACCTCAAAAAGCCCAAAGCCCTACAAATTTGGGAAAGGGGAAAAGCAAAAAGAGGAAAGTTGCCTTTTTGAAGCCATCCCTACGAGAACATGGCTGAACATGAAAACTGACTGGCAAAGACTTGCAAGAAGCATGAATGAAAGCGGTAGAGAAGGAGGGGATTTCCAAGCTGAGGGTGTTTTTGTTGGAAAGATCCAAGACTATCAACTGATGGAGGAACTTCGCAGCACCTTTCTCACAGTAGGGTTCTCCATCCTCCATGTGGAAGAGGCTGTTTCCAAACGGCTTCCGACAGGCAGCGCAGACAAAGCAAGTGGTGTGCCAAGTTTGCCTCAAAGCATGCATCACTTCCTGGAAGAGAAAGGAGAAGTGGGTGATTTTTCCAGAAATGTTCTCCTTTTGGTGGGGGAAAGGAACATGGGGGAGGCCAGCTCTTATCCCAGCTAAATAATTCAACGATTGATTATTATTTCCTCTTGTCAAGGAGAGGTAATGTCTGAGCAACTCAGGTGGAACTCCCGCAGGTCATTGTGGGGTTATCCCAAGATGTTCTTCAGATGTGGTGAACCTCAACTTCTATCATGCCCAGTGAAGCAGCTGAGTTGTCTACGGTTCATGGAGTTTTCAGGTAGTCCTCGAATTATAACCATAACTGAACCCCATATTTTTGTTGAGAAGCGAGACAATAGTCAAGTGAGTTTTGCCCATTGGATGACCTTTCTTGCCACCACTGTTAAGTGAATCACTGCATTTGTTAAGTGAATCTGACTTCCCCGTTGACTTTGTCTGTCTGAAGGTCACAAAAGGGAATCACACGACCCAGGAATGCTGCAACCATCATAAGTATGAACCAGTTGCCAAGCATTTGAATTTAGACCACATGATTACAGGGATACTGTTATGGTTGTAAGTGTGAAAAACAGTCATAAATCACTTTTTTAGTGCCATTGTCATGTCCCAGCATATAACTTTTATATACTGTTGTTATATACTTTCTAGTGGCCAGAAAGACAAATACCAAGTATATTGTTTGATGCTGATCCAACCCCTTTCCCCATCAGCCCACACTCTCAAAACAAGTGCACGATGGGAAGCCAGACTCCATTTAAGAGGTCCTTAAAGGGGGCGTGCATAAGCATACCAGCGTGCCTACCATCCCTGTCCTACTGTCTCCATTTATCTGTATTTACTTCCTTCATTCTTGTTTATGTTCATACTTATACTTGATATCCTGTACATTTTTGACAAATAAAATAAAATAATAAAATTTCTTTTAGCATTTGGAGAAGGTGGAAGCAGAAAGAAGAATCCATCTTAATCTGTGGCATATGGTCATTCAAGGACAAACCCACATCCCACACAAAGAGTATCATTGGTGAGATTTAAATTGCTTGTATTTATTCATTGCTATGTTCAGCAGTAACCCAATACTGCCTATCTTGTATTTGGTTCTCATTGAATGTATCCCTATTTTCCCCAGTTTCACCATATCCTGTTCTTTCAATAAAGCATTCAGACCTATGCACATGATGCAGAACCGCCGTTGTAACTTTAAATGGTCACTAAACAAATGGTTCAGAGGTGGGTATTCAGCAGGTTCTGACCAGTTCTGGAGAACTGGTAGCAGAAAGTTTGAGTAGTTCGGAGAACTGGCAAATCCCACACGACTAGCCCCTCCCCATCTATTCTCTGCCTCCCGAGTCCCAGCCGATTGCCTGAGCTTTCTTTTGTTGCCCTGCACAGGAGAACGGAGCTGGAAAGCAGGTTAGTGGGGTGGGGAGGGAATGGGGATTTTGCAGTAACCTTCCCTTGCCACACCCACCAGGCCACGCCCACAGAACTGGTAGTAAACTTTTTTGAATCCCACCACTGAAATGCTTATAAGTGGAGAACTACCTCTACAGTCAAACGCCCCAGGAAAGCATTAGGAAGAGGAAGGTGGTGTGACTTTACTTCAACCTTTAAAGAGTGTTGCTGGATGCCTTTATCTAAAGGGTATTGGGGATTCAGATCCCCAAGGGGGGAACCTTGGACTGGAAATGCAGTATTGTGTTAGGCATTTCCAATCATCCCATAAATATCTGCTTAAAACACAAAAATGTCAGCTGTGGAAGTTTAAGTCATTCCAACACATCACTTTGAAGTAGCCCAACTCAAATGACCAGGGAAAAAAACCAGGACTGGGATAATTGGTGTACAGGACTTTGCCGACCACTGCTCATTATCTGTTGAGCCATTTGTTCATGAGGTCTCTTCTCTCTATAATTTTTTTTTTTGAATTCCTAGTTTCCAAGGTGTTAGCTAATTTAATCTGACGTTCCCTTCTTCTCACCTACTCTTGACAAAACCCAATGATCATTCTATGTTAACGAGCTGCCTCACTGGTGAGTCACTGTTAATAAATCTAATTAACCTGAATGAGTGTTTGCATAGCAACCTAGATGATCAGTTTAAGTTAAGTTTGCAGGTCATCCTGCTTAGTTTATGGGGAAGTCAATACAGGAAAAGGGAGCTCACGATCTCACAGCCAATGGAAGCTAAGGTCTGATTGGAATCTCAATTAATACACGGCAGAGCTTCTTCATTTCCAAGCCACAGTCTACTCTTCTGTCTTTTCTAACAGGTATGGCCAGTGGTGGGATTCAAATAATTTAGCAACCGGTTCACCCAGTTGGCTGCTGGGGAAGGCGTGGCCGATCCCCATCCTCCAGCTCTGCTGTACATGTGGGATGAGTCTCCTGCAATGGCCACCCTGACCCTGGGTGAACCGGTTGTAAATTACCCACTCTCCCCGCTATCAGCATGGATCCTGGGTGCTGCGCTGCAACGGACCAATGGAAAAATTCGGCACAAGGGGAGGAGGAGGAGGAGGAACAGCTTCCCTTTTCCTCACGCTGACTGCTTCGTGGTCCATTTCTCCATTACAGCACAGTGCCCAGGGTCCACTTTGATAGTAGGGGTGGGGGTGGGGGGGTATGTAAGAACTGGTTCGCCTGAACCAGTACAAACCGGCTGTCAGCTTTGGAAGCCATATTAGCACCAGATGCTTCCAAGCTGCCACATTCCTGAGCCTGGGAAAATGGAAGGAAGAGATTTCTCGGAGCGTATGTGGTTAGACACAACAACATTCTTCTTCTAAGTCAAGGTCATGTTATTTCTGCACCTGGTGGAGAGGACGTCTCAGGTTGGGACGGATGGTGATTGGGGCATGTGATGCAATGATGGGTGCAGGGGGTGGATTTGTAATGTTTTACTTATTGCAAGGAAACCCGGAGCGTTCAGATTCGGGATTTCCCAGATGTGCCAGTTTACTATTCTAATGAAAAGAACCTTTCAGACGATGTCTGTCTTGGATTTATTTGTTGGACTGGAGGTTTTCTGGAACACTGACACTGGCTGAATCCCACCACTGGATACGGTTCATGTTTATCAACTGATATAGAGATGATGAGACTTCAGAGACATTCTGTGCCCACTGTAACCGAAATTTTACATCTGGGCTTCAAAAGGATAGGTGACCATTACAACTGGAGCAGAGAGCTAGAGTTTTCTTTGTCTCTTCAGTGCTCCCCGAGGGTCATTCAAATTCTTGCAGCCCATATCTGGTAGTTGGGCTCTCCCCCATAGACATGATTTGGCCAGGATTCCTCCCAGTAGGCTGGTGGACTTACCCCCATGATCTTGGCATGGCATCTGGCACAGGTCGGGGCAAAGAACTGTTCATAGCAATGCTCACAGTAGACGCTGTTCTGTTCTTCAACAAACCCCACATCAGCCAGAGAGGTCTTGCAATAAGCACAGTAGAATTCCTCAGGGTGCCAAGAGCGACCCATGGCTACCAAGAACGGCCCTCTGTAAGAATGAATCAAACACATTCAGAAAGATATTGCTCTTCTATCCCTTGCTTTTCTATCTCTTGCACATATGGATCTGTTCCAATGACTCCTAGGAATTAGCTTAATAAAACCCAGAAAAACCTCTTTAAAGACTTAACAATTCAAAGCTTATTGAACTATTATTCTGAATCTCCCCATTACCAGCCCACACGGAGAATTAATAAATTTTCTTCCGAGGGGATCTGAACACAATGTCAAATCCAGCCAGCGACCAAGAAGCCCTGGGAGCAACTGGAGGACAAATTTCTCTGCTGCAAGAGGAAGCAGCAGAAGCCGACTTGTTAGCAGAACTAAATCTTGGGGAAAAACCAGCTGTAAAACCCAAATGGTCCCTGGGAGTCGGATGGAAGGATCCTGAGGAAAAGCCTCCTCCAGGAGTGACCACTACCCGTCGGCGTGGAAGAGAGGAGCCATGGCAGGAGAAGGAAAGAAAGAATTTTCTACTCACTCAAGCCATGCATCTTCTAAATGAAGCTACCGGAGAACCTCAAACTGATCAAAGGTATGAGGGAGAGGAGGGGGAGGCAGCCCCAGCCAGAAGAATTAGAGCAGCCACCCCCATAAATCAACCTAGCACAACAGGCAGCAGCAGCCCAGGGCCCCCCAGCAGGAGGAGTAATTGCCAGAAGACATAGAACTCCAAAGGTGCCCCCATTGGAAGTAAAATATGGAGCGGGTCCCAAGGAATAGGATTCTTCCTGGCACAAGTCTGGAGCCATATGGAGGAAAACGGAGGGGATTTTTCCTCAGAAGCAGCCAAAGTCAGATGTGTTACCAGGGCTCTGGAGGGAACCGCTGCAGAGTGGATGGTGACTTTGCATAATGATAATGCCCCTCAGCTGATGAATTAAGACCTGTTCATGACTGCACTGTGGGCCAGGTTTGAAGACCCACTTGCTGAACGTAAGGCCAGAGTTAGGATGAAGACCATAAATCAGGGGTGGAGATAAGGGGCCGACTACACCCAGGAATTTAGAGAGCTGGCGTGTCATGTTCGAGGCTGGTCCCAGGGAGCCCTGATAGAAGCTTTTAAAGATGGATTGAATGAAGATGTATATCGAAGCTGTATTACCAAAAGAGACCCCAGTGAGCTGCAGCTATGGTACGTGCTGGTGGCAGAGGTGGAAACTGATCTGACCTGAAACAGACGCGGGGGGGGAGGTGTTGATTGGAGCAAGTCCTCCCCCACCAGCCCTCGAGAAGCCTTAAAACCTCAAAAGGGAGGAATGGCGGCAAAACCCAAGACCACTGCATGCTTCCGATGTGGGAAGGAAGGTCACCGGGCTGCAGATTGCCGTACCAAGCTAGAACCAAAGGGGTCGCCAGGAGGAGGAAGAAAACCTGAAAACCCCCCAGCAAAGCTTCGCAAAGTGGTGCTTAAAGCAGAGGAGGTTGTAGAGATCGTCCCTCTGAAAGGAGAGGAGCTGGGAACTCCAACCTCTTCTGAAGAGAGTGAATCTGAATCGGAAGACGACTCACTGGTAAGTCCAAACAAGGGCTCTATGACCATTCCAGTGAGATTAAGGGTACCCACGTTGGGAGCCAAAGGGGAAATGCCGGCCTTGTTAGACTCTGGGTGCACAGTCTTTGCTGATTTAAAACATAAGTAATGTCTGATAACATTCTCTTTACAGCCAAGAACAGAAATCACTGTTGTCTTTGGAAATTATATACAGCCCATCCTCAAGGTATGAATCATTCTAATAACTTCCATTCTTCTAGGAACCTCTTAATTCATTTATATAGAATAGAATAGAATAGAACAGAATAGAATAGAATAGAATAACAAGAGTTGGAAGGGACCTTGGAGGTCTTCTTATCCAACCCCCTACTTAGACAGGAAACCCTACACCACTTCAGACAAATGGATATCCAACATCTTTTTAAATGCTTCCAGTGGTGAAGCTCTCACAAGTTCTGGAGGCAAGTTGTTCCACTGATTAATTGCTCTCACTGTCAGGAAATTCCTCCTTAGTTCTAAGTTGCTTCTCTCCTTGATTTAGTTTCCATCTGTTGCTTCTTGTCCTGCCTTCAGGTGCTTTGGAGAATAGCTTGACTCCCTCTTCTTTGGGGCAGCCCCTGAGATATTGGAACAGTGCTATCATGTCTCCCCTTCTTTTCATTAGACTAGACATACCCAGTTCCTGCAACCGTTCTTCATATGTTTTAGCCTCCAGTTCCCTAATCATCTTTGTTGCTCTTCTCTGCACTTTTTCTAGAGTCTCAACATCTTTTTTTAAATCGTGGTGACCAAAACTGAATCAAGTGTGGTCTCACCAAGGCCTTATAAAGCGGTATTAATACTTCACGTGATCTTGATTCTGTCCTTCTGTTTATGCAGCCTAGGGCTGTGTTGGCTTTTTTGGCAGCCGCTGCACACGCCTGTCTCATATTGAAATGGTTGTCCACTAGGACACCGATTTCCCCCTACCTGAAAGAGAATGTATTTACAAAGAACTCTATGCTAGTTTGGGATGGCCACTAGTGAAGTTTCTGTTTCTCCAAACTGGATCCCACCCGCTGTGTTGGACGTCATCAGCCCTACTGGTTGGGGATAATGGAATTTGTAGGTCACCAGCTTAGGAGTGATCAGATTTGGGGGGGAAGATGTGTTAGCCATTTGCAGTATCCATCCTGAATCTAGGATGTGACTCGAATGGAATTTCTGCTTTCCAAGGACTGAATGGTGAAGATAGACACTGTACACAAAAGACAAGCTTTTCTCTCTAGGAAAGCTAATGTTAGGTGAAAAAAACATCAGGATCATAGGTTAAGAGGCAGTGCAGAAAGATTTACTGCTCAATCCTATGCACAAGATGAAGAATGAGTCCACAGAAATCTTTACTCCTTTAAGAGGTGTTTATATAAGGCTGACATTATAGAGGGTGTGTTCTCTCTCCTTGTGTCCAGTATTCATTGCAGAGTACTCCATGTAGAGTTAAGAAGAAGATGGATTGCTTGTAAAGTATTTTGCCTACCACATATATTTCTGTATGTGTCTTGTATATAAACCACTGTTCAATGTCTCTCTGTGTTGTGATTTGCTTCTGGGTTGTTTCACAATAATAGTCATGCTGCAAATGCTGTAACACAACTAATGGCTAAAATTGGTGCTCGAGAAGGGCCAATGGAATCCAAGGAAGCTGGACTTGGATCTCTTATGGCAGTGATGGCTAATCTTTTCCTTGTCGCGTGCTGAAAGAGCACATGCATGCCTGCACCCATAATGCAGTGTGCACATGACCCTCTGTGCATGCACGTGTAACCCCCCCCCGGACATGCATCTCCCACATGCGTGTTTCCCCCCCCCACATGCCCGACAATTGGCTGGCTGGGGGCGTGTGCACATGCGCTGTGGATCTGTTCTGGGTGACCTCTTGCATGCCAGCAGAAATGGCTCTGTGTGCCACTTCCGGCATGCATGCCATAGGCTCGCCATCACAGTCTTATGGCAATGCAAGGACTCTAAACTGATGATGCACTTAACTCCACCTTCCCACCTCTGCCTGCCTTTCTCCTACACATCCACCATCTTCAGTCTCTGGCATAAATGTAAATGCACTCCACTAGAAGTCCTTTCCACAGAAGGATACAATGGACATACCTGATGATGCTGTTACAATGTCCACAGAGCGGAGTTCGGCTACCGGCGGGGCAGCGCTCTGCTCTTTGGATGGTTCCCCGTGCGATGGCAGGAGCCTGGATGGACGCGGGAATTGAGGGAGGTGGAGCAGAAGATGGAGGCACCGGAGCACCCTTTGGCAGAATGTGCTTGGTGACGGTGGTTGTACTTTTCCCAGGAGCAAACTTTTGGGAGAAGGAATCATCTGTCACCCAGGGGGGACGACTTGCAGGCTCAGGTTGGCTTGGAATATAGGTATGTGTGGACACCGACGGTGGGGCGGGTGCTGGAGCTGCTGTAAATGAGAAATTTGCACATAACAATCCTCATTTTTTCCCCTGCAAACCAGAAGTGGGATTCAAAATTTTTAACAACCAATTCTGTGGGCCTGGCTTAGTTGGTGGGCATGGCTTGGTGGCCATGTTATTGGCTGGATGTGGCCAATTCAATATCACTCACATTGAGGCACGCATCTCCCCGCCTGGCCTCTCATGACTGTGGGGATGCTGCAAGAATCATGTGAAAAATGGTCATAAATCACTTTTCAGTGCCATTGTAACTTTGAACAAGCAAAGTACCAGCAAAGGAGGGGGAAAAAACCTCCAGAGACATTCCCGAGACAGGAGGGCTAGTCCTGCCAAGAATGTAATAAGAGTTAATGGAGAGGCAGTTTCTGTAAGCAACACCAGAATGTTTCCTTCCTTACAGGATTAGGCCAGTAATTTCTTCTAACAACCGGTTCTCCGAACTGCTTAGAATGTTAACAACTGGTTCTAACAAATAGGTGCGAACTGGTAGAATCCCACCCCTGCTGCAAACTACAATATTTATCAGGACATTCATACCAGAGCAGCCTCAGATAATCTTAATGCTGCTTTCGAAGCCTGCTTTCAAAATCCGATGCTGCAACAGAGCTAAAATATTGGATAAGCCTTGGTCTTTAGAGTCAAATAAATTGCAAGAATCATTATTTAGTTTGTTTTGGTAGGTTGTCTATATCAACCCTGTAGTCCAGGATAGCAGTCAACAATTGCATAATGTTAACAATCCAGGGTGCAATTCAACCGGTATAACAACCAGTTTGGTGAGCGCGTATGTGCACCAAATGTGCACTGTGCACGTGTCCCCACCCCTGGCTGACACCCTTCCATTATCAGCTGGAAGTTGGATATAACATAGCCCTGTACATGGAGGGTCCATTTGGATGCTAGTTAAGGGGACCCAGGCTTTATGGAAATGTCTAATTTTGCAGATCCCAGAATTTAATGGCCTTCCTTTCCCTGGTGGAATGAAGTAGAGTTTGCGTGGCAAATTCAGTAGTAAGCAGAAAGCTAAACTCAAAAATCTTCTAAGATGTTTTTCAGGCCTAACTTTCAAGACTTCATCGGCTCCAAAAGACAGAGAATTTGCAAACTAATCCTGAACCGCATGTTATAGTTTTTAATAATAAATTTCAGAACATCATTCTTCTCTATTCTTCCTTCTGTTCTATGTTTAAAAGAAAGTTTTATTTTAATTTCCTGTTTAGCTTTGTTTCATTCCTTCATACCAGCTCCCGTGCCTCATTCCATTCCCACCTTAGCCCAAGGCCTCGTTCTTTCATACAAATGTATATTTTTTAAAAACTTAAAAATCTATAAACTGAGGCCTTTCCTTGTTCTCAACCTCCTGATGTCTTATGATATTAAATCACTCACAGTTTTGGAGGCAAATATCTTGCCGCTTAATCAGAACGCTAGCTTAAATGTTCAAGCTGCTTTGGCATCATTTTCTTGGTGAAAACTGTATAGAAATAAATAATCTTGAGCATCTCACGAAGAAAGGTTTGCAGGTGTACCTTCCTTTGCTAAGCGAGTTGCTGATTTTCAGACGGGGGAAAAACAGTGGACAACTCAAAGAATACAGTATTCCAAAAAAGTAACCTCCTATTTCTGAAGTGAAATACGATAGACTCGAGACCGGAGTTGAGTTCAGCTCTTTATTTAACTGTCAGTAACTTCAACTAAACTCGAGCCGTGGCAGCCTCTTTTATAGCGGCTGCTCGCGGCTCGCAACCAATGGCATCATTTTAAACCTCCCGCCGTTTAGGTGGCCAATCATAATCAGTTGTTAACCACCAATCGCTAGGCGGTAGTGATTGTCCAATCGGACCGTAGTTTTATGAGTATGCAAATGTCTATATACAACACCCCTCCCCTCTTGGCACGGTCCAACTTTACGTGTTGTATATAGACATTTGCATACTCGTAATACTACATTCCGATTGGACAATCACTACCGCCTAGCGCTTGGTGGTAGTGATTGTCCAATCGGAACGTAGTATTACGAGTATGCAAACGTCTATATACAACACATCCCATCTGGATTCTGCTGCTTTATTCTGTGGAGGGCTTCGATAAAACATGGAAAGGCTTAAGTCTTCTTCTGGGATGCTACCATAAGGAAAAGAGTGTACCACACAGAGGCCTGTAGACATCTGAATTGGCTCCTCTGCTTACTAGGAACAGAAGGAGCTTATTCTCAAGATGCAGAGGTAATCGTGGAGGGAGGGGGGGAACCTAGAATGTCATGCCATCTGCTGACAGTTTTGGGGAACTGGCATCCCGTGAACAAGGACTATATTTCTGGTTTCTGAAAATGTGATTTATCTCCAGACAAAGAAGGACCGTGAAGTTGTTTTCAGCAAGTGCTAAGCAGTGTCCTTCAACAGCGGAATGCAGAATTTTCCTAACCGTGTTTATACATCAAGGCAGCTTGTTAGGCTACTGGGAAATGAATGAGTGTCTATGGCTGTTGTTTTATAAAGACCTGTTCTCTTCAGAGGTTTCAATCAATCAGAATAGAGCTGGAAGGAAGGGACTTTGAAGGTCTTCTAGTCCAGCCCCCTGTGCAGAGTCCTTCGGGGGGGGGGCAGGAAATGCTGGCAAACGGAGCTGTGCGCTTGTCACATTTTCCCTCATTCCAGAATAAGGTTGTACCTAATTCCAGAATCTTTTTCTGTTTTGAACCCCCAGCTGAATTTCAGTGATAAATCAGGTCTTGGCTGACTGAAGAAAAAGCTAGCATGCTACCACCAGAAAATCTGAGATATGTGTACCCAACTGGGACATTAAAAAGACTTTTTTGAGGATGGCAAGAGCAAAAATTCCTGCATTGTTCCCATGGAAACTACAAGCACGTTCACGAAGTTATCAAAAGTGGATCTTAACTCTAAGGAAACTTTAATGTTATAATATGCATAAAAGTGTATCTAAAAATCTTTCTGCGGTTTATTCGAAAAAGCAATGAAAAGACCCACCATCCATCCAACCGAAGGGGAGAAAAACTAACATACAGGTAGACCTGGACTTACAACTACAATAAGGACTGGACACTTCATTGATAAGTGGCCCGGTTGTTAAGTGAAACACCGCATGACCACACCCAATTTTATGACCTGTTTGTCATGGTTGTTAACTAAGTCTCCTGTGGTTACTAAGTGAGACATCACATGATGGCAACTTGTGATTTCCTGATGGCTTCACAAATGACATTTGCTCATTAGAAGCTGGCTGGGAAGATGGCGGATTGCGAATCAGATGATACAGCATTGTAAACGAGCAATGGTTGCCAATGATTGCATGGTAGCGGGCAGAGGTGGTATGCTGCCGGTTCGCACTGGTTCTAGCGATCCGGTAGCATCAGCCAGCAGTTGGCCTCACCCACCCCACCCCTTTCCTGTCCTATATTTCCTTTGTTTGTAGCTCAGCTGATACGTGCGCCAGAGTGGATTCCCATGCCTCAGCTCTTTTACTCACCAGCACAGACAGTAAGTTTTCATGCTTAAAATTGCCCGTTTTAAAATACTCCACAAGCGCTCCCATAAAACCGGTAGTAAAATATTTTGAATTCCACCACTGGTAGGGACATGTTGCAATGGTTGTAAATTCAAGGACAGTTCAGAAGTCCTTGATAAGCAAGGACTACCTGTGCTTTCTTCTTCCTAAAGAAGTAGTAGTAGTTGTTGTTAATGAGCATTATGGGATGCAGTGAAGGATACCTTCAAATTCACCTTACCTGGCTGATAGACCGAGGGCCTTATGCTTGCAGTGGTCACAACTCTTGGCTTCGGAGCAGGTGCTGGGGCTTCACTGTAGCCAGTGTAAGGAGCTGGTCCATGGGGAGCTGGTCCATGGGAAGCTGGTCCATGGGGAGCTGGCCCATGGGGAGCTGGCCCATGGGGAGCTGGCCCATGGGGAGCTGGCCCATGGGGAGCTGGGGCTGAGGTGTAGGTTCTAAAAACAAAGCAGATCATGCATTTGTCAGAAGGCAGAGCAAACAGCTGGAGAAAGATGGTTCCCCTACAAGATGACAACTCTTCCTTGGAAGCTCCAGAGGAAAGCATGGAGATGCTACCACCCAGAAGTCTCACACAGTTAATACACACTTTCCATATTTATATCGGAAAGAAGAGGGAAACCTTTCGTAAAAAGAGGAATCAAATGCTTAGGCACTGTTAGCACCTTTGTAGAGTGTACGTCCGAAAGCCAGCCCCATGGCTATTTGGTTAAGATGGTGAGATGGTTCAGATACCAGAGAAGACAATCCTGGTGGTCTTATCCTGGCTTTGATTCCAATGGAAAGAAATCTGGCGTGCATGGGATAGGGAGATATGGTTGATACACCAAGAGGAATCTCCTAAAAATGTCCTTCGACAGAATGACCAGTGGAGGCAGAAGATTTTACATCTAATCCCAAAGGTACTTTTTCAAGAAGCAACTGGACTTTCTGGTTTTTCTTTGAAGATGGTTCACTTCTCGTCCAAGAAACTCCTTCAGCTTCTTGGATGAGAAGCAAAATGTCTTCAAAGAAAAACAAAGTCCAGTTGCCTCTTGAAAAAGCACCTTTGGGACAACCATGACCTGGAGGACTGAGAGTCTCCATAGATGTTCTAGATCTAGCAGCATTTTCTTCTTAATGGGACATCCCAACTGCTCCAGCTTCTTGTTGAAGGCCGATGCCCCCGTTTTTACCAAGGCTGAAGATATTACTGTTTTCCATCCAGGAAAAAAAAAAAAAAGAGGACATGGTCTCAGAGTCATCCTCTTCTTTGGAAGTTGCTTTTCTTCCATGGTAGAGGAAGCTCATTGGCTGAAGGCCAGGAGAGCTACCCCAAAGCCTGAAGCATCAAGGGATGGTTTGGGCCTAGCCTGGAAGACCCCAGGTTTAGGTCTTTCTAGAATTCTTTCTAGAATCTCAGGCCAAGGATTTAGTTGAAAATACCAGGGTGCTTTAGAAACAAACAGTACTTTCTACCCTTATTTATTTATTAGATTTTTTAAAAAAATATTTGCACTGCTGTTCCGATTTCCTAACAATCTGTCCAAGATTATTCCTGCAGCACACCTGCAAACGAATCATTTTTTCCCCAGAAACTGCCTGTTTTACTTCCCCATTAGACTCACGAGGGGAGCACTTTGCGATGCGTGACTCCATTAAGAAGCTAGCGGTATGTCTGGGCTTCAAAAATTTCAGCAATAGGTTCTCTGCCCGGTTTCTGGGTGAGAGTGGCCATGGTGGGAGTGGCCTAGTCAGCCTCCTGCACCATAGGGTGGTGGTGTTTTCACCTTCCCCAGGCTCCTAAGGCTTTCCTCGAGCCTCTGGGAGGGTGAAAACAGCATCCCCGGGGCTCCGGAGTCCCTCCGGAAATGGTTCCAGCCTTCCAGAACTTCCCCAGTCTCCGGAGGCTTTCCTTGAGCCTCTGAAGGCCTTCTGGAGGGCCTCCACACGGGCCCTACACTTAGCTCGCATTCAAAGGGGGCCATGTAGAGATTCCTGGGAGGGGAGGGGTGAGAGTGACGGGGTGGGGCAGGCAGGGCCAGCCAGGGGTGGGATTTGGCAGTTCACCGGCCTCTGGGAGGGCTGAAATGGCTTCCCCTGGGCTCTGGAGGGCCTCCACGTGGGCCCTGCATTTAGCTCGCATTCAAAGGGAGCCATGTAGAGACTCCTGGGAGGGGAGGGGTGAGAGAGACGGGGTGGGGCAGGCAGGGCCAGCCAGGGGTGGGATTTGGCGGTTCACCAAACCATGCAGAATCTTAGATAGAGGATCGCCTGAACCCATAGCAGCCCACTCCTGCTCTGAGCATACATCGAGTGTTTGTTTCCTTTACCAAAAGCTAGAGGTGTGTCACATCTGACTATTTTTGGGGAACCATTTTCTGTTTCTTGCAAGGTCTTATGACCCCAGAAATGCAGCAACTGTCATGAATATGAACCAGTTGCTACGTGTCTGAATTTTGATCAGTGGGGGATGCTTCAATGGTCGGAAGTGTGAAAAAGGGTCAGAAGTCACTTTTTCCAGTGTCATCGTGACTTCAAATGGTCACTAAACGAGGACTGCCTTGATTGATATAAAAGGTCACCTTGGATTTTAAATGGGGTTCATTTCCTGTACATCTCCAAGATGCAAACATCTTCTTTTTGAAAAGCCTGGTGTTTTCCTAAAGTTGTATTATATATATGTGTGCATTATAATGATATCAAAGAGAAGCAAATGCTAGCCACAAGTACTAGGATAAAGACAGATGGATATATTTATGTATTATTTCTTTCTTGACTAGCTTCCAGGAAAGGACCCTTTCAAGGTGATGTATATGACAAAAATAGATGAATAATGTATGCAGGTTTATTTATATATACGTATATATGTACCTGTGTGTACGCATGTACCGTGTTTCTCATATAATAAGGCCGGGTCTTTTTTTTTTTTGAGCCCTGAAAAAATGGCTAGGCTGTCTTTTCGGGGTTGACTTAATTCCCCCCCCCTTGCATCTTTTTCGGCGGGTGGGCGGCAATGGCTTGGATGTTGACCTCGGCATTGGTGGGGCACTTTGTATTGGGGTCAACGCAGGCAGCACCATATCTGGGTGTGCAACAAAAGTACTTCCTAATGGCAAGCCCCCCCCCCCCCCGCACCATTCCCCCCCATTTCGCATGTTTTAATATAGGCCTTAATTGGGGGGGAGGGGCTTAATTTCATTTCATGCCTATAAAACATGCTGGGACTTCCTATTGGGGGAGGCCATATTGTTGGAGAAACAGGGTATGTACACACACACATATTTGTATGTATGTATACACACACTTATAATATAATAATATAATATAATATAATATAATATAATATAATATAATATAATATAATATAATATAATAATATAATATAATATAATATAATATAATATAATATAATATAATATAATATAATATAATATAATATAATATATATGCATGCGTTATTCATCTATTTTTGTCATATACATCACATTGCAACCATCCTTTCCTGGAAGCTATATATGCTCTGTGTGTGTGTGTGCATGTGTGTGTGTATGTGTGTGTGTAAATAATAAATTGCTTTACAATATGCTGTTATCAGGAATGGGATTCAAATTTTTTAACAACCGGTTCTATGGGCATGGCTGGGTAGGCATGGCTAGGTGGGCATGGCCATACGACTGGGTGGGCATGGCCAGCCAGGGGCAGGATTTGCTGGCTCTCTGAACTGCGCAGAATCATAACAACCGGTTCTATGGGCATGGCTGGGTAGGCATGGCTAGGTGGGCATGGCCATGTGACTGGGTGGGCATGGCCAGCCAGGGGCAGGATTTGCTGGCTCTCTGAACTGCGCAGAATCATAACAACCGGTTCTATGGGCATGGCTGGGTAGGCATGGCTAGGTGGGCATGGCCATGTGACTGGGTGGGCATGGCCAGCCAGGGGCAGGATTTGCTGGCTCTCTGAACTGCGCAGAATCATAACAACCGGTTCTATAGAACCGGTCCGAACCAGTAGAATTCCATCCCTGGCTATTATTCTAAGGGAGAACAATCTAAAGGAAATCTCATTTGGGACCAGGCAAATTAATACAAAAGGCAAACACCTTCCATGCAATCTTTGCATGAATGAAAACAAGAACTTTGAGGAGCAGAACTAAAACAGGAAGGGCAGATAACACTTTCTCGCAGTGAAAATGCAGGGGCCTCCTGAAAGAGAGAAAACAAGCACAGCCCTCCATTAATAAAAGATCTGAGCCAAGCTGTAAAAAGAGATCCGTCTAAATTTGAACGGGAGAAAAATGAAAGTTTTGGAAGGAGCTGACGGCGGTTTGCCAGAACAGCTTGGAAAGACTGTAAGCCAGGCGACGTGTCTGCAGGGCAAGCAAGAATTAAGTTTGGAAACTTAAGAGGAACGAAGCCACTGCAGATAAGGAGCGCATTAATGCTCTACTAACGATCAGCTGTCAAACGAAAAACAAGAAGCTTTGAGTGGGATACCTCTTTTGGGACTGGTAGGAGGTGGAAGTCGCAGCTTGATGGTGGAAGCTAAAAAAGAAAAAGAAAAAAGACAGTGTATTTTTTAACTACAGAAGAATAAAACAGGTGTGATGGAGGCATAACATTTCCAACAACAACAAAAATAAGCAAGATTTGTGAAGAGGGGAACACACACAGAAGATCTGAAATTCATTATTTTTGTTACAGCAAAGGGACACGTAACATGTGCTCCATAAAAAGTAGAGTTAGTAACAGTAACAGAGTTAGAGGGGGTCTTGGAGGTCATCTAGTCCAGCCCCTTGCTCAAACAGGAGACAGTTTCAGACAAATGGCTGCCCAGCCTCTTCTTTAAAAGCCTCCAGTGATGTAGCACCCACAATTTCTGGTGGCAAGCTGTTCCGCTGTGTAATTGTTTTCACTGTCAGGAATTTTCTCCTTAATTCTAGGTTGCTTTTTTTCCTCAATGAGTCTCCATCCCTTGTTTCTTGTCTTGTCTTCTGGTGCTTTGGAAAATAAATTGGCCTCCTCTTCTCTGTGGCAGCCCTTCAGGTAATGGAAGACTGTTAGCCTTCTTTTCATTAGACTAGACATACCCAGTTCCTGCAATGATTAGGCCCCTAAGCAACTTTGTTGCTCTTCTCTGAATTCTTTCCAGTGTGCCAACATCTTTTTTTGTAATGTGGTGACCAAAACTGGATGCACTATTCCAAGTGTGGTCTTACTAAGGCTTTATAAAGTGGCACCATTACTTTGCGTGATCTTGATTCTATCCATCTGTTAATACAACCCAGTGTTACATTTGCTTTTCTTTTTACTGTTGCCGCACATTGTTGGCTCACGGTTAGATGGTTGCCGCTAGGACACCAAGATCCCTCTCCTCGTCCTTGGCTTATAACAACAACAGGGACTGGAATTTCCCTGGCTAAGCAAAATCGTTGTTCAGTGGCTCGTGCCCAATTTTACAACCTCTCTAAGCTACTGGCCATGAATAAATGAACCACAAGGCCGTTAAGCAAATCCAGCTTCTCCTGTTGACTTTGCTGGTTGGAAACCACTGGGATTGTCAGCCTTGGAAGCCATATTTTACTTGGAAGCTTCGAGGTTGCCACATTTAGTGCCTGGGAATTTGGGAAGGGGATTTCTTAGAGAGTGGAAGATTAGACTCAACAACATTCTTTTCTCAGAGAGTCAAGGACATGTTACCCTGCACCTGGATGGGAGTTTCTGGAGGAAGGTCTCCAGTTAGGACGATGGTTTGATTGGACCATTGTGATGGCTTGGTGAGTGCAGGGAATTTCTTTTGGGAGGGGAAAACCTGGAACTCTCAGATTTGGGTTTTCCCAGATGTGCCAAAATGACAACTCAAGTAAAAATGGAACTTTGAGGAAATGCCTGTCTCAGAGTTTATTGGTTTGGAGTTTGTTAGTTGGAACACTGACAGTGATCCCATCATCCCAGATGCTGCAACTCTTCTAAATACGTGTCACTCGCCAAGCACCCCAAATTGGGATGCTGTAGGGAGTCTTGAATGTGACGAGCCACAAGTCTCTTTTTTCAGTGCCGTTGTCATTTCCGACATTAGCTAAATGAATAGTTGTTATGCTGAAGACTGTACATTCTTAAGGGATAGAATAGAATAACAGAGTTGGAAGGGATCTTGGAGGTCTTCTAGTCCAACCCCCTGCCTAGGCAGGAAACCCTATACCATTTCATGCAAATGGTTCTCCAATCTCTACTTTAAAAGCTTCCAGTGTTGGAGAACTTATGAGTTGTGGAGGCAAGTTGTTCCACTCATTAATTGTTCTAACTGTCAGGAAATTTCTCCTTAGTTCTAAGTTGCTTCTCTTCTTGATAAGTTTCCACCCATTGCTGCTTGTCCTACCCTCAGGTGGTTTGGGAGAATAGCTTGACTCCCTCTGCTTTGTGGCAGCCCCTGAGAGCACTGCATTTGTAGCAGAGGGCTATTACCACCAAACAACCATCTACCGGGTTTTTCCTGGTGTTTCTATCTCTCAGAGAGGCAGAGGTTTAGCTGGTGCCTGCTCTTCCAATTAACCATGGGGACTGGAATGAATTTGCTCTGTTTCTTATAATTTCTACCCGTTTTCTCCTCTTTTGACTGTCTGCAAGAAGCTCTAATCGTTTTCCTTTGGGGGTCAGTCAGACCTTGTTTAAGATATCTACCAAATCTTAAAAGGCAGTCTTACACTCTGTTAAATTGGTTTGAAGAAACTTTAACTTAAAATGTTGTTCTAACAAAACTTAGCTCTGGGTTTGTCAAAAACTCTTGAGGATTGAGATGGGGAGGGTACTGAAATTCGACAGATAAATAAATAAACAGCTTTGTAACCCATGAACTGACTGATAGCAAACATACTACAGTTAAAACAGTGGCCCTTTGTTGCACCTCAGCAATCAAATTCATTCATTCATTCATTCATTCATTCATTCATTCATTCATTCATTCATTCATGACATTTATATAGTCATCCATCTTATACCCATCTCTGGGTAGGTATAGAAATAATTTGCAGATAAAATACAGGAAAGGAATTCTTCCAAATTCTCATGGCTGTGTTGGATGAGAAGAAGAAGGGATAGAAAAGTTCCTTTTAGGCTATAATTCAGAAAAATATAACAACATCTTCATGATTGTAAATGTGGCTGAACAGATAATAAGGAATTAAGAGTTGCAGCTTAACCATTAGATGTAGGATGGATGTGAGACACCAAGAAGTCTCCAGACCAAATCTGTGTTTCCTTGTGTAGCTCTTAAGCAATTTTACAAAACTTCTTACAACTCAAAATATGAGATCAGCTCCATACTTGTAGGTTAGAAGGAGAAATCATGTTTAGAAAAGTTAAAGACAACCAGCTATTTACAAAGTCATCGACACAACATCAAATATCAGAAACAACATAAGAACAACAACAAAAGAATTAAAAACTACTCAAACAAGGGAAAAAAAAACAAAATTTGGGAGAATAACTTGTATAAATACAATTATAATCTTTAGGAGAAATGTAAAATGTTAAACATCCCAATATAACACTTTCAGCTGGCACGTATTTGGATAGCTAGATCAAAGCAATATATTGGCAATTTTTCTGTTGACGCATTTAGTGAAGGCTAAATGTCAGTAAAACAATTTGTATTTAAATGACACTGCATGGAAAGATCCGTGGAAGATTGTTTTTATATAGGATTACTGTTGTGAGGATTCCGAAACATCCACAATGGAAGGATGCCTTTTGAAGTTGACAGAGCTAGCAGAAATGTCAAATTAACCTGTTTGATTAGAGAAAGATTAACAACGGAAACCTTATGGACTTTTTGCTGAAAAAGGAAAAAAAAAAACAAGAAAAATGAGTTTATGAATTATGGATTTGAAGATTAGAAAAGATCATTTATTTTGGAACATTGTAACTTTAGAGAGCAACATATAAATGAACTGCTGTCAAGAAGATTAGAAGCTGTTTTTATAATTTCCCTTTTCTTTTTCCTCCCATTTCTATTTTCTTTTTGCTCTATTTTCTATTCTTTGTTAACATTATTTTCTCTTATGGTTTTTACTTTGTTAAGAATTTCCTTAATAAAAATGGTATGTGTGTGTGTTTCTCTCTCTCTCTCTCTCTCTCTCTGTGTGTGTCTGTGTGTGTATAAAATGATACTCTAAGCTACTTTGCTATTGCATTAAATTTTTGAGCTAATGAGGTTTCCCATTCTTGTCTAAATACCACCGATTTTTAAAAGCTGCACTCTAGTTTTTTGATGCTCTGCCTTAATAAATCTGGCAGCTAACAAGTGAATTAAATTTCTCCTGGTGCACCATTTTACATCTCCTTGGGAGCAATCAAGCCGCACTAGTGTTATTTATGAAGGACTGTTGTGCAATCTTTCTAATTTCCCGAAAAGTTTCAGTCAGAGGGAGTAGCTGAAATGGCATTGCTCCAGAGATGGTAATATACATCAGTACGAGTACAAACACAGTCTAGACATGGGAAGTTTAAGGTTACCGTGTCTGGAAAGCAACAAGCCTGAGATAAGGCTGCCATCAAAATAGGTGGTCACCTTCAGGGGTGGGTTTCAAAAATTTGAGCAAAGGGTTCTCTGCCTGGTGGTTGGGTGGGCGTGGCCATGGTGGGCATAGCCTAGTTGGCCTCCTGCACCAGAGCAGGGGGTTCGTTTTTGTCCTCCCCAGGCTCCGGAGGCTTTCCTTGAGCCTCTGGGAGGATGAAAATGGCCTCCCTGGGCTCTGGAGACTTTCTGGTCCATTTATGGCCTTCCAAACTTCTGGGAGGCCCATTTTTCGCCCTCCCTGAGCCTCTGTGCATGCCCTGCATGTACCTGCATCCAAAACAGGCCGCATGGAGACGCCTGGGAGGGGTGGGGCAGGATGGGCGGGGCCAGCGAGGAATGGGATTTGGGGTTCTTCAAACTGTGCAGAATCTTAGCTAGAGGCTCTCCTGAACCCCCAGCAGCTCCCCCCTGGTCACCACATCCAAGATCAATAAATGAACAGCAATTTGGTGGTCACCATGTATAGACAGGGGAATGGCACCTAGACTTAAATCCTGAGGAGTCTCTTAACAAAGGAGGATTGAATTGTGTGCATCTGCACTAGCTAGCTTTCTTCCTGGACTAGAAGACTTCTAAGATCCCTTCCAGCCCTACAATTCCACATTCTTCATGACTAGGTCTTCTTGGACCTGCCATAAAAACAGCTGGCCTATCCATATCCAAGCCATGTCCTCGCCTCTCCGCTGCTAGCTCCCAGCTTGTGGGGTTTTTTAGAGAACACTGGATGAAGCTCACAGAAGAGAGAGTTGGATGGATATAATGTGGTTTTAAGGAGATATAGCTAGGAGTTGAAAGGTAACAAAATTATCTTCAGTATCAGTGTCTAAATTTTAATCAGGAGGCTGTGAGTTCGATACTAGGTCGAGGTAGATATTTTTCTCTCTGGACACACTGAGGATATATCTGCTGAAAAAAAACTCCGTATTGGCAACAGGGAGGGCATCTGGCCAGTAAACACTCAGCTCCATTCAGTTGCTCAGATTGCCCGCAAGGGATTTATGGGATCGTTAAAAGAGGATGATCAGTATCGGAATCTTAAGGGGATGTTGCATATTATTATTGTCTCTGAATTATTTCAGTCCACAGTTCTTGAGAGAGAATTAAAAAAAAAAAAAGATTGGAATATTCTGACCTTGGCATGTCCATTTCAACATTTATCCCAGCTCTAGCCCTGGTCTTGAACTTTGGACAAGGACCCATTTTCTAGTGCTGAAATTGGTCTTCCAAACTCTGTACCAATGTGACCATTGTCTCTTTCAGGAGAAATCACTTCTGATACACGGATCCTACTTGAGTGTCAGTATGCCATTCCACTTTTGGAATGTGCCAGGAAGAGGGAAAAATGCTTTGCACACTTCGAACTCCTCATGATTTATTGAAACCGATTTTAAAAGCAAACTGATACCACCAGAATTCTACATTACAGTTGTCAGTTGGATACCGTTGCATATAATATAAAAGTTTATGTAGTACCACAGAGACTTCTTTCATTTCAAATTACAAGAATAAATAGTATTCTGATGAGCTTAATTCCTCTTCCTGTCTCTGATAAGAATAGCTGATACTGGGAACCATTGCTTAAATGCTGAATCCAAGAACTTGGAGAAGATCCAAGATCTCAAGAATCTGAGAGTCTTGGAAAGATGAACATATTACCAACTTTCCTGATTCTTCAAGATCTGGAATCAACTGAAACAGGGGTAAGATTTGATACCTCTGAATGTAGGCTCCATAAAAATATGATTTCAGCTACAGTATTTTGAGGGTTAAAATTCTTTGTGGTCGGAGCTCCTGTTTTCAATTGTCTTTGAATTCCTGTGACCAATTCAGCTTTAGATTTCGGGAATGTTTCCAAACTCCTTTAATGATAAATGTTTGAATTTAAGACTTTTCAAGTTCTTTGGTCTGACTAACAATTCCTGACTCAAGCTACCACCACTTCTTCCTCATTTCAAGCAGCATGACTTCTGGCCCAAAGCCAGATTTTGTAATTAATTTCTGAACACCTCCGAGTAAAAGTCTTGCCATTTCTTTTGAAACCGAGTTGGAACTTGTGACTCATTTTCTTGCGGAATAGATTTAGCAGAAAACATTTTCCCATCGATTAATAAATATCTAATTGAATAAAGTGCTTTCTCTTCCCACTCCCTGAAAACTTCTTATTTATTTGGCTGCTTCAAATGTGCCTGATAATGAAATTGAAGATGATGTAAAGGAACAAGACCAGAATTTATTTTTACTTTGTGCATGTATCTATGTTGAATTTTAAATATGAATTGATCATAGTTAGATCTCTTTCTGAGTTACAGTTTTCATTTGCCTCAAAAGATCAACAAATCTGTTAGAAAAGGCTTTCCTGTCCAGTGAGATACATCTACCATTCTCCATCCTTAGTACATTGCAACTGAGTCCTGATTAATATTGCAAGAAAGAACTATTGGTGGATAAGCAAAGTAGAAGACTGGCACATATCCACAAAGCTTGTGATAAAATGGGGTGCTATGAATACCCCTTTAACAGACTGGAACTGCTTATGTCTCCAAGTTCTTTGGGACAATCAAGGTTCCTTCTCAAGTTGTATGAAATGCAAAGTGCTTCAAATGCACTGTGCCTCATTTAATAAGAAGGAATGGAAAGGCCTAACCATGTTCATCATTCCCACAAGACCTGCTGTGGTCCACCTCTGCCGACAGTGAGGAGGAACATGGGCCAGTCCTGGAATCTGGGAGAGCTCGGATGTGGGATCTGGCTCTGACACAGAGATGGGGCCAGGGCCATCTGGGAGTAATGTGCTGACTCTGGAGCCTCCAGAATCCAGACATCAGCAAGGCAGAGGACCAGGGGGAGCCTGTTCCCAATGCACGCTTGTACAGAGCTGCCAGAAGGCAAGAACAGTTAAGACAAAAGGGGAAAATCAGGAGTAAGGGCTTGGAGATAATTAGCTCCTCCCATAAGACATAAAGGAGGAGCAAAGGGATATGAGCCTTTGCAGGAAGCAACTTTGTTCGTTCTGGTCAGTTTTAAATCTGAAGCTCCATGTTGACTTTGTGCTCCATTTGGCTTTGTACAGTTAATTGGCAATTTAGTTGTTAGCAGCATTTCAAGGGAGATAAAGGTGGGTGCTTATCAGCCTTATCCTGAAGGATTGCGGCAGGCTTCTGTTGGACTATTCACAAACTGTTTGGGACTCATTGTGGGCTGTGAATGCATATAGTACACAGCCGTTGAAATAAAACAAAACGTTTTTGGGAACAACGTGTGATTGTTACTGTCTCAGGAAGCCTTGGTCAGAACAAGACCTCAGAAAAGTTTTTGGACTTTTATTCCATGGTTTAACTCAAGTGAGATTTTAAAACGAGGTTGATGATTTAGACCCTTCAAGCAGGGGTGGGATTCTACCGGTATGGCCCAGTTCAGGCGAACCGGTAGCTCTGAAGATTAGCTGGGAGCAAACTGGTTCGGTTTGCTCTGATGATCAGCTGTTGGGCCCACCTGCCCGCCCGGCTCTAGGCTGTGCTTTATATCCTGTTTTTCAAGGTCAGCTGATCTGCACGTCAAAGCAGATTGCCTCACACCAGCTGTTTAACGCACAGGGATTGCTGGAGATCAGGTCAGTAGCAAAAGCTCTGTGCACGTGCGAACTGTGCCTTTGGCACGCATCCATGCACAAAGCGTGCGCTCACCTAACTGGTTGAATGGCACCCCTGCCTTCAAGGACGGCTTTTGAATTATATGACCAGCAAATGCTTATTTGGAAACAAGGTTCTGTCTTCCTCTCTCTCTCTTCCCCTCCTCTTTCATCTCTCTTATGAATCAGCCTGTCCTTTTCCAGATCTCAAATGAATCGAACACGGGGATTGCAAGTATCACAAAAGTCGCTTACAAAGCAATGGCCACAGCTATTTAATGGCCCAAGAAGGAAGCTTTGCTTTGCGGGGAAAAACTCCATAGATGTGAGTCAACATTGAACTACTCCGTTTTCAGAGTTCTGCCAACTATTTTTTTTGGCAGCCTATCTTAAGCCAACAACAATAATAATAAAATGCTTGACTTTTAAGTAATGATCTACACACATGATTTCTAGAGTTTAAACCGCAGCTCACGAGGCTATTCTCTTCTGCAGGTAAAAACAGGGGAAAGAGTTTATTTTCCTAAAGCTGCCTGGAGAATTTTTGGACTGAGATGGGATCACAGACACTCAGCACATGGCTAGCAGAATTCTTTATTAATATTGATTAATATTTCATGTGGTAGCAAAGTACTACCAACTGCCTAGAATATTCCAAGAAACTTTTTTAAAAGAATCAATTAATTACGTACAATTTAATGTCTTTTTCTGGGAAAAGATCCAGCTGTTGTAACAGGGGATTTAGTGTACCCTGAAAGAATGAAAAGAACATAGGTGGATTTTTCTGGCTTTCTGTGAATCTAGAAATGAAGCTTTGATTTGCACGGGTGACCGATCACACTGGCATCCTCCCAAGGAAATGTGATCCATTGGAATTCATTGTCCTAGTTTAGATAATTCCAGTGAAGGTTTACAGATTATGAGCAGAAAAAAAAACCCACCTCTGGACTAACCAGGTATGTACAAAGATGGGCCCTGATATGAGATCATCATTATTTTATGACCCCATAATCCTTTGTGGAGTGGAGTCTGGGAAACTGAATCGAACTGGCAGAGCGTTTAATGGCCAGATGCCCTCCCTGTTGCCAATGCGGAGTTTTGTTCAGCAGATAGATTCTCAGTGTGCCCAGAGAGAACTCTACCTAAGATCGAACCTGACTGTGAGGCGAGAGTTCCACCTCTAGGCCACCGCACCACTTGCCCTGATACGAGATGATCAGAGTGATAATATTAATCATACAGTGATGCAATTTTGCGAGTGATTTGTGCGTTGTGAGTTTGCAGACTGGTCTTCTCCAAACTAAGCTTTTCCGAAAACTGAGATCAATTTTTTGGGGGGTAAGCACAGTTTCAGTTGCTAAACTGAAGCAATTATTCAGTAGAAGACAATGCAATGACAGAGGTTTTAAAACAGCCCTAACAAAAATGCATGGATTACCCTGATATTCTTTTTTTTTTTTTACAGGAATTTGTATTCCTGGTTATTGCCTGCATCTCTTCAAGGGACCCCCTAGAAGATGGCTAACCTTGTGGAGAACAACTTATCGTACAGTACTAAAGGTTCCAAGATACGTGGAACGTGGTTTTTTGTTTTTGTTTTGCCCTTCCCACTTCCCCTTAAATTGAATTAATTCCTTGTCCTAGTGGAGGGCACACACCAAAGCAACTGGATGGAGCAAACAAGCACAAAATTTTACCTTTGGCAGGAGGATGAGATGGAGTCATAAGCCCCAGATGAAGCAGAAGCTGGCAGCAGCGTCATCCGATGGACACCACTGTGAGAAGAAGTAGAAGCAGCAGCAGCAGCAGCAGCAGAAGACGGACTGGCCGAAGCAGCAGGCATAGCAGGAGGAGCGCAGCTGATAGACACAGGCTCATGCTCAACAGGGGTACTAAAGTTAAAGTTAAATTGGATAAAACAAGATGTATCTTTAAATGCTGGGCCTCGACTGGTCCACCAAGGTGGTAGGTCAACAAAGATACATACAAAGAGGCAGGTGAACTTGCTTCAGGGTTTTGGAAGCACAGCTCAAAAGGACCATGGAGATCAGGGGTGGAGGACATTGGATAGGGCTTGGGTACACTTGGGGTGGTGGTGGTAAGAGACTAAGAGAGTCCGCTCACCAGCTCTCTGCATCCCCACTGTGGGAAGATGCATCAGTTGGCCAATCCAGGGAGGAGATGTGATAGGATCTAGATCATGGGTAGCATCATGTTGTCGTCACGTGACTTCAACCCTGAAGCTGGCCTAACCAACGCCATTTTGGCCGCTTCAGTGTTGCCACACGGGACCTGAGGGATAGGGAGTGGGTAGTTGAAATAGAGGGGATTTTGTAGCCAAAATAAAACACTTTCTCTTGGGAACCGAGGACTTTCTCACACCTGGTTGGAGGAAAGCGGAGCGATGCTACCTGGCTGTCAGACCGCATGGTGACTGGACCTTGTGACTGATTGTTTTGAGAAGTAGAAAATCTTTCACTTTTAATTAGGTGAAAACCGTGGGAGTTTTCAGAGTCGGTTTGTACCAGTTATGTGCCAATATGATTATCCCAATAAAAGTATTCTTTGAGGAAATCAGTTGGCTTGGAGTCTTGCTTGCCATGGATTTATTACTTGGAATCCTGACAGTGACGAATCGTGACTTTTTCCCCTTCACTAAACTGGGGGTGGGCGTGGCCAGCGCATGACGCATCTGGCCCACAGGCCACGACTTTAACACCCCTGATCTAGATCATACAGGTGGGGAAAGGATTGGCCTTTTTCATTATTGTTGGATCCGCAAATTTTCAGCATCCTCTGAGCTGTTGATTTAAAAAAAATGGGGTGCATGTGATAACAAACAGGGTATCAAAAGGAAAGGTGGAAGGAAAGAATGGTAATGTTTGGAGGCCTCTTCATACTGACAACGAATTATTGCTTGAGCATATTTCTTAGCATTTTCTTCTTTTACCCAACTTGGCTGCTTTTAGAACACCTCTCTCTCTCTCTTTCTTTCTCTCTCTCTCCCTCCCTCCCTCCCTCTCTCTCTTTCTCACACACACATGTGCTAAGTAGAAGGCTGGTTCTGTCAATTTTTGACCTGGTCATCAGTTCTCAGATTATTACTAGTTTAATTCATGTCTCATCTCGTTCACCCTCTTCTTTCTCTATTGACCTGTATAATTCCTTCAAGGAAAGTACTTCTGGGATCCAGCCTTGGCCAAATGAACCTGACATCTTAATTCTCCATTGTACATCTTTATAACCTGAACATGTCCTCTTTTAGGGGTTACAGTTCCTCAAAACCAAATGTTTGCACATCTTATTTAGATATAGAGCCTCAGTGGTTAAAGTGCAGTACTGCAGGCTACCTCTGCTGACTGCCGGCTGCTTGAACTTCGGCAGATTGAATCTCACCAGGCTCAAGGTTGATTCAGATTTCCATCATTCCAAGGTGGGTAAAATAAGGACCCAAATTGTTAGGGGCAAGAAGCTGACTCTTTAATCCATTTAGGGAGGGCTGGAAAGCACTATAAAGTGGTATATAAGTCTAAGTACTATTGCTATTATTTCTATAACCATAGGGAACACTTCATCTCTTTGGGGATCCTCTTCTGATGGGAACAAAGCCTAGCTTTCCACATGCAGGTGAGATTTAGTTATCAGGGAGACCATTCAAATGTGATCCACTTATTCGTTGGATTTGTACCAGATATGTACAAATATTCCAAAGGGTTGGGCTGATCATCTACTACATCTATATGATGCTACTACATCTACTGCATGGAGGCCTAAAACTAGAACAGCTGGGCCTTGTCAAGAACATTATACCATCACAACATGGCATAGCAAATTGGGTTATGAGACTCATCAAGAGCAAACTACCCACTTCCCTGCCCTTCAGGAGAAAATTAGAGGAATAGGAAGACTCGAGAAATGGCAGTCAGCATCCTACAGCAGAGATCTCCAACCTTGGTAATTTTAAGACTTGTGGATTTCAGCTCCCAGAATTCCCCAATCAGCCATGCTATGAGATTCTGGGAGTTGAAGTCCACAAATCTTAAAGTTGCCAGGGTTGGAGACCCCTGCCCTACAGCATTCTCCAGCACCATCCCAAGGACACACTCAAGAGATCATTAATGACTGGAACAAAATACAGGTAGCCACAACAATTTGGCCTTATGGTTTCTTCGGGAGCATTTTAAGTGACTTAGCTGCCAAGAATTGTGAGACCCTTCAAACATCATTACCATCATTTATATGAGCACCAGACACACAATTGATCTCATTTAATACCTCAGTGGATTTTGCCTTTATTAACTATTACCTCAGTGACAATACCGTCTGATTTTCCAGTTATCAGTTAAAGGGAAGGAAGAGTGGCAAGTGGAATTAGACAGTGACATGAATTGGACAGTGATAGGAAGTGGATCACTGCCAGGTTCTTTCACTAGTCCATTAGTATAAAATCCTTACCAAATTTGATATCCTGCAGAATAGATCTGTTATTTTCTAACTTTTATTTATGAGTTACCCTACTAGGTGTAAATCTAGAGTCCAGCTGTTTCAGGAAAGCGTTTTCCGTAGACACTGTTCTCCACAGACCCAGACATGACATCTCCTGCTGATATGATAGAGAGTATTTAGGGTGTGTTTGGGGTCAATTTTGAGGCGTTTGGGCTGATAATTTTGGACTTCATTGCATTGGTTGATCTCAGAGCTGGATCTAGTCCAGACATAATTTTGTAGAGTTTGTGCTTCACAGTGGAATGCAAGATCAGTGATACTGGGAAAGCTACCTTTCCGGCTCTTCTTTGAATATTTTAGCTCTTGAAAATTATGTTATTACATTTTCTGTAGCAAAATTTTTTTTGATCTGAATCCTCAGAATGTGCTTAGGTTTCTTTCCAAATATTTCAAGTCGATAGTTAGTTATCCCACTAAAAAAGGAACATGTTGAACATTCCATGTATCTTATTTTTAGTTCCAATATTCACTGGAAAAATATAAAACCTTTTTTCATCCTTGTGCACAAAAACACACACACATTCTCCAGGTGGGTCTTGAGCAATTCAAAAAAGATTGCAATTCCTTTTTTTAAAAAAAGATCAGGCAAGATGGAAGTGTTTTATCTGGGCAAACTCACTCCAGGTTTGCTACTATCATCTACTACTCTACCTGCTAGAAATTGACTTTGTTAAAGCCCTCTGTGGACAACTGTGATCATGCCAAAGTCTGAGAATCTCTAAAGTAGTACAGTTTCATTCAAAGCATTAAGTACTCCACAGTTATCCATTTTCCTTTTTTCCCCTTCTCTGGATTTTGTTCAAGTCCACTGTGGAGAACTGTGATCCTGCAAATTTCGAGAATTTCTAATGTTGTATAGTTACATACAAACCATTTATCTTTAAGTACACTACGGTCTTCCAATACGTATAATTTCCTTTTTTCCCCCGTCTCTGTTTTGTACTTTGTGTTCTGAAGCTCTCTGTAAGAGTCCTAAACAACCTCAAGCTTGTGGAAATTAAAAGAAGACCAACAAATGATGTATAACAGTAAGCCACAAACAGTTGTATGATCACAACGATATGATAGCAACCAGGATGAGTATCAAATTAGTTAATAAAAATCAGGAAGGAAATCACAAGTGATGAAGTGGAGAAAAAAGAAAAGGGAAGGGAAAAGAACCAAAATTCTAAAAGTATCAAGGTAATCATCTAAGCAACTACAGGTAGTCCTTGACTTACAACAGTTCATTTAGTGACCATACAAAGTTACAATGGCATGGAAATGAGAGACTTATGACCGTTTTTCATACATGACCAGGGCTCTCCAAACTTGGCAACTTTAAGACTTGTGGACTTCAACTCTTAGAATTCTTGGAGTTGAAGTCCACAAGCCTTAAAATTGCCAAGTTTGGGGTCCCCTGCTTGAGACCATTGGTCATAGTCACATGACCAAAATTCAGATGCTTGCCAACCGGTTCATACTTACAACCATTGCTGGGTCCCAAGGTCACGTGATCTCAACTTTTGCGACCTCCTGACGAATCAATGGGGAAGCCAGATTTACCTAACTACCATATTACTAACTTAGCAACTGCGGTGATTCACCGAACACCTGTGGCAAGAATGGTCGGAAAATGGGACAAAATTCACTTGACACCTGTATAGCCTAGCAACAGAAATCTTGAGCTCAATTGTAGATGTAAATCGAGGACTAGCTATATAACCCTTCAAGCAAGCAGCCGGTGACTCAATTTGCTATAGCCGTGAGCTTCAATTCTCGATTTATTGAAATAATAATTTGATTTACATATGAAATAGATATTTTCTGTACACACACACACATAACACAGACAAATACATGTGTGCTATTTGTTAATTCTCCTCACCTGGTTTGGGAGGAAAAAAAAATAGCAAAAACAAAACAAAAAAAAGAAACAGGCAAAAAACATCCAGTTTTTTACAAGTGACATAATAACACACCCAACATACAAGGAAAAAAATGTGAATTAACCCAGAATACAGGTAGTCCACAACTTGCAACAATTCATTTAGTGACTGTTCAAAGTTACTACAGCACTGAAAAAAATATGACAGTTTTTCACACATACGACTATTTTGCAACGCCCCCAGGGCCTTGTGATCAAAATTCGGATGCTTGGCAACTGATTCATAGTTATGAGGGGAGGTTTCTGCCAGGGGTGGGCTTCAAAAATTTTAGCAACGGGTTCTCTGCCTGGTTGCTGGGTGGGTGTGGCCATGGTGGGTGTGGCCTAGTCAGCCTCCTGCACCGTGGCGGTGTGTGTATGTTTTTGCCCTCCCCGGGCTCCGGAGGCTTTCCTCCAGGGTGAAAATGGCCTCCCCAGACTCCGGAGGCTCTCTGGAAGCCAGAAATGGACCCATTTCCGGCTTTCCCAAACTTCCGGGAGGCCCATTTTTCACCTTCCCTGAGCTTCTACGTGGGCCCTGCACTTACCTGCATCCAAAATGGATCGTGTGGGGATGCCTGAGAGGGGTGGGACAGGGTGAGCAGGACCAGCCGGGAGTGGGATTTCGGCATTCCCTGAACTGCACAGAATCTTAGCTAGGGGCTCTCCCGAACCCCCCGAACCCGCAGAACCCAACCCCTGGTTTCTGCCCCTTCACACTCTTCCCCTAGTGAAGAAAAAGGGGTGCAAATATTTCACCCTGTGATGTTCACCCCTTCAGCCCCCATGCAAGGAAGAATCAGGAAGCCCAGTCAACAGTGCAAAGAAGCCCCTTTGTGAGGTCGTAAGTGCTCAAAACGTCTATTTTTTTTAAAAAAACCGCATACATACTTAAAATAGGAAAGATGTACTATATCTCAAGTTGGTTTATATTCAAAACTTAATCCCCACCTTGACTGAAATGGAACTCAATCTCAAGGGAAGGCTTCACACACTTACAAAGATAAAACCAACTGTTGAATGAATTAAAGAGATGTCATAGTGGAAATGCGTAGTCTACCCAAGGACCTCATCGACCCAATAGCCACAAATCCAGGATTACGTTAGGAGGGTTTAAAAACCCATTATTAGTGAGGTCCGCGTAAAAGTTTGCTGACTATGACTGTTATGTGCTGGACCTGAGACTGGGAGGAAACACGGAAACAAACAGAAATACACATTACCTGTTTTCAGTCGCCACAGCAACATGTTTCTTGCCACTGCGGAAGGAGGGGAATAGTATGAATAAATTTAGTGGACAAGCCCCCAGTGAGGGAGGAGGGTGTTAATTGAAAATAGGCGGAAGGCATTTCCGGCGTGCTTGGTTACAGACAACCAGTAGGAAAGTCACTTGAATATTAAGGGAAGCAAGTTGATCACAACATTTGACACAAAAAGACAGAGCTTTAGTTCTTGCTGGGATATGATGCACCTCTTTCTGTGCATTCGAGTCATGGCCCTATGTCTCCCCTTTCCATTCCATCCATCCATCCATCCATCCATCCATGCATCCATCCATCCATGCATCCATCCATCCGTTCAGGAAATCAACTTGGTTTTCCTGATTTCTAGATATCTGTCCTGGAGAATTAAGTCTTGTTTTCACTAAGAAAAGGTAAGAGAATCAATCAATTCATACATTTAGAAAGTTAACTTGCCTAGATGTCTTCTTTGACATCTAGGTTTATAACAAGGAGAGTTTTAAGTCCTATATTTAGTACAAAAAGGCAATTAGGCTTGACTGTCCCTATCCTCAGACTTGAGTGAGGATACTGGAGAACAATTATGCATTATTTCAGGGCACCCACATCCAAACAACTGATGGATTTTCTCTAACCAGAACTCAAGGTGTCTTGAAATAGAGTTGCAGATGTAATTTTATGTCTCTCGGAAGAATAAGAATGAAAGGCCCTTGTGTTTCACACAGCTTCCTCCCCAGAAGATCTACACGAGACTGGAATACCAATAAATGATTATGTTGGGAATTACATAATATTGGAAATTGCACCCTATGAGCCCTTAGACCAGTTGAGCAAAGAATAGATAAGGGGAAGGCTCTTCAAACTTTGCTACTACACATTTCTTTCCCTTGGCCAATATCTCCCTCTCTCCTTTGTCAGATTAATGAGACCACCCATCTCACTCACAGAGCAACTCTGGGCAGCATATAATTAGAAGCATAAAAATCATATAAATAGCATATTTGCACTGGAGGCAGATTAAAAACATGGAATAGAACAATTAAAGTTGATTTTTTTTTTACTTTAACAACTTTGTGTTTATGAGACAAGAGGACTTCATTTTCCTCTTTCTTGTTATTCTCCCTTGAAGATATAAATTAGGCGGAGCTTCCAAAAAATAATTAATTACATTATTTTTCTTTAATGTGTCTTATTTGGGACGTGTATAAAATCATTGCAATACAAATGACTAATACGTTTTCAGAGAGAACTTTTTTTAAAAAAGAAACACCCTGAACTTTTTGACATACATATGTGTCATCCAAACACAATCCAGCTTTTCCCCCTGTCAGCTCAATCATTCCATTTATATGCAAATCCATTTTAATTGAGGAATCGTAGGAACGTTAACTGATGAATGACTGCAATTTCTGTAATCTGTAGACAGCTGCATGTAAGAATATCTCTCGGTGATCCAGACAGAGTTATATTTCCCCCTAGCAGATGTGTGAGGACTGAACGAACCATCAAGCATCAACGCTAGTCTGTCAATTAATAAAATGTTGGAACACAAAGGCACTTTCATCACTAGTTCTTCTGTTCTTGTGAAAGAGAAGTGTCTGTTACTAGGCCCTTCCCTTAGCATATGGTTTATTTTCTGTTCTCTCTCTTTGAATTAGACCCTTGGCTTCAGCATGGGTTTTTTTTTTGAATCAATAGAATCAAAGAATTCATTTCTTTTTAAAATTTCACAAACTCTAGGCCAGCGTTTCCTAACCTTGGCTATTTGACGATGTGTGGACTTTAATTTTCAGAATAATGGAATAACTAGGGTTGGAAGGGGCCTTAGAAGGCTTCTAGTCCAGCCCCCAGGGTTGAAACACTGTGCCATTTCAGACAAATGGTTGTCCAATCGCTTCTTAAAGAACTTCCAATGACGGAGCACCCACAACTTTTGAAGGCAAGTCGTTCCACTGATCAATTGTTCTAAACTGTCAGGAAATTTCTCCTTAGTTCTAAGTTGCTTTTCTCCTTGATTAGTTTCCACCCATTCCTTCTTGTCCTGCCTTCTGGTGATCTGCAAAATAGGTTGACCTCCTCTTCTTTGTGGCAGCCCCTGAAATATCGGAACGCGACTATCATATCACCCCTAGTCCTTCTTTTAATTAAACTAGACATGCCCAATTCCTGCAACTGTTCTTTATTATGTTTTCACCTCCAGTCGCCTAATCTTCTCTGTTGCTCTTCCCCAGAATTCCGCACCCTGCAAGGAAGGCATACAGATATTCTCAAATGTGGTTTTTTCTTCTTCAAAAGGCAACTGGACTTTCTTTGTTTTTCCTTGAAGACATTTCACCTCTCATCCAAGAGGTTTCTTCAATCAACTGAAGGACTGAAGAAGCTTCTTGGATGAGAAGCAAAATCAGTGATGGTGGGATTCAAATTTTTTACTACCGGTTCTGTGGGCATAGCTTGGTGGGCGTGGCAGGGGAAGGATACTGTAAAATCTCCTGTCAGAGGTGGTATTTGCCAGTTCTCTGAACTGCTCAAAATTTCTGCTACCGGTTCTCCAGAACTGGCCAGAACCTGCTGAATACCCACCTCTGAGAGAAATGCCTTCAAGGCAAAACAAAGAAAGTCCAGTGGCCTTTTGGAAAAAAAAAAAAAAAAGGACCTTTGCGACAACTGTAACCTGGATGACTGAAGGTGCACAGGTATTGTTTCTAAACGGGAAATAGTTCAATTGCCAGGTTTCTGGTAATGCTTTGCCTCTGATTTCAACAAATCTTGCTAAAGAAGGCTCTGTTTAAAGCACGCTGGGTAAAAGTCACTAGGCCAAGGTCCAACTGCTTGACCTGCATGCTTGACTGAATTCTCTTTAGCAAAATGAAATAATTGAGCAGATTACCAATTGCAATTTACTGTTTTGCTGTACACTTCTACCAGTTCACAGCAGGCACAAAAGGGCTTCATAAATCTTACCTATTTTATATTTTATTTGAACACCTATGTCGAAAGACCTCCATAGTGGTGACAGGGTGACAGTTGTGAAATAAAGAAATGAAATAGAAGGATATGAGAGAATGAAATAAGATAATTTCCTTTCTAGCAGAAAGGAAGCCAATTCAAAGGAAATAGAAAGTACAAATCTCAATAAGCCCAGCTTTGTTTTAAATTAGCTAATACTTTTGATGTCAGCTATTATGATTCAAATAATTCTTCTCACTGCCCCCCAAAGTTATATTGTATGATATAATGGCTGACGGAGAAGAATCACACGACTGATTACTCTGTTTTTTCACCAAAATCGAATGCAATTCTGGAGTACATGCCTCAGGCCAATTCCCACATGCCTGTTTATTATCTGATGATTTAAATACCAAGTAACAACTTGTGTGGGCAAGCTAATCACAATCGCACAAGGCCAAACTTCTGCAGGAGCAACACCATTCAAGGGAATTGGCTCTGACATGAAACAGGAAGAGACGAAATTTCAATGATGTGCAATCAAAAAAATATAAAAAGTATGTGCCAAGGTGAACTTTTGAGGGTGCAATATCTAACTGTTGATAATGCTGATAGTCTCTTTTCTGTTTTAGTCCACATTGACTGTCCCACGGGTGCTTTTTCTGAAGGCAACTGGACTTTGGTTTTCCTAGGAAAAACGAAGCCCAGTTGCCTTTTTTGAAAAAAAGCATCATTGGAATAACCATGACCTGGATGACTGCCAAGACAAAATGGCTGACAAAGCCAACTGCCAAGACAAAATGGCTGACAAAGCCAAGACAAAATGGCTTCAGAAACTCACTTTCAATGTCCCATGGAACTTGTCTTTTCAGTCAGCCAACCTCCCTCACAGGAGCATGTCCTAGATTGCCTGGCCCGCAGTCTCTGGAGGGATGGTGAGAGGATAAGAATCACGCCAGTGCGGAGGACCAAAAGACTAATCTCTGGCTGCCTCAGCTAGGGGGTGTTGATGAGGAAACAGATGTCCATGGGGACAGGCCTTCTGGAATCAATTAACGAGACGTTCTCACACCAGGGCGAAAAGACTGTGCAGATTTATTCCTCAGGAGGGGAACACTTTTTAGTGCAAAAACTAGTGTGAGAGATGGCCAGGACAAAATGCAATGCAGTGTTTTGCATGTTTCACTTCAGTGTAACCCTGTAAGCAGTGAAGAGTTGAGGTTGTGCCAAGCAGAGATTGGCAGAGGAAAAGAAAGAGGGGTACTGTATAAAACTATTTTATAACTCTGATTACCACCCCTGATTTCAGCAATACACACCTATTTGTGCGTGCGTTCCCTCAAACAATGACTGGCCAGAAAGCAAAGGAAGGCCACCAACAGAACAAATGGACTGGAGTTTGCATAAACCCCCAAGGCTTTCGTTTCAACTAAATAAATCTCTCTGCTTAAACTGAGTATTAACCCAAGTAAGTATTTTCTGCCTGTCTTGATTTCTCTTGCACTCAAATCTTTAAGTTCAGAGTATGCAATTAAAAGAAGCAACAGATTTTCCATTCCAAATCAAGGAGATCAATAAATTAAGGGATTTGGGGTAAAAAGGCAAATACGATAATCTGTTTTTGAGATTCTTTATTTCACATAAAACCACACTGCTATATACAAGAAAAGGATCTTTCAAAGCAACTGTGATACATGAAAAGCAAAATGTTGTCTAAAAGTTACACCATGCTGTCAACAACTCAGTGTATAAATTATCTTATATATATTTCTTTCAGGCCAACTTGCTTTTTGCTTCTGAACTTCTGAACTATCTGCTTCCAACGCTGTGATTCACAGTGACGTGACGTAATTAATTAATCCTGCCTCTTCCACACGCCCAACTTACAAGGAAAATTGTGTTCAATTGTGGTTGTTTTAAGTTGAGGACTATCTGTACCAAGTGTCTTTATCAATATGACCTAAACGAACTCTGCAACTAAGAGATCTAGAGGGTTGACCAAAGTCCTAGATACAATACATTTCTCTTCCAACTTCTGAATTCCAATATACCAATATATATCTATAGCAAGGGTCTTCAAATTTGGCAAGTTTAAGACTTGTGGACTTCAACTCCCAGAATTCCTGAACTAACATGACTGGAGGAGGAATTCTGGGAATTGAAGTCCACAAGTCTTAAAGCTGTCGAGTTTGAAGACCCTTGATCTATAGCAATAGAGATTTAATCTCTATTAATATAATATATATACCCACTTCCCCATTCAATATACATCGGTTAAAAGCCAGAAATTGTAACAGCCAAGCCACACGTGTCTCGTAAATGACTCAGAATCTACCAATTGGCCAACCAAATCAAGCCAATTTTACAGTTAAGGGAACTTACAGGCTGGATGAAAGAAACCATAATAACAAAGGCAAGCGCTTAGAGGGAAATAATAATAATAATTCCGAAAACAAATAACAGTCTTTTTTTTTTTAGCTTCTCAAGGTTTTTTGAGGCGGCTCCTATGCTAAACTCAGGAAAGGTTTATATTATATTCCTCTTCCAGCTGGGCTCCTTAGCCACAGGACAATTAACCCTTGACATTAAGGATTTGCGCGGAGAGGCCATGATGCCAGTTGCGCAGTTTGGCAAAACGTGGGCCGTTACGCTCCGTTTCAAACCTCTCCCTGTGGCATGGAAAGACAAAGGGATGGGGAGGAGGGAGAGAGAGAAAGAGAAAGAGAGAGACAGACAGAGAGAGAGAGAGAGAGAGAGAGGGAGAGAGATAAAGGATGGAGAGATAGGGTTTAAGTTGCCTCCAAATGCTGTGTTAAAAATAAAATAAAAATAAAAAGGACAAAGCAAAACCTCTTTTTTTAGGGTGTGGGGAGGGGCAAAAATCAGAATTTTTGGAAAAAAATTTGGAAGCACCCAATTCTCCTTTCCTGGCCACATTTGGCTGGGCTTAACAGGGCTGCTTTTGCTAGAAATCCATCTTTTGGCCAGCAAATTTCCATTTGCTCCAGCAAACAAAACAGTGCACACAAAACAAATGCGAAGGCATTCTGCATCTAGGTTAGCTTCTCGTTGTCCAGCAAGTATTGGTTTGAGTAGCAGTAGAGAGGTTTCCTTTCTGTTGTTAGGGAATAATGGATACTCCCTGGAAGCGATGTCATAGGTTTGGGCATAAATAATGTCCATCTAGTTGGGATTTCAAATGATAAAATGTGAGTGGCATCAGTGTTGCGGTAAGAAAGAGGGTACTTCCTTAAGTAACTATCTGACACCTGCAATTCATCCAAATTCATTGAATTTGGGCAAACACAAATCTCTTTTTTTAAAAAAAGCCTTTTTGAGTGTGTGTGTGTATACATATATATGTATATGTATATGTATGTGTGTGAGTGTGTGTGTGTGTGTGTGTGTATGGCATTCAGCTTCGTTTGGGTATTTTCCCACGTCATTGTAGTTGTGCTTTTAACTACAATGACGTGGGAAAATACCCGAACGAAGCTGAATGCCATACATGTAAGTACCCGTGAAAACTTAAGAAAACATACACACATACACACACACACACACGTGTGTGTGTGTGTGTGTGTGTGTGTGTAAAGATAAAAAGTTTGTTGAAAAAAATTAATTTCTGTTTGGAGGGTTTGTTAGGCTAGTAACCAGGGGTGGTATTCTACCGGTTTGGTACGGTTCAGTCGAACCGGTAGCTTCAAGGATCATCTGTGAGCAAATAGGTTTGCTCCGACGATCAGCTGCTGGGCCCGCCCACCGGCCCTGGCTCTATTCTGACCTTTATTTCCTGGTTTTCAAGCTCAGCTGCTTCACGCGCCAGCTGTTGAACACACAGGGAGAGTGCAGGATTAGGCCAGTAGCAAACCCTCTGCCTGCGCGCAAAGTGTGCGCTCACCAAACCGGTTGTTACACCGGTTGAATCACACCCCTGTTAGTAACACACACCCTTTTTTGTGGGTGGGGGAGCACACGACTTCAGAAATTTAAATTTGTTTAGATGCAGTTCTGGAGAACAAATCAAGTCAGATGAAAAAGAAAGTATTGCATTCTAATCCACATAATTCTGTTTTTCTCCTACACAGCCCCACCTCAAACCAACTTGTGAAATTCATTTGGAGATGGATTTGTTTTCCCCTGAAAAGGTCTACAGCAGGGGTGTGTCAAACTCCATTTCCTCGAGGGCTGCATCAGGGTTGTTTTTGACCTTGAGGGGCCGGGGTGGGCGTGACCTGGGTGGGCGTGGACAGGGTGGGTGTGGCCAGCTTGACAACACTCATTTTGGGGGGGCACCTATGGCTCCGAAGCTCCATTTTCGGCTGCGACAGCCTCCTGTAACCCTCTGCTAGTGAAAGTGGAGCTTGGGACAGCGGCGGGCAGCTCTCTGTTTTCACTAGCAGAGGCACCGTAGGCCAGTGCTTTGTTGTTCCTGGGGCGGCCCCATGGGCTAGATCTAAGCACCCCCTGGGGCAGATCTGGCCCCCAGGCCCTGAGTTTGACACCCCTGCTCTACAGGAAGTCTAATTGCCTTGACTAAGTCCCACAGTGAACATGCAGTGGTGCATGGAAGGAAGATGCTGTACTACTGAGAAGGCAGTGAACTATTCCTGTTTTTCTCAGAAAGGCTCAGGTCAAATCAGACCTCTGGGTGGAGTTTTCAACACAGTTCCTATGCATGCTTGTCCAAACAAGAGGGTGACCTTTCTGAATTACTATAGCAACCCAAGGAGTTCAGGAAGATGGTCTGGTGTCCATGCTGGGTGCTCTGCTGTATCAGTTGCATGGATGAAATTAGAAACAGAAGCATCTCGCAGCTCCAGGAAGGGAGGGAGAGTAAAATTCTCCTTCCTCCTCTACTGAAAGATCATTTCAGCCCAATGAGACAAGGAACAGAAGGACTGCCTTCCTGCCGTCTGCAGTTCCAGTTCTCCATGGAATCCTTCTTAGGTGCAAATTGCATTTTTTTTTTAAAAAAAGGAGGGGGGGGTCTTAATTTAAATCACATCATCATTAAAATCTCATTAATTTTGGGCTTCACCCTGTTTTTCTGGAACTTTTGTTAGCATAATGACTTCAAGAACATCTCTACTGCTTCACAAACTTGATTGGGGTTGAGAGAAAGATAAATTAGATTACAGACAGAAGCTTTTCCAGGGCATGTTACTTTTTGCGTTACAGGTATGCTTGACTTTGATTTAATATGGTTTCCTTCCTTCCTTCCTTCCTTCCTTCCTTCCTTCCTTCCTTCCTTCCTTCCTTCCTTCCTTCCCTTTCCTTCCTTCCTCCCTCCCTCCCTCCTTCCCTTCCTCCTTCCTCTCCCCAGGTATGCTTGACTTTGATTTAATATGGTTTGTTTCCTTCCTTCCTTCCTTCCTTCCTTCCTTTCCTTTCCTTTCCTTTCCTTTCCTTTCCTTTCCTTTCCTTTCCTTTCCTTTCCTTTCCCTTTCCTTCCTTCCTTCCCTCCCTCCTTCCTTCCCTCCCTCCTTCCTTCCCTCCCTCCTTCCTTCCAAGAGCTAACCAAGAGCTGTACCAGTGGTAGTGCAGCAGAGCCTAGAGATGCTACCACATTTGTTAGCAAGTGAGATCCAACAATCTTATGAATTACAGCTCGTTCACTCATCCTTTCTTTTGTTTTCTCATTCATAGATATGAAGAGGCCCTTAGTTACCATCAAAAGGAGAGAAGCGCATCCGACATACCATTAAAGCACGTAAAGGACACCTCTGGCAGTACAAAAGGGCACAGCACCTGGTCTTAGAGCAGATGGCTTCCAGGGCAGAATTCAAGAGATCTAAGGGATCTAATCTCCCCTTAGCTTCTTCATTTTCTTTTAATAAGTTTGGTGAAATGCTTGCTAAGGGCTGGTGTTATGCTGTTCATTCATCAACTGAATCAGTTCGCAGGTGTGACTTTGGGTGTAGAACCCAAGATAGGTGGTGCTGAATAGGGAGGTCCATATAAGCGTCTCCCTTGATGCTGATAATTTGAGGTTCTGCTCTTTGATAATGCTAAGATTTCTAGCTTCAACTCTGTGGCTGTGTCCACCATCAGTCATCTCCTAATTGACTTATGTACCCACAACCCAAATTTCCCTTTTTTGTGGATTTTAGAGAAACCTCTCAGTCTGACCCTGACTGCTGAACACTGAGAGTGCATTCTGAGGTAGGAATGAGACAAAAAAATAATCCTATAATCCCTAGACCAAAACCACTTTCCCCAACACCTTTCTAAGCCATGATTGCTGTGTTCACAAAGCATGGTAAGCCAAAACAAGCAGCTCATGCTACAACTTAATGGAATAACACCATCAGAGTTGAAGAATCTTTTCAGATGAGAAGTGAAATGTCTTCACAGAAAAACCAGAAAGTCCAGTTGGCTCTTGGAAAAGCTCCTTTGGGACCACCAAGACCTGGATGATCGAGACTCTCCATAGACATTCAGCTGATCTGATTCTTACTAAATTCTTTAAAAAAGAAAGAAAGAAAGAAATCCCCTATATCAAGGGTTTTCAAACTTAGACTTGTGGACTTCAACTCCCAGAATTCCTGAGCTAACATGACTGGCGGAGAAATTCTGGGAGATGAAGTCCACAAGTCTTAAAGCTGTTTGAAGACCCCTGCCCTATATGGTCCTTAACTGATCATAGTGAAGACCATGGGCCATGCTAACTATTTGCAAAGTCTGTACTACTATTACTATTCATCTTCTCATCACTCCTTATCACCCATCCCCGCCCACTTGTGACTGTCGGACTGTAACTGTCGCTTGTATCCTTATGATTTATATTGACTGTTTATTGAATATTGCTTATTGTACCCTATGACTATCATTAAGTGTTGTACCTTATGATTCTTGACTCTTGATGAATGTATCTTTTCTTTTATGTACACTGAGAGCATTTGCACCAAGACAAATTCCTTGTGTGTCCAATCACACTTGGCCAATAAAGAATTCTATTCTATTCTGTTCTGTTCTATTCTATTCTATTCTATTCTATTCTATTCTATTCTATTCTATTCTAATTTGAGTCAACTAAAGGTGTAACCTCTATATAGTTTATATGGGAAGAAGTCACAGTTTTTGCCAGTTGCCTCACTCGCTGTCCCCTGCTGTGGAAAGCTTTCGAGGCCCCAAACTCAAGGAGGACTCCAATTTTGGCCTAATTTCGGCAAATAAAAAAGAAGTCCCATATATAAAAGTAAGATAGATGTCTTCATCAGGAAGACATGTGACAGAGAACAGAATATAACTGTTGCTGGCTTATTAATCATAGCAGCTACTTTCATAGCTATATCACAGACTGAGATATTTTAGCAAATAGGTCAGAATCAGTTGGTCTAATGATTAAAGCCTTAGGCTAGCTAGAATATGGAAAACTGTGACTTTTAGCCCTACCTTAGGCACAAAATCAGTTGGGTGACAAGGGTAAACCACTTCTAAAAATGTTGCCCATCACAACCCTTGGGAGATCCTTCAACCAAAACTTCTCATCAAGTGCTCCCTGGAATTACAATAAAATGTTGCCAAGAAAATTTCAGGGTTGAGTCTATGCAGTTAGCAACTCTGACTAAAAAGTCATCTCTCTCTCTCTCTCTCTCTCTCTCTCTCACACACACACACACACACACACACACGCACAAATCAATCCTTAAAGACAGTTCCACCCCGGTTCCTCAAAAGCCTAAAGCTACCTCTGTTCCCTGAATAGCATCCAATTCCTTTGAATTTTGCTAGTGAGAAATGTTTCTAGCCACCGCTCGCGATTGGAGTAACCCAGCTACTGTTGGTAGCCAACTCTACCGTCAGCAGTGACAGTTTTTCTAAAGCAGAGATATGAAAATAAAATATCTATGGTTGGTTCTGCCAGCTGCTATAATTACTCAGATGTTTCTCATCACCCAGAAGCTTAATTTAAATCTCAAAATAGGATTGGAGTAATAGCAGCTATTACCAGACTCTTATAAAATCTCTAAGAGATGGTTACATTTTCCTGAGATGGTTCAGTACATATACAGCAGGTGTATATGTAATTAAAACTTCATCCAGGACAACAGAGATGCTGATATCACATCACAATTCTTACACAGAAATGTCTTCTAGGTAAAAATTTGGTACCCTGTGCAATTTAGATTTCTGTTCCATAAGAATTCTGCTACATGGAATGAAGACCTCGGTCTGTGGGCCTTCTAAGGCCGAAGAGAGAAGGAGAATTCCAGCTAGATCAACCACTGTCATCCATCACAGAAAGCATGTGCAGCCAATTGTACTTTCAAATATATTTCAACAATTACAGACAGCAGGGGACTTTGGCACCAGAATCTCAGGGTTCAAAACTCAACGAAAGCCAACCTGTGTTAGCACAATGGAAATTTTGGCAAGACAAATAAGCCAGATCACAAACCAAAGTTCTGATTCTAAGAAGACATTGGGGAAGGCGGGGATATGACAACAAGAGAAGAGGTTCCTCTTCTCCAGACCATCGCAAACTGAGAGCAAATCAAAAGTGAAGCCAGTAGCCAAATCCAAGAACGCAATCGCAACCGCCTTAAGATAGGTTAAAAAAAAAAAAGAGCTTCTATATATTTGCAAATGGACAAACATTTCACTCTAGTAGCAAAAGCAGTCCTGTGTGCTCACACTGCCGTATTTTGAGAAGATCAATCCAAATAAATTTGTTGGGAATGGATAAAACTTCCCCCTTTGATTTAGTTTTGGCAAGGACACTCTTTGGTTGTCTTGTTCATAACATTGGAACAACAACATTTGTGCACCTCCATTGAAACAAATGCTAATCCCAGCATCATCCTAGTTAAATGCTTGTTAAAACTGCAATCCAAGAGTAGGCCAAAGCACATGCAGGCTGGTCCATTGAGTTTCTTTCTGGAAAAGTTAGCCCATCACAACCCTTGGTGAACAAAACTTCTCATCAAGTGCCCCCTGGAATTACAATACATTCTCATGTGATTTACTTTGGACGTCTGGTTAAACCAAAAGCGTGTTGGTATTTTAGTGATTTGAGTAGAAGTAGTAGGTTTTTTTTTTTAAGGGGTCAAAAAATCTAATGGGCATAAAAAATCCAATTAATGCTAGTTCTTGTTATTGGTAAACAGAAGGCCAGAAGGTGGCTAATTGCCTACCTTGATCTTCTCAAGGCATCTTCATCTGGATCTTGCACTGCAGATGAAAAATTGGTAATGTTAGAAGGAGAAGCATCAGGCAAGACGTTTGAATGGGGAATGAAACCTTACTATGGTTTGTGGGGGAAGAACTACATCTTACTCTCACAACGACAGGCTCATTCTATAGAGGAAATCTCCTGGAATCTCTCAACATCATTTATTTTATCTACCGGTAGAAAGTATCTGTATCTTTCAGTTTAGATCATGGTCATATTTTCCAACAGAACTTATTTGAAGAATGGGGGACAAAACAGGTGTCCTATCTACTCTGTACCTAAAGGCAGCGTATCACAGTTTTCAAACAGAAGTTTGAATTTGAATCCTTTCTCAAATTCCGATCTGCTTTGTCAATCTCAAAAGCCTCTCCCCCAAATAAGCTTTTAGGAAAATGGATTTATAACTGGCATTATTGACAGATTACCTGACATCTGATCTAGTTAAATCCCAAAGCAGGGAGTGTTTCATAATTGTGAAAAATCAGAATAAACTGAATGGCAGAAGGGTTGTTTTGCTTTTCACTAATGAGAGTTGGTGATAGATTCGTTCTTTACCAACAGATGGTTGATTGACAGCGCTGTTCATTTGGTAGGCAAAGCAATGTTTAATCCAGATAGCCCTACAGGAAGTGGATTATTTGAGGGGCTTGGCTGTGAGGTTTCAGACCAGAGTCCAGCATGGATATTACATTGGTCTTAAAAACTTCTGCAACTTATTGTACCCGCCACTAATATCGTGACTTAGTTTGAAATTTGGAATCTTGTGGTTGGAGTAGAACATGCTTTGGACCAGGGATCTCCAACCTTGGCAACTTTAAGCCTGACACGCTTCAACTCCCAGAATTCCCCAGCCAGGGAGTTGAAGTCTGCCAGGCTTAAAGTTGCCAAGGTTGGAGACCCCTGCTTTAGACTGTATGAACTGCTATTGCTTTGATTTGGAAGACTGTCCTCCCTTGACTCTTTTCTGATCTAGTTTCAGCATAGACTCCCCCCCCCCCGCCCTGCACAGTATAGACACAAAGGTCAAAACCACACTGCCTAACTCTTCTTAGTTGGGTTGAGAAGTAGCCTTCAGCCTGAAGAGTTCTCCTGAACTCTTCACAATGTTAGGTCATGATCTTCTGAAATGTTATGTATTTGGCCCAGGAGGAGCTATAAAGCCTTCAGTCATTTTTCAATAGATTTCAGGGTCAGAAGAAGGCAGAGGGACCAGTTATCTACACTTCTGAAAATGTTTTATCAAATACAGGTACAATCCTGCAATTTTAAGAAGCTCAAAATCTTCCTATCTGGTCTTCTTCACCCACTCCCAAGCCTCTTCCAAGTTAACAGGTGACTTGTTAAGCAAGGAGAATCACAACAAATTTGGTAGATGACTTCTTGGTTTTGAGGCAATTTCCTTATCTTACAAGACTTTTCGATATCTGCCCCAGGAATCTGCAATGGTTTAGGGGGACTATTCAAGTGAGAACACGGAAAGTTGTAGAGAAGAGGCAGGAAAGAGAAACCCAATTTTTGTAAACTTCCTTCATATGTGCCTTGACTTAGGAGGTAGCGCTAACTCATCAATTCAGGTGCTCTGGCTCTGCTTGTGTGAAAGCAAACTTCTCAATTTCCATGAATTCATTTGGTGAACTTCCTTCTGAGTGCAGGTAGTTCTCGACTTACAATCACAATTCAGCCCCAAATTTATGTTGCTAAGTGAGAAATTGGTCAACTGAGCTTTGCCCCATTTTACGACTTTTTTTTTTTTTTGCCACAATTGTTAAGTGAAATCGCTGCAGTTGTTAAATTAGTAACACGGTTGTTAAACAAATCTGGCTTCCCCGTTGATTTTGCTTGTCACTGACCTGGGACACTGCAACTGTCATAAATATGAAGCACCTGATTTTTAATCACATGACCGTAGGGATATTGCAATGGTCGCAATGTGAAAACTATTAATCTTCTCATCACTCCTTATCAGCCATCCCCTCCCACTTGTGACTGTCGGACTGTAACTTTGTTGCCTGTATCCTTACGATCTATATTGACTGTTTCCTAGTAGGATTTGATTGCTTATTGTACCCTAGGGCTATCATTAAGTGTTGTACCTTATGATTCTTGACTCTTGATGAATGTACGAATCATATCTTTTCTTTTATATACACTGAGAGCATTTTCATCAAGACAAATTCCTTGTGTGTCCAATCACACTTGGCCAATAAAGAATTCTATCCTATCCTATCCTATCCTATCCTATCCTATCCTGTCCTGTCCTGTCCTGTCCTATCCTATCCTATCCTATTCTAATTCTATTCTATTCTATTCTATTCTATTCTATTCTATTCTATTCTATTCTATTCTATCCTATTCTAATTCTATTCTATTCTATTCTATTCTATTCTATTCTATTCTATTCTATTCTATTCTATTCTTTTTAAAAAATGGTCATAAGTCGCTTTTTTCAATGCCATTGTAACTTTGAATTGTCACCACATGAACTGTTGTAAGTCGAGAATTACCTGTAGTGTATTAACCCTAATCTCTGTCTTGGGAGACTATACCTAAGTTGAACAGCTCCGAAGGTTATTGAGATAGGCCAAAAGTGTCTTTGATGGGGGCTTCCGGTTTGAGCTTCTTCGGCGACAGACCAAAACCTTGTCTCTCTGAGGCTTCGAACTGTGCTCGCTGCTGGAGCGCCCCGAGCCGGCTGGTTTTGGGGCTAAACCACCCCATAGAGGTGGCGAAGAGGGGGGAGATTGCCTGCAGGGTTGAGGAGACCCGCATCTCTCCTCCCCAGCTGGCCATTACTCCCTTTCCCGAAGGCGGTTGTAGCGGTAGTCAGAAATGGCCACCACAAAGAACAACTCGACCGGAAATGAATGTGCAGGAGGAAGATAAGAAGAGAAAGTTTTGGTTGACTGGGTCAAACAGCAAAAGCAACAAATAAGGTATCCTGGAATTTAAACTTAACAACATTGTTCCCAAAGAAGATTTTGAAGCTGAGAAGGAGAGAGAGAAGGGAAAGGATTAGTTTTTTTTCTTCCCTTCCTTATACTGAGAGCTAAGAGACTTAAGCAAGAAACTGAAAAAAAATCCACTTTGACATTAATAGGCATCTAAGCTAAAATAAAAGTCAAAGGGATAAATAAAGATTTCTGGACATTTAAAAGTTTTTAAAAGCTGGAAAGGAGAAAAAAAAAGAATAGAAGGGCAGGATCTGGAAAAATGAAGGAGACTGCCTGGAATTAAGGAATGGAACTGTAATTAAAAGGAACTTACAGTGAAATTTTAACAAGATTCCTCAAAGATACATTTTAATGGAAACTTGGTAACAAAATAATAGAACCCCAGAAAGAAAAAGTGGAAAAAAGAAGCAAGTAGAAACAGCCTTGGATTATTTGGATGACTTGGTGATTTTTGGTTTTTGCATTTAGATGACTAAAATTAACTGGGTGGTTGTTTAAAAGTTTTTAAAATGGTATCACTCTTAGAAGAACTGAAAACGGAACTTAAAAAATGGAAAGAAGATACACAAGAAGGGAGAAGTTCTTTTGGCTTCGTGTTTCAATTCTTAGAAATGGAGATCTGGAACTATGAGAAGCAACAAGAAATGCTTGCAGAACAAGAAGATTGGGACAAAGAAGAAGCCATCTTTAATGATCAAATAATTTTAAGTGGGGGGAAAAAAGAAAAGGGGGGAAAGAGAGTGAGAGGTTTAAGATTAGAAAAAACAACCAAAAAGAAGAACAATTTGAAAGATAAGTAGAAAGCAACAGAAAGCAACAGAAAGAGAAAGCAACAGAAGAGGGGATTACAGATGAGAGAGTTAGAAGTAGAAAGACGAGGGGGTAAAAAGGGGAGGGAGAAGAAGAGGGGGAATAAGGCAAGGAAAAGAAGTTGTAAAAGACAGAAACAAGAAATGGAGAAACAGGGAAAAGATATAAGGATTGTAACCATAAGTTTGTTTAGAGATAATGGGTGAAAATTTAATTGTTAAAAGGGATTCTGCAAAGGTACATAAGATAGCTTTGTTATATTACAAATAGAAATAACTTTAGAAAATATGATGATGGATAAAATATTTATTGTAATGCAGTGGGATGTTTGTTAATAAATAAATGAATTAAAATGATTGAGAGAATTAAAAGGGAACATTTTTAATTATTAATAATGATTTATAAAAATATAAGTGAGAAATATGGGGGAAAAAAGAATTAACTATGGAAAGTTTATAAGTGTTCCCAAGGAAGTATGATATTCAATTGAAAAGAAATGTTAAAGATGTTAAGATTTTAATGCATATTAATGATAGAATTGAATAGGAATGGAATGTGTTTTATTTACATATATATATAATTTTTTCTTTTTAAGAATATAGTGTCTATTTTAAGAATGTACCAAGCCGAATTTGATTGGAAGTTATGTATTATATTGAATGCTATAATCTTAAAGCTATACACTGAAGCTTAAATAAGAGCTTGAATGGATAAAATTAAAGGATATAAAGGTGTCATACTCTAATTGGTAACTATAGGGAAAAATTTGCTTAATAAGAAAAGATAATGTGAAATTGTAACAGGACAGACAAAAGTATAAATATAATGATTTGAATTGAGATAATTAAAACAAAGTTGAGAAAATTAGAAGAGGGGAAAAACTTATGTAGAAAATATAAAATGGTAATAAGATATGGAATAGAATATAAAAATGAGCATGAAATTGAGTTTTGTGTCTGTATGAAGAAGTGATAACCTGGGACCATGCTATTTTCAAAAAAGATGTTTTATTTGTATTTTGTTTTTTGTGAAAACCCAAATAAAATTTTCAAAAAAAAAAAAAGTGTCTTTGATGGAAATTCATTGTGATCAGGTAGACAAGAAATCGACTGCTGAGAATCAACAGGGTTGTTTTCCCATTCACATGAGACCAAAGCCTCATTCTGAATCTTGTTTTGCTGTGTTTGGCATGATCTATATAGTAGATCAATGTCAATTCAAATCATATCAAATGTTTAACATGGCCATAGAGCAGCACAGTTCTATAGGTAAGTTTTCTGCCCAAATTATGGCGTGTTGTTGTGTACCATCTTGCAGAACATAGATGTTGCTGTTCCGATAGTCACTGCTATAAAATCTAGGCTGGATATTGTGATATTTTCAAGGACCTGCACTTGAAACTTCTTGTTATCTGAATGTCACAAAACATAATGCAAAAATGTTTTAAAACAAATGTTGTAAAACCTTGGGTTTACAGTTCCCCATTTAAAGGCAAGCAACCAATTTTTAATTAGGACTTTTCATCCTCAAATAACAACATGTATTGTATCCAATGGAGTCTGGACAATTGACTTAATTTACATCACTTGCCTCAGTCGATGCAAATGATACAAATTGATGTAAATAACATAATTACATCAATTATGACACTCCATGGTGACAATGTAGCTAAATTATGTAATTATGCAAATGCTGTAAACTACCTCGAAAATAGCTGATTTATCTTGAAAATTTTCTATCTCAACCTCCTAAAATCTGCTTATTTCTATCTAACCTCCACTGTCATCTCTTCATGCACGTATAGCATTTTCATGGCCATAACCACATTCTTACAAAATATTTCCAGCATTCCACTACTAATTCAATCAAAATTCCTTGATAGTTTTGTTGCAATCACAATAATTGTTTCTAAGCTGTCTTTGGGTGTCAAAGATCACTGCTTTCTCTCCAACTTTTTTCTTGGAGGAATAGGACAAGATGGATTTTGACATTTCTACAACACAGTTTATGATGCAAAGTTGGTTGTAGTCTGGGCAAAACCCGAACATTTTTGAACTAATTCTAACCCTCTGGGTGAGTTAAATGATCAATGCTACTTTTGATATTTTCACAATATTCTAATCAGGGGTGGGCTTCAAATTTTTTAGTGAGGGGCTCTCTGTCCTAATGATTGGCTGGGTGGGCATGGGTGTGACTGGGTGGGTGTGGTCAACTCTACATTGCTTCTTTGCCCTAATCACCTAAAAGAAGATATATACCAAAAAGTTGTTTATTATTTCGTGCATTTAATACTTGAATAAAAGACTGGGTGAAACCAGGCTTAATAGCAGTGACTGTGAGAGGGATCTTGGAGTCTTAGATGAGTTACATGATTCTTATTATTTGGGAATTAATCCCCTCAGAGGCTAGTGGCTATGTTATCTGATGTTTTTTCAATGGCTCTCCCTCCTCAAGCGCTGAGTGGATTGTTTATCTAGCTTGCAACACTTTTATGAGGTGTGAAATGCTGTTGGCTGAATGCCCTGAAGTTCAATTAAGCCTATTAAGAGCTTTCCCTTGCTGCTTGTCTTTCTGAGGTTATTGGGGGTTCTCTGAGCCCTGCAGAGTCTTAGCTAGGGGCTCTCCTGAGCACCTGCAAGCCCCCAGCAGCCCACCCCTGATTCTAATGTTCCACTGACCCAATTAAGTATATTGTGTGAACTACTGCCTGCAATTTCATCAAGACTCAGAAGTATTGCAGAGACAGTAAGATGGCGGTATGGGGTTCTTGGTGGTCTGTGAGCTTGGTTGGTTTCTTGCAGATGTTTCATTACCAGACTAAGTAACTTCATCGGTGCTAGAAGGGAGTTAATACTGAAGATGTTACCTACACTGCTAATGAAATGTCTGCAAGGAATGAACCAAACTCAGAGAGCACAAGGGACGCCACAGTTCAACACTGAGCTACACATATTGTCTTCTATAAGATGGTGGTAATTCAACAGGTCTTGTTTCCCCTCAGTCTGGATTCTTCTCTACCTTCTTGCATTGACTCCGGCCTGCCTTTGCTTCTCTACCTGAGGCTGGCATTTGCCTTCTGTGGGAGGACAAACAAAGTGGCTGATGGTGCCAATGAAAGGCAACCCCAAAAATGCCCTTTCAAATCTGATGGTGATTTTCAGTGAATTACAAACAAAAGTGGCCGTTCCTTAAAAAACTGTAACTCAGCTTTTCTTTGAAACTGAGGATTTGCCTTCTTCCTCCCTTTCTTTATGACAACGTACCCTTCCCCCCTCCCCACAGTGGGGCTATAATAGCACTTCTGACTGATATCTTTCAGGGACTTCTTAAAATGTTGTATTGTCTTCGTATTCTGTGATAGTGCTCCATTTCTCTTGCAACACTTGTGGTAGTGTTCTCATGTCTGTTGTAAAGTAGTTCTGAATCACTAAATAAATACCTGGTTGTGAGACAAGAGGTAAGTATTACAGGGTACAGCCTGAAACAGTGTAATAAATTGTAAGGACAAACAGGCTCCCCTAAGATTATTGGCCCCTTTGAGTTTAAGGATTCAGTCAAAGGATTTTTATTTTATAGCCTATAACTTGGAGGCCTAACCTAGAGAAGATGTCTGTCTGCTTGCCTGCCTCTCTCTCTCTCTCATCTATCTCTCATCTATCTCTCATCTGTCATCTATCTATCTATCTATCTATCTATCTATCTATCATCCATCCATCCATCCATCCACCCATCCATCCATCCATCCATCCATCCATCTACTGGTATCTATCTATCTACCGGTATCTATCTACCGGTATCTATCTATCTATCTATCTATCTATCTATCTATCTATCTATCTATCTTCCTTCCTTCCTTCCTTCCTTCCTTCCTTCCTTCCTTCCTTCCTTCCTTCCTTCCTTCCTTCCTTCCTTTCTTTCTTTCTTTCTTTCTTTCTTTCTTTCTTTCTTTCTTTCTTTCTTTCTTTCATCTATCTATCATCTATCTATCATCTATTATCTATCATTATCACCTATTTATCATCAATTTATATCTCTCTCTCTTTGTGTTTATCTATTTGTCTGTCCGTCTGTCTATCTTTCTGTGTGTGTGTGTGTGTGTGTGTGTGTGTGTGTGTGTGTGTCTGTATAAGCAAGCACCAACAACTGATACCCAACGGAGTAAGGAGAAAGGAAAGTTTCCACGAAAGAGGTGAACTGGGCATCCCAGCTGGACTTACTGTACTCAGTTCCTGTCATCTGAGCAAGGACCCGGAAGGACTTTGACTGCAAGTTTGAAGACCGGCGGCTCCAATCATCCAGATCTTCTTCAGACTTGTTCTGAGTTTTAAGCACAGCCTGATAGACTGGAGATGCACTGTCTACATGAGGATCTTTAACAGGAAGGTTACTGCAATGCAGAAAGTAACATGCACTGTAACATGGCTCATGAGATCCAGCCCGCCCTTCCCAACGTCCTCGCTGACGTTTAGCCTCAGATCCACAATTTCTTCTTCTTAGCCATGGAAATAAAATTGTTACTTGTGAAGCAAGCAGATACAAGGAAGCCATGATGCAAAGTTGCCTTTCTCTTCACAGGAAGCATGGAGACTATTGTTATCTAGGACACACATTACACCAGGGGTCCCCAAACTTGGTAACTTTAAGCTGTCTGGAGAATTCTGGGAGTTGAAGTCCACACATCATAAAGTTGCCAAGTTTGGAGACCTCTGCATCACACAACGACAAGTAATCTGGACAGGACATGTCTTCATCACACCGGATAGGTAAAATTTACCATTTGCCTGGCTTGCAACTTTCTGAAATATCTCAATCGTCATAGCAGTTCAGAGAACAGCATAGGATTATCCATATTTCCAGGAAGCTGCTGATCTGTTTCCACTACTTGAGACAATGATTGCGTTAAAAATGGAAACGCTGGGAATACGGAATCCACACCCATGTTTTCCAGGAAACAGCTGGTCTTCCCAAAGCCTTTTCACTAAGAGAATGCTATCAAGACTATACAACCTCATCAATTCCCTCCTCGTTGGCATGGCTTGGAGTAGGAAGTATAATTTGAATACCGCATCTGATTGGCGTTTGGGAAGACTTGACAGTAAGTTCTATAATGAAAAGGCTTTCCGTATTGGATTAGGACTATGGTCTTCTTCTTCTGATTGGTTTGCGATGTCCCTATAACATGCTTGCCCCATCATTGATCCAATTTAAGTGTGTTGTGTAGATAGGACTTTCCATGGGACCGTTCCTGATGTCTCAGGATTTGCAGACCCGCTGAGATCACAGTGTGAAGCCACATCTATGTGAAACTATCACTAGCATGTGGTGAATGGAGCTGAATGGAGTTATATTGAGTGGACTTTCTAGGGCTACATCTTTGTGGTGGCTTCGTGGACTGGGTCTGGAGATTGAGATTCCATGCCGCATTTCATTTCATAAGTCTCATTGTCCTTCATAATCTTTATTCTCCATGCACAGTAACACACTTGTTCTGCCACCTCTCCCCGATATGTAGTAGTCTCTCCCATTACAACTGAACAACTGATCAGACGTACACCAAAACTCAGTCAGCTACTTCTGAAGCTCGTAGCAAAGACCAAAGGCAGCTGGTCAATATCCATATTGGCTAGAAATTATAGCACCTTAAACATAATACTTAGAAATCACAAAGGTGGGGGAACAATTCGAAAAACTGTTTTCAATAGTCGTATTTGCCTCAAGAAAGCATCATCAACCCACCCAGAACAGTCTCAGGAGGACACGCTGAATGACTTGAAGGAAAGAACGATTTTCGATTTGCGTAATGGAAACAGTGCAACTTTCACAAGAAAAGGATTAAATGAATGGGGGGAAAATGCCATCAAGCAAACCTGGTGGAATAAGAATGTCCGTGAAGTCTACAGATGTTGGTGAAGCCCCATCAACTGCGGTCAAGTTAGTTGTTTGGTTGATGGGAATCATATCATAGGTCAACAGTATCTGGAGAGTCAGATGTCTTCTTATCACATGCTTTGCTGGACCTATCGTACGTATCTCATCTAGCATTGTTTCTACTGGTGGCCAAGCCAAACATCAGTTAGAAGCTCCCAAACAGATAAGGATTATGACAGAATTCACCATATCATTTGTAAGCATCACAGAATCTTGCAAAATATTGGCTCTGAACAATGATCATTCTTTGCATTTGTCTAATCTACCTTTAAACATCTCCTCACCTTGTGTTAATAAATATCTCAGTTGTGTTCTCCTCGAGAAAAGTTTGCTTCGTTTATTGTTGGCTGTTATTTTCTTAGGAGAATAACAGTCAACAATAGAAATCAGATAGTTCCCCATATTAATTGTATTACTGACAATTGATTGCTTACACTACAGAGTTAATCATATCAGAACTTACATGGGGGAGGGAGTCCATATACTTGATGCAAATAATAGAATATATTTTAGAATTCTGGTCTGAGTACTGACTTTGTGCTAGCACCAGAAACTAGCTTAACTTATTCCATTAAAGCAAAAACCTATTAAGATTTACAGAAAGCCACAAAAGCCTGAATGGAATTGGAATCAACTGAATCTATGAACATCAACCTTTCATACGAGACATGGACACTACGTTGTCCAAACAGGCCCGCAAGGGAAGCTGTGGATTTAGAAGATAAAAAAGGGGTGGTGGTGCATTTCTTGTGAAGTACAATGGGAAAAGAGAAGACGCTAACAAAAACAGCCAGCTCAACAAATGAAAACAAGAAAAATTGAAAGCACAGAAAAGAAAGTCAAACTGTGACAGTGGTTGGAGTGAAGGACAGCATATGTTTAGTAATATCCATTAAAATTCACACAAATGTTGTATTTGCCCAGAGAGAGATATCTCTGGTTAAATTCTTGGGAAACTCATGGGACAAAAAAGGAATTTTTGAAGACAATCCAAGGTGCAAGAAAACACAATGAATCTGTGTGCGTATCTCTAAGAACTGATGTGTATCAAAACACCTCCTAAACACAAATAAGATTTGGTCCAGAGATGACATTAAAGAAGTCTGATGTGGAAATTGCCCTTGGAATTGTGAATTTTTATTTTTCCTTTCTCCATTAACTCCCTTTTGCTTCTTTTGATCAGGATTAAATGCAGACTAGATCCTATTTAAAATAGATCCACTGAAATTAGTGCGGGACAAGGTGATGCATCGGTACATTTAAGTTTTGTGGATTTCAGAGAATCCTTTCTGAAGCAGCTTTGGTTCTACTACATGGATTTTACTTCTGTTACTAATATGTCATTCTACACAGATCTGCAAAATACATTTTTTGACTTACTCCAGATTATATGCTATGCCAGTCCAAATACTGGGAATAGCTTTCGGCCACATGCAAAGTATGAAGAAATACAGTAAGAACCTAGAACAGAAATAATTAAAACCATAACAGTTATATAACTGCAGGATTAATTTCCAGGATCTACAAAATATATCATGTCTGGCCACCAAGCGAGAATCAGTTGGCTAACGCTACCTAAGAGGACAATTTTTGTACCCCAGGACCTCAAATCTTTCTGTCAAGAGAGGATCTTATCAAATGGCAGAACGTTTTTGTCTACATCAGGTCTAAAGAGACATTTCTCAGAAAGCTGCTCTATATGATTCTACCACTTGTGCAAATATGAGGTGGCTTCCAACAACCACATGCAAATAAATTCTTTCATAATACACAAGAAGAGGGACACAATACACCAGCAAACCAACTCTCCATGCCTGTTGGGTGGAATTTCACTGAAGCTAGTGGAGTTTTGTGGAATATGTGTTCCTTCTTGGGATCCATTTCCTCAGTGAGCCGATATTTTAAGCTAGTGTGATATTAACTCCTTGACAAATCTCTCTGAAGCATCTCCACCAAATCTGGGCCCATTCAGATGTATATAAACGACTGAAGACTGAGTTACAACAACCTCAGAAAAGGCGCTTTATCACTTGTAAAACACTTGCAGGCATCTAAAATCTCTCTCTCTCTCTCTCTCTTTCTCTGTCTCTCTCTCTCTCTCTCTCACACACACACACACACACAGAGATACACAGAGAGCTACAGAGAGAGAGACAGAAGAGAGACACAGAGAGAGAGACACACACACACAGAGACACAGAGAGGCAGAGAGACAGAAAGGTACACAGAAAGTGAGAGAGAGAGAGACAGATAGACACAGACACAGAGAGAGAGACACAGAGAGAGACACATTCATATCATTGCATTGTAGGCACTTGACAATCTGCTCACATTTACAACTGGTTGCAGCATCCTTTGGTCTTGTGACCATGAATTGCATCTTTTTAGCCAGTTTCTGGTGGTTTTTTGGATTGGGGGGGGCAATTTTTTTGGGGGGGGGGAATGCCCATTCTGGAGAAAGGATTTGGACTTGCAATCCTGTAATTTACTTAATGATCACTGTAAAAATGGTCCCAAAATTGGATCCAAACATGTGAGTACCTTGACCTTATGACGTTTATGACTTAGAGTGAAATTCTGGTCTCAACTGCAGTTGTAAATTGTAGATTATTTGTAGTCCCTCTTCTCCCCAGTTTAGAGTGGATTAACCCAGAATGTACAGATGCTAAATTTATATAATACTTTCCCCACCAAAGATGGAAAATGGGCAGGTTGGACTTTGTTATTATTAGTTGGATTTAATCCAGGGGGGCAGTTGCAGTCTTATCCAAACACTGAAGGAGCGAGACTATTTCCTCAAAACCAAAGTGACAAAAACAGGATGTGATGTTGCTTTAAACTGATGGAATTATTTTGAAAGTTTAGGTTAGTGTTGCATGCTTGATACCTCTAAAATAAACAAGTATTGAGAGAAGTGAATGATAAACAACAAGAGGAGAAAATAACCTTGCGTTTTTCAGTTTTTCTCATTCTACAGAGATGGGAAAATGCATCTATTTATGCCAGTGGAAATTCACGGTGAGTCATGTGTTCCAAACCCAAGAGAAAAGCGGTGAGTGATTTGGATCCATAATTACATGATGTTGGGAGAAGCAATACGAATTAGTATGAGAAATCAATGAAAACTCAAAGGAATGTGTCAGAAAGGAGAAAAAAGAAGAAAAGACATGGTTACCAGTGAAAAAAAGAATAAGGGAGTAGATTAACACTTTGCAACTGAAATAAGCTGGTTTGGCATATTATTATAAGTACAAGAGCCAAGTTGATTCTGGAGTCTCCAAAGTTTTCTAATGTATGCATAAAATAAAGGCAAGAAAGGTTCTTCAGCAGAACTGAAGAAGCTTCTTGGATGAGAAGCAAAATGTCTTCAAGGAAAAACAAAGTCCAGTTGCCTCTTGAAAAAGCACCTTTGGAACAACCATGACCTGGATCAGGGGTCGCCAACCTTTTGGACCCCAGGGACCACCAAACTCATAATTTTAAATCCTGCAAACCAGAGACCCTGGGAAAATCCCCCAAAAAGTCTGCAGGAAAATTCCCCACCCCGTCTTCCTACCGATTGATCATTCTTTATTTGGGATTGCAGGATACTGTTTCCAACTCCCTTCTCGGGGGCGGGGGGGGAGAGAGAGAGAGAGAGACTTTTGGCTTCATGCAAGGAAAACAACAGAAGCAGCAGAAATCTTTCTCTCTCTCCCTGAAACTCCACCAGAAATGAGTCTTTGTGAGACTTGTTGCACTGATGCAGCCTCTTGGAGCAGGAGGCCTTGTAGGGTCCCATGCAGCCAAAGGCAGAAGAAAAAAGCAGAAAGAAGCAGCCGGTGGCCAGGTAAGGTACATGAGGTGAGTGGGGCAAGTTCCCCCCCCTCCCTTTCCCCCTTCTCCTCACTACCTCATGTTGTTCGCAATGCAAGTGATACAAGCCTCGTGTTCCCACGCAGCCTGGATTAATTGCTTTGGGGGGTACTTTGGGGGTGACATTTCTCTGTGGACCACTACAATTTTCTCACGGATCACCACTGGTCCCTGGCACACTGGTTGGCAACCACTTACCTGGATGACTAAGAATCTCCATAGCTATTCATTCATACTAATTAGGACTTTGCTTTCAGTAGCAGAATTATACAGTTGAGAACAATAACCCCAACCCATTCAAACAACTGTTCAATTTTCTTTTGCAAAAACCACCAATGATGTCACATATTAACCTAGGATTAATTCATATTACCGTAGCAATATTAATATTGATATTAACAATATCGTGGGTATGAAGCCATGAATGAGAGAGGCACTGCCATCTGATCTTTGTTCTCATGGTTTGCCTTGGGTTGCACTCCAGTTCTGAGATACAAATGGTCCCATCCCTGATTTGAATAATTTTGCTATCTAGGACAACAGAAAATCTGCTGGTAGCTTTTTTGCATGCAAATGTTGTGTGTGAGGAATACATGGTGGGAATCTGACGCAGAGTTCATTTCATCACTTAGAAAGATGTTCCTTTCCATGCAAGTTGAGAGACAAATTGACTTTGTACTACAAAGGGGAGGAACCCTGGAGAATAAGCATCTAAATTCATGCACAGCCAATGTGCATTTACATTTCTACAGACAGGCAGATATCTTTCTTTGACTCAAGCCTTGTGAAATCTTGAGCAAAACTAATTACAATGTTCTGCTTGGAATAAAGCACTAAATATATACATATCCTCTCTCCCAAATTACTGCAATTGCTACAGTTTCCCCCTCCCCCCCCCCCAAAAAAAAACCCTCACTTGGAGAAATATTCATGCGTCTGATTGTCCTTGAAATAAAAACATTTACAGAAGCAACATTAGCATTTGATACTAAAACAGTTTCCCAAGGGCTGCATAATATCAACATTTTTGCTAAAACAGGACAAAAGGAACTAGAGACTAGGAAGATTCTTGCCCTCAAAGGCATCAGAGACAGCTCTTCCTATTCCACATTGGTTGCAAGATGCACACATTTTTAAAATTGAAAGGAATAGTAAAGTTACACCATTGCATAGTCATTGTTAAAAGGGAGAAAGGAGTCACATGAAAGGGATGCTATGAAAGGGAAACCAGTCAAAGATACACAAAGTAGCTGCAGAGAAGAATGTATGGGTGTGTGGGTGGGTGGATGGATGGATGGATGGATGGATGAGTGGGTGGAAGAAAGGATGGATGGAAGAATGGATTGAAGGATGAATGGACAGAAGGAAGAATGAATGGATAGATGGCATGATAGGTGAATGGAGAGATGGATGAATGGATAGATGAAAGCATGGGTGAATGGATGGATGGATAGAATGGAAGGATGGATGAATGGATAGTTGGAAGGATGGATGGATGGGTGGGAAGATAAATGGATAGTTGGAAGGATGGATGGATGGGTGGGAAGATAAATGGATGGATGGAAGAATGGATGGATGAAATGATGGGTGAGTGCTAGGATGGATGAATGGATGGATGGATGGAAGGAAGGAAGAATGGATAAATGAAAGGATGGATAAATAAAAGGATGGATGAATGGGTGGAGATATCCAGAAATGCAGTGAAGAGAAATGAGATTTCCATGGATAACCATCCCAAACAGAGAATAAATCTCAAGATAATCTGCTAAGAAAGCTACCAAGGGAAAGCACATGTGCACAATGGGTCTAAAATGTAAAATAAGCAGATCTGTTCATTTCAGCGGAATACCACAAAAACATTCTTTGCTTTCCCATAAAGCTTATAATGTTATCTTTTATCTACCTTTAAGCTTTACATGCGCGTAAATGTTGGTTTAATGTCTAAGTTTGTTAATAGACTGAGAAAATAAACAAATGGATATGATAGTCTTGGCCGTTGTAATCTACAAAAGGATTGTTTTTTTTTTTTTTTAAAAAAAGCTTTTAGTATAACAGTTGTATTAGAATGCTAGAGGAGATTTTATGGTTGTTTCTCGGCTGTTTTACTCTTACCTTACTTATGGGGACATTTTTATTGTTTTATATATTAGGTTGCATAGCAGATGCGTATGTTTATATTACCCTGGAGAAATTTTAAGTGTTCCCACAATTCTGCTCAGATTTGGCTGTGTACAAATCCAATAAATGAAAGAACATGTTACCAGAAAATGGGAGGGAGGACCAATTTGTAACAGGGAAAGACAAAAGAGGCAGAACATCATTTTCATGGGCGTGGCTCAGTCCCACCTTTTTAACTATTTCTCCAACTCCATGGAACATAGAATAATATGGGTCGGAAGGGTCCTTGGATGCCATCTAGTCCAGCCTCTCCCCATGGCAGGAGACTTTATACCATTCTGGACAAATGGTTTCCCAATCTTATGATACTTGACCCTTGACCCTCAATATCTTTTCTTTTTATGTACACAGAGAGCATTTGCATCAAGACAAATTCCTTTTGTGTTCAATCACACTTGGCCAATAAAGAATTATATCCGTCTATTTCTTCTTGAAAGCCTCCATTGAGAGAACACCTTCAATTCGGGAAGGCAAGCCATTCCACTGGTTAATTGTTCTCACTCTCATGAAATTTCTCCTTAGAACTAAGTTGCTTCTCTCTTTGGTAAGTTGGAAACTTATCCATCTGTTACTTCTAGTCCATCCCTGAAGTGCTTTGTGGAATAGTTCAACACCACCCCCACCCCCGCAATCTTCTCTATGATAGCCCTTCCAATATTGTCAAACTGTTCTCATTCACCCTTGGTCCTTCTCTGTTCCACAGTTTTAGAAACAATGAGTGATGGGCCACTGCCCTGTTGGTGTGGTTTTAGCAGAATATTTCAGAACGTTGGGATTAGAGAAAGGAGCGGAATTAATAGGACATCTTGCAAAACATCAAAGGGTTTCCTGCCCCATGATGGTAGTAGCCAACTTGCTCCATCAAATCATCCCACCTCTGTCGTTTGGAATAACAGGAAGGTAGACTTGTAACACATACAGCATGTACATGCAGAAAGAAAGGGGTCTTACCCAGCAAATTCACCACCCTGGGCCTGAGCTTGGCCTGCAATGGCGTCCATGATAGCATCTTGAGAGTACATGCTGATGGGTGTGTTATATTGGGCATGAATGATGGTGGCTTTGCCCCCAGGGCCTTTCACCTCTATGGGTTTATGCGTGGACAGTGCAGAATCCTTCAGGACATTGGGGTTGAAACGTTCCACGTACTCCGTGCTGGGATGGAGGAGGAAGTGAGGAATCAGGAAGTGTGGGGAGGAAAAAAAAAAGAAGGAATGATGAAAAGATTAAGGAGGGGGAAGGAAAAGATTTAGGAGCACAGTGGAATATTCACACACACACACACACACACAGAGCTTTGCGTTTGATCCCAGACAAGAAGAGTAGCATTCCACAAGCAGCAAAGAGTAAGAAGACAACTTTTCCTGAAAATGCATCTGATAACTTCTAACTGAAAGATTAAAAAAAAAAAAAAAAGAGCGACTGACGTAGCCAGTAAACACCTTTGTGAATTATCTGCTTCAATTTAATTCATGTTAGAAGGCATGTCTCCCCTTTGAGGCAGGCTAATTTAGGAAACAAACACCGCATAAACAGTGCTAGAACCTACTTTATGGATCTAGGTTACAAGAAAATCTTGTGTTTTTTAATTTTCTTCACTCTTACACCTAAGAGCGCCGAGTGAGTCGATTTGGAATTTCTTCTGCAAGCTTTTTCTTGGATGCAGTGGATATTTTTGTAGCACCTGCTTATTTTCTTCAAAGGCTATCTCAGGACTCCTATAAAGCCAGCACGCGACCTTTAAATGGCCCTCTATATAATGCATTTGGCCTAAGATTCAGTTAGATGGCAGCAGAGAGAAGCAGAAAACTCTTTATGGCCAACTAGTGATCATTAGAGACGCGGTGGCTCAGTGACTAAGACGCTGAGCTTGTTGATCAGAAAGGTTGGCAGTTCAGCGGTTCAAATCCTTAGCGCCATGTAACGGAGTGAGCTCCCGTTACTTGTCCCAGCTTCTGCCAAGCTAGCAGTTCGAAAGCATGTAAAAAATGCAAGTAGAAAAATAGGGACCACTTTGGTGGGAAGGTAACAGCATTCCGTGCCCCTTCGGTGTTTAGACATGCGAGCCACATGTCCAAGGAGATGTCTTTGGACAGCTCTGGCTCTTCGGCTTTTTAACGGAGATGAACACTGCCCCCTAGAGCCAGGAACAAATAGCACATATGTGCGAGGGGAACCTTTACCTTTAGTGATCATTGGGTGTGTGTGTGTGTGTTGCATCTTAATTCTGATATTCCTACTTAGGGACGATCGTGGATTGGCTTTTCTTCATGCGAAATTTCAAACAATTAGAAGTTTTTTTCTTTATTAGATTGGCATTTATCAGAACCCTCTGAGGCCTGCCGTTCAGGAATATTCAAATACAAATTGCAGCAATGTGCATAAAGAAAGCCTCTGGGTTTTTATGGATTTAGAGCCAAATGATCAGAGAAAAAGCACCAAATGTTTGCCATCTTCAGAGCTGCCAAAGGGTGGGAAGTCTTTAGGGATACAGCAGAATGAGGTCTTTGTAAGGGGAGCACCATGACTCCCAAAACAATACTGTACATGCACTTCAGGAGAATGACACCCAAGACAAGGACCTCAACATGCATTGAAGTCTAAAGCAACACATTTGCAGAAACACCTTGATTGGAGCCAAAGCAGGTCAGCCTCCTCACAACACAACTCACAAACTGAAGCACCACACTCTTTGCAAGGACACTGATTTTTGCAGCCATTACAAGCTCCATTGATTAGTTGCCCCGCCTTTCTTCCTGCCCAGATGTATGGGAGGAATGGAAGCCATCGACTCCTACAGAGGTAGGATGGCAACCAATGACCACCCAGCTCTGATTTTTGTAGTCTTCTGAGTCCCTTCTGCTAAATAAATTGATCACAGAGCTTGCCTCCCTTTTAGGGAGAAAGTTCTGGTGTCCTCAGTGAAGTCAGAGGTTGGTATTCAGCCAGTTCTGACCCGTTCTGGAGAACCGGTAGCAGAGATTTTGAGTAGTTTAGAGAACCGGCAAATCCCACCTCTGACTGGAGATTTTACAGTATCCTTCCCCAGCCATGCCCACAGAACCGGTAGTAAAAAAAAAAATTGAATCCCACCACTGCTCTTGGTATGAAAGATTCACAGGAGTTGCATAGGAAGATTTCATCTATAGATTATTTTTTTTCATAGATCATCAAACCTTGGAGACTTGCAAGGATCTTCCAGAAGAATGTTCTGGAAACATGCTTTGGAGGAAAAAAGGCCCTTCCAGATAAAGGAATACATTGGCAATGAATTCTGGCCAAAATATTAGGTTAGGTTTATCCTTGGAACAGACCCTGGGGAAATGCCCTTTCGATATGATACCAGACACCCCAATAAGGTGTTAAAGAACATTCCATTTGCAAGCAGATGGAACAGGGGCACAAGGGAGCAGAACATGCTGTTCCGAGAAAATGGACATCGCCATTTAACACTGACACACTCTTGGATACTAACTTGGTCATAGGATTGGTTACGACCTAGAGGAAAGAAAGAAAAGAAAAGATCAGAGTTCCACTTATTTCTTTAACAGGAAGATATAAAGAGGTATTAAGCAGGCATCTAAGTCTTTTGGAAAGAAAGAAAGAAAGAAAGAAAGAAAGAAAGAAAGAAAGAAAGAAAGAAAGAAAGAAAGAAAGAAAGAAAGAAGGAAGGAAGGAAGGAAGGAAGGAAGGAAGGAAGGAAGGAAACAGAAACAAAGAGAAAGAAAAAGAAAAAGGAAAAACAGAGAGAGAGAGAGAGGAGGGAAGGGAAAAAAGAAACAGAAAGAGAAAGAAAGAAAAATTGAATGAGAAAGAAAGAGAAACAGGAAGGAAGGAAGGAAGGAAGGAAGGAAGGAAGGAAGGAAGGAAGGAAGGAAGGAAGGAAGGAAGGAAAAGAAACAAAGAAAGAATAGAGAGAGAAAAGAGGAAAGGAAGGAAAAAAAGAGAAAGAGAGAAAGAAAGAGAGATCGAAAGAGAAAGAAAGAAAAAAGAAAGAAAGAAAATACAATGTAATGAAGAGAAGGAAATATAGGGACCAGAATTTATCCACTTGAATTTATAGAGTTACAATAGTGTTTGGCCAAACCTATGCATTGCTGAACCACAACAAGCTGAACATACAACTTGGTTGTTCAAGAGCAGCACAAAGCGCCAGAGATCTGCCCCCAATATAGCAAATCCAGGAGGAAGTTATGGAGTTAGGAGAGACCCAAGTCTTCTATTGATCTCCATCAGAGGCCCCCAAACTTGGCAACTGGCTGGAGAATTTTGGGAGTTGAAGTCCACAAGTCTTAAAGTTGCCAAGTTTGGGGACCTCGATCTCCATGGTTGAAATGAATGGAATACAGCTGGGGGGGGGGGGAGTGAAATTTGTTCTTCCTTCCAGATACCAGATTTGCTTGATATAGAAGTCTCAGTTGTACCCCCCGATCTCTCCCTTGTAAATAAAGAACAGACTCCAACCCTATAGGGGGGAGTATAGATATGTGCTGTCAAGTGCAAAGAATCAGAACCACCTGTTAGATTGCAGCCCAGATTTATTCTATACACAAGAATTTGTTCAATTAAAGTTCAATACTCAACTGGTACCAGATAAAGGTCAACGGAATTCAGGAGGGGTTGGGCTTGGACCATTTGTGGCAATGTAACGACTCTAAGCTTATAACATGCTTAACTCACCCCCCACTAGTTCTGCCTGCTCTTCTTTTTTGTGCCTCTTCCTATTCCGTATTTCAAAATGGAAACTAGGTGTGCCCTTCTCTCCTTGAGAGTGGGAGAGTTGAAAGAAGAGTCGAAAGCTCTCCTGGAGTCAAGATCAACTTCTAGTGACTTCATGGAGACATGTAACCTCGAACAACGGCATACAAGTTGGTTTGCTGCGGCTTCCTTCCAAATTTATATTTTTAGCTTCCCGATACAATCCTAGATTTCCCATCCAAGTGCTGATCAAGGCTGACCCTGCTTAGCTTCACCAAGCTCAACCGAGGCTGACGGGGTGCTGCATTCCCTGTGACAGATGCATATGGCAGGGGTGGGCTTCAAAAAATTTAGCAACCGGTTCTCTGCCTGGTTGCTGGGTGGGTGTGGCCATGGTGAGTGTGGCCTAGTCGGCCTCCTGCATCATGGGGGGGTCGTTTTCACCCTCCCCGGGCTCTGGAGGCCCCCTGGAGGCTGGAAATGGGCCCGTGAGCTGCGTGGAGATTCCAGGGTGGGAAGGGGCAGACTGGGTGAGGCCAGCCAGGCATTGCAACTACTGGTTCACTGAACCAGATGTAAAACTAACATCCGATTCACCTGAACCAGTGTGAACCAGTAGCAGCCCACCCTGGCTGCAGGAACATGGAAATGAAGAGAGACCATTGCTGTTCTCCAAACATCTCTCCCTTACAACTCTACCGGTACCATTTTGGTGGGGGATGGGTGGGTGGAAATATAAAAACTCTCCATTGCTGAAAAATTTCAAACCTCTGGTTTAATCTTCTGTTTCTTGAAACCCCAAGATACGTTCAACCCTTAAATAATCATTTCATTTTAATATACAGCATTTAGAACAGTGGTCCCTAACCTTCTGGGCACCAGGGACAGATTCCATGGAGAAAGGTTGTTTTTTTCGTGGAACAGAGGGAGAAATGGTTTTGCATGCCACCAACCAGGCTGCGGAAGGGGCTTCGCTTGTTTGCGTAGCCTGGTTAGTGGCATGCCAGGGACTAGTGCCAGTCCATGGATTAGGGGTTTGGGGACCGTTGATTTAATGCTGAGTCAATACAACTAGAAAATGAATTGGTGTAAAACAACCATCGGTATAAGAACAGTTATAAAATCAAATGCATGATTTTGCAAGTTATTGAAATAAACTTTGACAGTTCTTCTATCTTCTAGCTTTATGAGCCGCCGTGGCACGGTGGTCAGAGTGCAGTACTGCAGGCTACTTCTGCTGCCTGCCGGCTGCCTGCAATTTGGCAGTTCAACTCTCACCAGGCTCAAGGTTGACTCAGCCTTCCGTCCTTCCGAAGTGGGTCAAATGAGGGCCCAAATCGTTGGGGGCAAGAAGCTGACTCTGTAAACTGTTTAGAAAGGGCTGTAAAGCACCGTGAAGTGGTATATAAGTCTAAGTGCTATTGCTAGCTAGCTTAATGAAATCAAGAGCAAGATCATCTTGGAGCTTTACAAGATGAGACAGGTTCTTCAAACTGAACCTTGAAATGAATATGCAGCCAAGTCAATGGAAACAAGATCAGAGCTGACCACCGTTTGCTAATCTAAAGTATCTTCAACTATGTCAGGGTTTATGAATTATTTTTAATTGCTGGCCTACAAGGGAACATTGGGAGAAATTCTGTCTCATTTGTGTTTGCTCTATCTTCTTTAAGCTACAGGATCTTAAGGACAGGGATGGGTTAAAAGAAATATTAATATATGCAAAAGAATAACACACATTCAAAGAGACACTTAGCTCTTTGGTTCTTCATGTCAAATGCGCAGATCCACAATCCATATCAAGTTAAGTAGCAGTAGTAGTGCCATAAGATTAAATATCACCTCACCCTGATTTCTTGTGGCTTAATTTCTGCAAGTGGCTCTTTCTTTACATGCACAGGGGCGTCTATTCTATTTTATCTGTAGAGATTAAAGATCCGCCATGGATGAATGATGTATAAATTAATTAACCTTCAGAGGTGATAAATGTGCAAATCCAGTAGAAGATTATGTAACAAAAAAAAAATACTTCTGGAAATTTTCTGATTCTACTTTGGATTCTACATTATGTGAAGACTTGGTATTCCGAAAAAGAGGCTAATGCTAGGAAAGGTAGAAGCAAAGAATTTAGAGTAACAAGAATAGAATTCTTTATTGGCCAAGTGTGATCGGACACACAAGGAATTTGTCTTGGTGCAAATGCTCCCAGTGTACAAAAAAGAAAAGAGACATTCATCAAGAGTCAAGAATCATCAGGTACAACACTTAATAATAGTCATGGGATACAATAAGCAATCAAATCATACTATTATGAGGAAATAGATTCATCTTTAACTAGAAATCGATGATAGATTAGATGATAGAAAGAGATGGATGGATGGATGAATGGATGGATAGATGATAGATAGATAGATAGATAGATAGATTAGATTAGATTAGATTAGAGTAGAATAGAGTAGGATAGGATAGGATAGGATAGGATAGGATAGGATAGGATAGGATAGGATAGGATAGGATAGAATTCTTTATTGGCCAAGTGTGATTGAACACACTAGGAATTTGTCTTGGTGCAAATGCTCTCAGTGTACATAAAAGAAAAGAGACATTCATCAAGAGTCAAGAATCATCAGGTACAACACTTAATGATAGTCATAGAGTACAATGAGCAATCAAATCATATTAGGAAACAGTCAATAAAAATAATTAGTATACAAGCAACAAAGTTACAGTCATACAGTCATAAGTGGGAAGAGTTGGGTGAAAGGAAGGTTGAGAGGATTATTAAGAGAGGAAGAGGATGATGAACGTAGTGGTTATTGGGACGACGATTGAACCATTGGGCGTCCTGACAGAACAGCTTAGGGAGAAAAACCTATCTGATTGCTAGGAATTTAGAATAACTTGACGGTGCCTAATCAGTTAATATGAAAACTGTCACCACTTGGCTTCCAGGAGAACCCCAAGGTCTACAACCATTCTTCAGAGTGCCTGTAATCGTCCCACCTACAATATGCTATATGGACAGATCTTCTCTATCCTGGCCTGGTTCAGGTTTAATTTGTTCCTTTCTGAGCTGCACTTGATACTGGTCTTAAGATCCATGCCTTCTCCTGCATCCAGTGAGAAGCAGGGGCTGGATCTGATCCACGAATCAATGGCATCTCTCTGCAAACCTCCCGGTGACCTTTCCCGGCAAGTTTTATTTAGCAGCTGAATGCGCGCGAGAGAAGGTGGTGCCCCTTGGATCGAGAGCCTGTGCAGATACCCAGGGCCACCTTTTCATATCAACTGACTGAAAGAGGATCCTGGAGACCTGATCCTATACCCCAGCCCTGCCAGGTGTAGCAGAAGGATGCCCTGGTTAATGGATCAAGCAACACTGAGAAGTTCAGGTGACACAAGAATCCATGTCCCTCTTGCGACGTAGACATGTCTGAGAAAACATGACGGATAATTCCGTTTCCACACTTGGCTGAAAAACCACAATGAGAATCCCTCTAATTATTAATGACCACATCTTGAAACTTGATCACCGCTGATCAAGGGATTTGGATGATCGATTACTAAAGCTCAATAAGCTGTTTGCTCTCCAGTCCCGTGGAACAGCCTTAGGTGAGCACCCAAAATGAATGTAAATAATGTTAAATTGGTGATCCCTTGAAACACTTCTGAGGAGCATTTCACACCTCGAATGAATTTTTCCACCAAGTCACAACCAGCTCTCTGATGAGATATTCTACTAGTATGGGCGTGACCAATTTATATTAATCACAGTTTATTTTTTTTAATTTATTTTTTAATTTTAATTATGAGAATACAACTCAATACATCCAACTTCACCTTGTTATACATACATACATTTTACTTCTTCATTTGTAACCTCCTTATTTAATATATTAATTACTAATTAATCTAATCATAACTACTAATATTTCGACCTTCTCTTCTGCTATATAACCATTGATAAAATTTATTCCATGTTTTGTAATATTTAGACTCTCCTGTGTCTTTTATTTCTAAAGTTAAGCTATCTGACTCTGCACATGCCATAATTTTTCTTATTATTTCTGTTTCTGGAGGTATGATTTTATTTTTCCAGTATTGGGCATATATTATTCTAGCTGCTGTCAATACATGTACTATTAGATACATTATTTCCTCCTTAAATTTTTCTGATGTTATACCTAGGAGAAAAAATTCCAGTTTAAATGCAATACCCTCTTCTATCCATGTTTGAATCAGTCTTCAATATTTTTTGCAGTTATTATTATTATTATATAATATAATATATTATATTATTATTAGTCACAGTTTTAAGGTACCTACATTTCAAAGATGTTGATGCTTATATCATGGGCCAAGTAGCCTTAAATAAAACCTGAATTAGTAGAAATCAGCCATAGCTTTATTTTCAGCCAGTCATCTCTGCTGCAAGGAACAGCAGAGGCTGGACTCAAAGTTATCTTATCAACCCACAGGGAACAGGACATTCTGCTAGAGAGAGGCGCAAATATCTCCAGACTAATGTTATGCACAATTTATTTAAGAGTTCTTATGTAAGCCCGTCTTGACCCACAAGATATGACAGAACAATACACCAAAATACTGCTTCCTCTGAACTTTGTTGCCCTTCCCTCGCTCTAATGGGAAAACCAGGATTGGGGCATTGGGGGTGTGTGGATGTGTGTGTGGATGGGACTTGTAATGCATCAAGCCAGGTTTTCCTGCAACTTGGTCAGCAAAGCAACTCGCTTTGCATCCAAATATATCTCCCCGTTACAGAAATTCAGAACGATATATTAGGAACAAGTTGTACAGTAGTCAGTAAGCAGATGAGCCGGTTCTATATCCATATTTAGGAAGGCAGAGGACAGCTGGGTGTCCGCTTACTGAGAAAAAGTCCACGCAACAGTATCGTTTTCTGTAGCCGTGGCTATTGGCTGTTTTAAGCCTCCGAGCAATGCTTATGCAAGTAAAAGCGCATTTGCAAGGAAGCCTTTAATGATATATCCTTGCATTCCAGAGGGGAAGCCCAGCGTCCAGGGTATCTGGCTGGGGTTTCAGTAAACCCCATGGAGAAAGTGTAGATGCTGTTCATAAATGACCCCGCATCTGTTATGGCCAGAGGGTCTTTGTGGCCACTTAAAAGTAGCCATGCCAAGTTCAGATCTCTAGTAGATACTGTAGGACGAGAAATGGTACATTCAGCAGGTTCTGACCAGTTCTGGAAAACCGGTAGCGGAAGTTTTGAGTAGTTAAGAGAACCGGCCAATACCACCCTCTGACTGGCCCCACCCCCATCTCTTCTCTGCCGCCCATTGAATCTCAGCTGATAAGCTGGGTCTTCTTTGGTTGCCCTGCACAGGAGAACGGAGCTGGAAAGCAGGTTAGTGGGGTGGGGAGGGAACGGGGATTTTGTAGTATCCTTTCCCTGCCACGGCCACCAAGCCACACCCTGCCCACCAAGCGACGCCCACAGAACTGGTAGAAATTTTTTTTGAATCCCACCAATGGATAGGACGCATTTACTGGAAAATATGAGGAACGTGAGATCTTATATCCAAGTTTTCCAATCTCCCCCCATTTCTATTGAAGTCCAGTTATTCCGTGGAATTTATGCTCTAACATGACTGGGGAAGCAAATTCTCTCTCATTTGTCAGAGCTTAGCACAACCAAGTCATTTATCTCTGGGCCTGATCCATTATCCTGGAAAGCAACCATCTCCTCCGCCATGCCATGCCATGCCATGCCATGCCACTGAACATTTCCTTTGAGGAACTTCTGGAAGAAACATAGGAGCCACCAAGTTCTCTAAACATCGCAAGTGAAAATCTCAAACAGTCCATCAAATCCAGTAGTAATGGGAGCCAAAAACCAGAGAAGGAGATTCCTGAAAGATTACTCATGAACATGTACACACCTTCAGTCCTTCCAGTATCCTAGGCATACTCCTAAATAGTGCTAAGTATGCACAGTTTGGAATGCCAGCCGGCTGGTGCCCTTTAGATGTGGTGAACCTCACTCCCCCTCCTCCAATCAGACTCCAGACTGGAGAAACTGCCACAGCCTTTCATACCTGGGACCACAGGCAGCCTATCTTCAAAGGTGACTTCTTTACTTCTAATCTCAGCACCCTCTCAAATTGTCATTCGGAGAAGACGCCAAGCCCACCCGTGCCGATGGCTTTTGCATCAGAGTCTTTGACTCATTATTCTTCGGTATTTAAAGTACTTATAAACCAGTCGTGGTAATGGGCATGATATTTGCGTTCAATTGTTACACACTATATTTAGGAAAGCTATTCTCCTATAACAGACTTCTTCAAGGTGGCGTCTTCAGAGGTATTGGGACTCCAACTGCCCAATTGCCTAGCTAGCATGTCTCCAACATTTTCAGAGGACAGAACAAGAATCATTTTCTTTTGGGGATTCCAAATGCATTAGGACAGCCATCAGAGAACCCAGGACCACTGATTATTTCTGGAGCACCAGCTCAGGGGAATCTGTTTTTTTTGCCAACGTTCGGAATTGGGGTCTTTTCTTTTTTGAATCCCAGATGTTTCCAGTGAAGAGAAAGGAATGGGTGTATTGGCTGTACCTGCTTGGTAAGCTTTGCAAAGGCACCTGGTTGCCGTGGTGGGATTAATCCAGTTCTCACCACTTCGAGAGAACCAGTTGTTAGCAATTGGTGATCTGGCTTTTGGAAGAAATCATTAGGGCAGAGAACCGGTTGTTAAATTATTTGAATCCCACCACTCCCTGGTTGGCCATGGTTGATCTAGATCAGGGGTGTCAAACTTAAGGCCTGTGGGCTGGATTCGGCTCGCAATGAGGTTGGATCTGGCACTCGGAGCCATCCTGGTCTACCCAACGCAAAGAGGAAAAATCGGGCTTTGGCCCGGCCTACCAAATGTGAAGAGGAAACATGCCAGAAGTTTGGGGAGTGGCGTCAAGATGGCCACACCCACCCAGTTGGCCACACCCACCCAGTCAGCCATGCCCAGCCGTCCTCCCGAGGTCAACCACAGCCCTGATGTGTTCCTCAATGAAATTGAGTTTGACGCCCCTGATCTAGATGGCTTCAGGAAGGCAACTTCTTCAGACCTACTTATTGATAAATGAAAATGCCCACCTCTGCAGCGAACGTCTCCAGGGGGGGTTCCCTGTGGCAGTTCAGGGGTGGGCTGCAATTTTTTTAATAACCGGTTCTCTGGCTGGGTAGGCGTGGCCAGTTGATCAGGTGACTGGGTGTGTGATGTCACTCATCACACCCAGCCCCGCCTCCCGGCCACTGGCCTCAAAGGAACAGGCAGGATTCAGGTTGGGGCTAATCCCATCATTGGCTGGCCCCACCCCCAAACATTTTTGGCCTGTTTTTTGGCTATTTTCAGGCCATTTTTCAGGCTGTTTTCAGGCCCTTTTTGAGGGCTTTTTCAGGCCATTTTTCACCCCAAGACCGGCTGAAAACGGCCCCAAAACAGATGGGGGTGGGGCCATCCAGTGGTCCAATTTGCCAGTTCTCTGAACTAGGCAGAATCGGAGCAAGGGGTTTGGGAGAACTGGTCCAAACCAGCCACAGTCCACCTCTGTGGCAGTTGCTTATTTCCCCAATGCTTCTGATTTCATCGTTGCAAAACAAGTTGATGGCATTTACCTACCATCTAAGGAGTCCACCTTCCGAAGCCCTTCGAGTGAGACTTAACTTATGCATCTCAGCCATTTCTTTTAGAGTCTCTGCTGAATAAAGACCAATGGGGTTGTTATATTGCCTGGCGGGGCTCAGCTGGGCCTTCGCTTTATTGCCGTCGGTAAAGACTGTGCCTGTTTTGGAACCTAAGTCAGATTTCGCTGGTGAGAGGTCAGGGGTCACAGAATGAGAGGAGGACATGGAAGATCTAAAGCTGGCACTCATTAAGAAGGAAGAGCTCTGTGACAGACTGGTCTCTTGTCTGCTGAGGTAGCCTGAATGGGCCCCATTGCTGGCTAACATGCTATTCTTGGGCCCCACTGAGGTGCTATTTAGAGGACTGAAGCTCCCTCGATCGCCACTGACTTCTGAGACCGAATCCTGTAGAAGCAAATATGCAGGCAAAGGAAGGAAAAGGAGGGGAGGGAAAAAAAGGAAGAAAGGAAGGAAAACGATCATAACATTCATGCAGAAAGGAAAAATTCCCAGCTCTGGCATTCTACATAGAGCAGTAAGGTTGCCAACCATTTATTTAAGCAAAAAAGAAAAGAAAATGTAGGTATGATGAGCTGTGGTGTCAGAGTGGTTAGAGTGCAGTACTGCAGGCTACTTCTGCTGACTGCTGGCTGCCTGCAATTTGGCAGTTCGACTCTCACCAGGCTCAAGGTTGATTCAGCCTTCTGTCCTTCCAAAGTGGGTAAAACAAGGACCCAAATTGTTGGGGGCAATAGGATGACTCTAAATCACTTAGAGAGGGCTGTAAAAGCACTGTAAAGCGGTATATAAGTCTAAGTGCTATTGCTATTTTATAGTCTGAGCTGTCAGGACAGAATTGGTTGGTCTCAGAAATCCAAACAGGGTAAATCCAATGAAGGCCATTCCAAACAAAATCTGGAATATATTGCTGTTTATAGACAAGCCGAAGCAAATCACTTGGTGTGGGTATATTTCTTTTACTTGTAGCCCTGGTTGGCAACTTTACACACAAATGTCTCGCTTAGTAACTGAAAATTGGGGCTTGATTGTGGTCGTAAGTCAAGGACTCCCTGTATTAGGCATTGGCATCCAAACAAATAAAAAGCAACTTCAATAGACTTGCATTAGTTCAAGCGAAAACATTAACTTCGCCTCTTCCCAAAGAGGACCCTTAATCAATCTTCTCCAAACAGCTGCTGTTACTGCTTATATAACAGGTCGTCCACTGTGAGTGCCAATTTGTTTGCCTGGATGGGACAGTGGAAACCGGGATTACTGGGAAGCACTTGCATTCATGACAATGCAATAAAGGCGGAAGGAAAGGGTGAAAGGGTTTGTAGTTGGCCTCTGCATAATTAGTTTCAGCTATAAAGGCTGCTGGAAAAGTTCATGCTGGTCAAGGCCATGAAATACAGCGAGCAGAGCAAGCTGCAGAGAAGAAGCTATTCATAGATCCTGCCTAGGACATAGCTTTGGTGTGAGCCAATGAGAGAGGGTCATTGACACCGCAGGGATTTTGGAGTCAGCGTCAGTAATTCTACCCTGGTTGCTCCCGATCTATCTTTACCCCCTTGGCCAAAGAGATCGAAACCGTGATCAGATGGTCCCTGTTCATCGAGTCTTCATCTGGTCCCTGTTCATGATGAAAAGGTTTGAATTCCAAGCTGCCAGCTTCCATGCTGCAGGAAGAATTCACGTTCATAGCATCATCGTCATCATCACCATCAGAGTTGAAAGAGACCTTGGAGGTCTTCTAGTCAGAGGTGGGCTTCAAATAGTTTAATAACCGGGTCTCTGCCCAGTTGCTGGGTGGCCATGACCATGGTGGGCGTGGCCTAGTTGGCCTCTTGCACCACCCTGGTTGTGAAAATGGGTTGCGGGGGCAGGGCTGTTTTCAGCCTTCTGGAATTTCAAGGAGGCCCGTTTTTCGCCCACCCCAAGCCTCCACACAGGTCCTGCACTTACCTATGATCCAAAACAGGCTGTGGGGGGACTCCTGGAAGGGGAGGGGTGGGGTGGGCGGGGCCAGCCAGGGGTGGGATTTGCCGGTTCGCTGAACTGGCCATAAATTTAATAACCGGTTCACCTGAACCAGTGTGAACCGCTAGCATCCCACCCCCCCACTTCTAGTCCAACCCCTATACCATTCCAGTCAAATGGATGTCCAATCTCTTCTTACAAACCTCCAGTGATGGAGCACCCACCACTTCTGAAGGCAAGCCGTCCCACTGTGAACTGTTCTCACCGTCAGGAAATTTCTCTTTAGTTTTAGGTTGGTTCTTTCCTCGGTTAGTTTCCGCCCATTGTTTTTTGTTTTGCTTTCTGGTGTTTGGGGAAATAAATTGACACCCCCCCCAGTCTTCTTTGTGGCAGTCCCTCAAATATTGGAATATAAGTGGGTCCCTCAACCTAACTATTTTTTATAAACTCCCAACATTTAGATTCATGGAGAATTCAGAATGCTGGAATTAATTTTCTCTCTGCGCCGACGAAAGAAAAGAAGAAGAAGAAAAAAAAAAAACAAGAAAGGCACGAGACATCTTTTCAGCCTCCTGTCTCAACTTTGGTCTTTTAAAAGTCTTTAAACAATAGAAAACCTTCATTTTATCTCATTGCTTGTGTCTCCGAGCCAAAGAATGTATCTATTTAATTGCTCACTCCGAGGGTCCTTTTGTGCAAGAAGAAACCCAGAGGTGAGATAAGTTGAAGGCTACCTTGTCTCTGAAAATAAGTCAGAAGTGTGGGCCATCCCACTTTGTGAATCTTCACCCTGATTATTTGTGCAAACACCTGTATCTACCCTTCATGGTTCACCCTTTAGGCTTTTCCAATTTTGAAAGCTCGTCGCGTTAGGATAAAGATTTGAAACACAAGGAAGAGAAAGGCACTCAAATACTTTTTCTTTCCCTGCTCCTAGCGTTGAAAGTCAGAAGTGAACCAGGGGTGGGCTTCAACATTTTTAGCAATGGGTTCTCTGCCTGGTTGCTGGGTGGGTATGGTCATGGTGGGCATGGCCTAGTTGGCCTCCTGCACCACGACGGGGCATTTTTGTCCTCCCCGGGCTCCAGAGGCTTCCCTGGAGCCCCCAGGAGGGCCAAAACAGCCTCCCTAGGCTCCGGAGGCTCTCCAGAGGCTGGAAATGGGCCCGTTTTGTGCCCTCTCCAGACTCTGCATGGGCCCTGTACTTACCTGGCATCCAAAACAGGCTGCGTGGGGACTCCTGGGAGGGGTGGGCATGGCCAGACAGGGGTGGGATTTGGTGGTTCAGTGAATCCAGAATCTTAGCTAGAGGATCACCCAAACCTGTGTGAACCCGTAGCAGCCCACTCCTGAAGCGAACCCATAGTTTCCTTGCTCTGGTCAAGGAAACGTTTTATTGACTCTTTCCTGGAGTTTTTATTAGAAATGCTGGTGTTAAATATAATCCCTATTCTCTTCTCATTATACATTTTAATATTAAGACGGCTCTCTGCTTTGCTTGGCTTTGTTATTACCTCTTATTTATTGAAATACTTCAATTATTTACTGAAGGATTTTTTTTTTTACCCCAATGATCAAGCAAAAAGATTCCCAGAAATGCCTAGCTAATAGGCCAATATCCAATAAATACCGCATTTCCCTGAAAATAAGACCCTGTCTTATATATATTTTTAACCACCCAAAAAGGCATATGGTCTTATTTTGTGGGGATGTCATCCACTGACTAACTTCACTTGTGCATGTTGCCCTTGGCCTCCTTTTCGTGGTCAGAGGCCTTTAGAAGCTTCTTCTGCAGCCGGCAAGGTTTTCCTGAAGGCCTCTGCAGCTGACAACACACCTCCAGATTGATCCAGAGCTTTGTTATCAGCTCCAGAGGCCTTCAGGAAAGTCTTGCCAGCCTTGCCAGGTGCAGAAGAAATGGGCCAGCAAGGGAGATGTTGGGGTGTGTGAGGTCTGGCTACAACTGTCCAAAGGTAAGTAGTAGAGCAGCTCCACCTCCATCCCCACCCTAGCTTAATTTCTACCTGTCTACTCTGGAGTGGGTGGGATCTTAATTAGGGCTTATTTTGAGGGTAGGGCTTATATTGGGTACACATGTAAAAAATCAAGCTAGGGCTTACTTTCAGGGTAGGTTGTATTTTCAGGGAAACAGGATAGAAGAAGGTACAATAGACACAACACCTAACAAGGATATCTAGAACTTGTAGACAATGAGTGTATCTCTCAAAGATGCGGATTCTTTTGAACCCTAGGGACATATTATTGCAAATTAGGAGGAAGAGAGGAGATGGATGGCTATTCTGTTCATGTAGAAGGGAAGAGTAATTTTTGCCGTGTGATACATTACAATATTGTGACTGTAATTTCTCCCACTCAAAGGTCAGTCTCCCTGAAGAAAACTTTTATATCCAGAAACACAACAGAAACAAAGGAAGCTATTAGACGTCTACCTTTTGATGAGGGATCACGGGCATGGGAGAATCGATCCTCGGGATGCTTGTTTGCATTGGAACTGGACGTTTTGATCTGGCAAGAACACAAGGAAAAATGGGTTATTGAGCAACTGATGATTTTCCACATCTTTTAACCAATTTATTATAAACTACTGTCAATATTGGCATCGCCCTTCTAGTTTTACTAATGAATCATCCATTTCCCCCCCTTTTCAAATCTGGGCACGTGTGCTTAGATTCTTTCGTCCATTCATCTTCTTCCCAACAACACAGGAATTTCAAAATTGCAACTAAGGAGAAAGAGTTCCATATAAGTACAAACAAACACATGAAACCAGAGCCTTAAGTTGCAGGAAAATGAGGAGAAGAGAGGTGAAATCTAAGGAATGACATTTCTTTAAATTCAATTGTCCATAAGGCCATGGACGAAACACAATTTCATTGGTTGAAAGAAAAAACACACCAGGCCAATGTCCATCATTATCTACTTCTTCTTTCCTTCTACTGGTTCATGATTGGGCCGCTGACCCAACAGTTAATTTCACATTTAGACCTTCCAACTGTACTGTGGAGGGGAACGCGGTGGCTCAGTGGCTAAGACGCTGAGCTCATCAATCAGAAAGGTCAGCAGTATGGCGGTTTGAATCCCTAGCGCTGTGTAGGGAAGTGAGCTTCCATTACTTGTCCCAGCTTCTGGCAACCTAGCAGTTTGAAAGCATGTAAAAATGCAAGTCGAAAAATAGGGACCCCTTCGGTGGGAAGGGAACAGCGTTCCGTGTGTCCTCGGCATTTAGTCATGCCAGCCAAATGACCATGGAGACGTCTTTGGACGGTGCTGGCTCTTCGGCTTTGTAATGGAGATGAGTACTGCCCCCTAGAGCCAGAAATGACTAGCACGCATGTGTGAGGGGAACCTTTATCTTTACCTTTAACTGTACTAAGCCAAACAGGCTGGGGCACAGAGACAAAACTGGACAATTCTACTTCTCAGAGGCTTCTGAATTCAAAATAAAATAAAATAAGAAACTAGAGATGAAGAGTATATTAAGGCTGAATGAACACTGCAATATTTATCTTTCTTGGTTTACAGTCAGAATGTCCAAGGAGAGAGTCTAAATGTTTCTTTGATTGCACCATTGCACCTATTTTGACTGGTTTGCCCATACTCTATGGATACTCCTAGTTGAAGTTAAGGACAGGTACTAAATTCAGCCTCTTCTGATCCTAGGTTTTGAGCTGTAGAGGCAGGCAGCTATGGAGGGAAGATATGATATGATCATGACATCAACATGGCTTGTAGCACATGGCAATGTCTGTAAACTCTCTCTACTACACAGGTGTTTAAATTAAAAAAAATAGTTGTCAGAGAGCTCACAAAGGAAAATGTAATATTGCAGCTTCTTGGCTAAGCCTTACTCCATTCCTCTTTCTTCCCTTCCCTTATTTCAAATGCAGATGTCAATTAACCCAAAGAGGCGATTAATATTGTCCTCATATTCATAGATGGAACGAGAAAGAACAAGTTGCTTGCTCATGCTTTGGTGTCTGGTTCCAGGCTTTTCCAATGTTCTCTCCTCTTACAAATAAAGAGGCTTGCTTTCGAATTAAATTTGCACTGTATCTTCTTCTGGTGTGCACTGAAACAGATTCACCCTTTGTCACTCAGATGTAATGAAGCGGATGCCAAGGATTTAGAAATTGCCTTTCTCATTGCAAGGACGCCATCTCTGTAATGAGTCTTGCGTTGGATCCTTCTGAGAAAGAGGAAGACCACAACTCTTGGGCAGGGGGTTGGACTAGATGACCTACAAGGTATCTTCCAACTCTGTTAATCTAATCTAATCTGATCTGATCTGATCTGATCTGATCTGATCCCCTTCCAGAGCTTGTGGAATATCCTGTGGAGCTCCATGTCATTCTGAAGAAGGACACTGAAGTCCAGGGTGAATTAAATGGAATCATTGCACATACAGTTCTCCAACCTGGTGTGTATGTCATGCTAAACCATGGTTTGCTTAAGCATAACTTAGTGAATATAATGGCTAGTTTCCGAAACCATGGTTCTACAAAGAGTATAAGATGGGTTGTAATAAGATGGGCATATTTGCATAGACATTTGAACACGTACACAGACCTAACCAAGCGATTCAAGGACATTGAGTCTGACTAGAACCATCAAACCAATATGATAACATTGAACTTCAAGGAATGGTTCAGCCAAGACATGTTTGAACTGAATCTTTGCATTGATTATCTGCACAGCCCACGTTGACCCAGGAAATGATCTCATCTCATGCCTGGACAAATGCTTTTGAGAATCATGCTGTGGTACACAAATGAGACCTAGCACACTGTAATATGCTTTCTGTTCAACAAGAAGACTAGCTCAGTTGCTGGAAAATCCATAGCAATGCAAAGGGCAGTTATACAGACAGTATCCTTCACTGCTATTTAATCTCTCTATTGGGTGCCAATCGTGAATTTATCGGCCTTATCAAGATTCCTCCACTGAACAAACCTACTTGAAGTTTGCAAAATAAAGATATCCTGTCTACCAACGGCTTTGAATCCATTTCAGGGTGCTAGAATTAGAAAGAAAGCATTTCTCAGCTGACTTGAAGCATTTCCCTCCCAACTCATCAAATTCTCTCATTTATTCACTAACCTTTGAATCAGAGGTGGTATTCAGCAGATTCTGACTGGTCCTGAAGAATCAGGAATTGAAATTTTGAGTAGTTCAGAGAATTGGCAAATCCCACCTCTGACTGGCCCCGCCCCCATCTCTTCTCTGCCTCCCATTGAGTCCCAGCTGATTGCCTGGGTCTTCTTTGGTTGCCCTGCACAAGAGAACGGAGCTGGAAAGCAGGTTAGTGGGCTGGGGAGGGAATGGGGATTTTGCAGTATCCTTCTCCAGCCATGCCCACCAGGCCATGCCCACCAGGCCACGCCCACCGAACCGGTAGTACAAAATTTTGAATCCCACCACTATTTTGAATGATTAACAAGATTCGCCACCACTACCAGGAAGGTAATCTTTCAAAACTGTTAAATCAAGAGCTTCTTAATTTGCTTTGAGTTACTCATAAAGTAGTAAAAGTGGGATTAAAAAAAAATCTAACAAATAACAAATAAATAATTATTTTCTTCACTTATGAATCTGAATGGCATAATAGAACACAATTTATAGGGATTTAGAAAGATGTGTGGAGCAAATGCATTAGATCTGAAAGAGCAAAGAGATTATCAGATACTGACTCAAGGAGCCAACCCGTTGAACACAGTCAATCTTTGTGGTTGTTGGTTAGGGTTTGTTTGCTACATTAATGGGGAACCCTGGAGGAATTTTTCCATGGTTTGAAAGCACAACTGGGATTATTGCAGCTTTGCTGCAGCTGTTTCATCAGTAACTCTTTTACAACTTTGTAATTCTGGGTTGTGTCAGGTCAGGAATAATGTCAGCTTTCCAAGTGATGAAATCCATTTAAAAAGAAAAGAACAAAGTCCATCTTCCAAACGATTTTTTTTATCTAGAAAAGCATCAAATTGTCAAAGTCTGTTTTAATTTTGCATCTGACACAACCCGATATTATACCACATAATATTGGAAATTAGGAACACCCCCCAAAAAATCCCATTCCCCAATAGAAGTAAATCAACGTTGCCTGGTGTCATCAATCTCCATCTCCACATCTCAGCAGGGTCAGCTTTTGTTCCCACAGGAAGAAACACCACTTAGCCTAAACAACTCTCTCTATCTCTACTCCTCCCACCTTAGGAATGTGGTAAGCCCAAAACCCTTCCCTCCATAACCAGCAAAGAGAAAGAAAGAAAAGGAATATATAATACGGCTAAATAAAATGGCTACGCATATGTCAATTTTGGGCTTGACACTTCTTAAATATAAAAGTTGAGCCATGGTTGTGATGGAAACACTTCTCATGCTTAATTGACCATTCCCTGACACTTGAAACAAATAAAAAAGAAAATATCGGCTTCAACAGGCTATACAAAACAGAGGTCATTCATGCTCATCCTTCTGTATTGATGTACTAACCACCAAAAAGAATCGTTCTAACAATCTAATAGGGCCACTTATGTCAAAACACTTCTGGTATTTTTGACCCAAAGACTTACAAGATGGCTAAGACAATTGTTCAGCTATAGACAGAGTTGGCAAGTCATATGATACCTAACTTCTGCTTATGGCAGCCTGATAGCTAAAGCCAGAAGATCTCCATTATTTCAATATCTTCAGTGTAAATCCTAAGGGTGATTGTTCTATTGTCATTATTTCATCTTTTTTTTAATAGTTAATTTTAGTATCGTTTTTTTCACTTTAACTACCAGCCCCACTAAAACACTCTCCATTTTAGCTTTGTAATTTTTGGATAGAAGGAAGGCCAAGGTCTAAACAAACCCCTACTTAATATTTCTATTTTCTACAAATGGCCCAGCACTGAGAAGCATTATTATAAAACAACCAGGTGTGTAAGAACTTAAGACAGCCACTAGATGGCAGGAAAGGAACGTGTAGAAAACTGGCTTTGTTGCCTTCTAGTGGTTGTTTGGAATTTTGCAGCCCTAATCATTGGAAATGATTCTGTTTGAGGATTTCAATTAACGTTGCAACATTTCTTCCTTTTAATCAATATTTGTTTCTATATAAATAAGTGAGGAAAAACACCCTCTCTCCTTATGCAAAGAGTACAACAACAGCTTTCAAAAACAAGAACAGCCAGTCTATTGACTTTTCAGTTCAGCAAATTTGAGAAGCAAGCTTATTTGTCCAATAAAAAGTGGTTCCAAATTCTATAGAAGCTACCATATTGTAAATAATCCCCATGAAACTGTCAGAGTCAGAATTGATAAAGGAAATGTCATTGCTGCAAGGAGCAATCGGGAGGAAAGCATTTCTCGCTGGTAGCAGCAAAAGTCTACATTTTAGATCTCATTAAAAATGGACCTCATATTTCTCCACTCCCCAGCCCCCCACCCCATTCAGGTTGAAGGAGACCTTGTTGCAAAATACCCTTCACTGAATTTTTATATGCTTTTTTAATAGACTCATCTCAATCGTCCTAACCTGAAAATAGAAAACCCTAAAATAGTTGTATCTGCTCTTCATTTGAACTGTTCTAGCTGTGTATTTAAGTCAGTTCTGGCCAGAACTTTTCTACTACCAGAGAATCTTGCTTGGGGGTTTACTTTTAGAGGAAATAAAACAGGATCCCATCAATTGAAAGCCTCTTATTTGAGACACCAAAAATGGAGAACTTCAGACTTGAGGAGGCAAAAGAATTTTCTGAGCCAACCTGTCCAAATCATTAAATTGATCTCAGGCCAGACTGCTTCCTGCTGTTCGTGTGGCTCCACACAGTTTTGGTTGTGTTCTCTGCTGAGATGTGGGCATTCTGAACAATGGAATGCAGACTTGGACAAAAAAATGAATCTTCATTCTTATTATTAAGGGTATACAAACCTGGACAGCCACTAGATCAGTGTTTCCCATCCTTAGCCATTTTAAAAGGTGTGGACTTCAACTGTCAGAACACCCCAAGAAGTCCACACCTCTTTAAAATGGCTAAAGTTACGTAGCACCGCACTAGATAGTGGCAAAGTAAAAACTTGGCTGAAACCATCCAGCTATTTGAGTTTTTACAACAGAGATCTATTGAACCTTTGAACCCATTTTCTTCAAGGACAAACCTCATTCTCCTGTGCTGAAATTACAGTTACAGTTACTCATAGACCAGTTCACTTCTGGGTTGCCCAAAGACAGATAGAAAGGTTCCTTTTAGACATCATAAAACAGGTATATCTCTGAGATGGTTGGTCAGCTTGCTTCTATACTGTATAATGGGGCTAATGGGGATAATATCACAGATGGAACCTCTAAGCTATCTTGAAGTAGGAAGGCAAACAAGCATTGAATTCTTTGTATGGATAGTGACTTATCTCTGCATACTTTTGAAGAGTGAGATTCAGGTTGTAGTTTGCTGATTTGATCAGATTCTGGGCCTCTAGGTGGGTCATGCCATCTGTGTTGACGCCATCAATTGCTATCACCATATCCCCCTGAGTCATCTGAGATTGGGCTGCCTTGCTGCCAGGGGTGATCTATAAAAGCAAGAAGAAGAAAAGGTCAACAATACATACCACCCGTCTCTAGATTCATGTCACCTGGAGAGTCGCCTTATATAATTGACAAGGTCAGGTTTAAACCACCCTGAGAATGAGTTCTCCTTCTATCTTTTTTGCAAACTAGAAGGCACAAATTCAAAAGAGGAGTCAAAATAAAACACGAGCAACAACGAGGGGCTGAAAGAGACAATGCTCTATCACAGTGGCGGGATTCAAATTTTCTTTACTACCAGTTCTGTGGGAATGGCTTGCTGGGCGTGGTGTGGCTTGGTGGGCATGGCAGGGGAAGGATACTGCAAAATCCCCATTTCCATCCAATTAAATATATTTGGGGGCGAAAGTTCTGATAGTTTAGTTACAATCTTTTAAAGATAAGAGTTGGAATGTACCCCCTTTTGTGGCAACTACTAAAACAGGCATAGGAATGTTTTATGAGCGGACACCCCACTCTAGGGGAAGGATACTGCAAAATCCCCATTCCCTCCCCACCCCACTAACCTGCTTTCCAGCTCTGTTCTCCTGTGCAGGGCAACCAAAGGAGACCCAGCCCATCAGCTGGGACTCGGGAGGCAGAGAATAGATGGGGGCAGGGCCAGTCAGAGGTGGGATTGGCCGGTTCTCCAAACTATCAGAGTTTATGCTACCGGTTCTCCAGAACTGATCAGAACCTACTGAATACCACCTCTACTCTATCACTAATCTCCCTTCACAAAGACGAGGTAGGACTTAGCTTCCACAGGGCAAGGAAGCAGTGGACATTTTGGAATAAGCCAAAAATGCAAGAGAATTCACTCTGACCAAGTAGCCATCAGCCAACAACACGTTAAACTTATTTATGGATCGATCAAAAGATGTAACCAAGGATGTCGTTCACATGGAGATTGCTAACTCCACAGAGTCCCTCACTGAGCATAACCAATTTAATACAAAGGTCGTATCTTGTCATCTGCCAACCAATGAATCTCACTTCTCCACACCTCCTGCATGGATGACATTACCTACTGTGATAATAAAATATTTGGATTTAAAAGCCTACCTCAGAAACCTCAAACAGCACCACACACCAAGCCTGAGCTACACTTCTTCTCTACTGTTGTAGCCTATTTCAGAATGTTAGATGAATTCAAGAAATCAATGCACGTTTCCGTGAAAATCCATTTCATGATCCCACTTTTCTCAGTCCCCTGCTAATAATTTTATAACTCTTAAACTGTCTTAAATCGTTATGCCCCCACCAAAGGAATAGTCACAATTTGTCTACTGTACACATTCTTCACATTCACCACTTTTGTAGTTTTTTGAAATAGGTGCACAATAGGTGACCATTTCTGGAGAACCGGTAGCAGACATTTTGAGTAGTTCAGAGAACCAGCAAATCCCACCTCTGACTGGCCCCACCCCTATCTGTTCTCTGCCTCCTGAGTCCCAGCTGCTTGGCTGGGTCTTCTTTGGTTGCCCTGCACAGGAGAACAGAGCTGGAAAGCAGGTTAGTGGGATGGGGAGCGAAGGGGATTTTGCAGCATCCTTCCCCAAGGAGTGGGGTGGCAGTGGAGATTTTACAGTATCCTTCCCCTGCCGTGACCACCAAGTCACGCCCACCGAGCCACTCCCACAGAACAGGTAGTAAAAATATTTGAATCCCACCACTGGTTGCCTTCTGTGACAATCCCTGAAATATGTTTAAACCATCAAACAGGCCATGCATGAGGCAGTCGGTTCTTGATACTTAATGAAAAGCTATGAAAATACATCATCTGGGTCACCCAACTTTGAGATGGGGATGAACAGAAAAAAACAAGATGGGATGAAATTGAGACAAATGGCAACTTCAGAACATTGCTGGAAGGAGCAATCTAATTGGGGTTCAGCTGTCTCCAGCTTGGCTTCTGGCAACTTCAGAGACAAACCCACACACACTTCTCAGCAATGGTACAAGTGTGGTTTTCCATCACCTTCACTTTCATTTTGTGTCTTAACTTCTCTGTCTAACCTACAGCCCGAGTAAAGTCTGTCAAAAGTTCATAAATCTAACCAGAAATGGTATTCAGGAACCATATTTTCTGTGGTCAAAATTGGGCCCATCTAACATAACTCCTCAGACATAAAAGGTGCTCCTGGCTTCATAACTGTGATCACTTATCAAACAGAAATGATGTGTGTTGTGTGTGCACAGTTCACACACGAGCTCTTTGAAAAAAGGAGAGAGCCTCCCTCCCTCCCTCAAGAATATATATATTACACCTATCTTGGGAACATTGCTATCTTGTCAGAAAAATGTTAAGTATTTTGACTTGCTGATGTATTCAAATTTAGGAAAGCCAATGGAGGCTCATTCACACCTGCTTGTACTTATCAAGGATGAAGATTCATTGCTGAACCTTTTGAGAAGCGGAGGAGGAGGAGGAGGAGGAGGAGGAGAAGGAGAAGGAGAAGGAGAAGGAGAAGAAGGAGAAGCAGAAGAAGCAGAAGAAGAAGAAGAAGAAGAAGAAGAAGAAGAAGAAGAAGAAGAAGAAGAAGAAGAAGAAGAAGAAGAAGAAGAAGAAGAAGAAGAAGAAGAAGAAGAAGAAGAAGAAGAAGAATCACATGGACTTCAATATAAATAATTGACTAATCAAAGTTATAACAACCCCCCTGAAAGCTACTTACAACATGGTTCCAAAGTTACAACAACTCGGTCCCCCATTCATACCACCACACCCATGTAGAACTAATACCGTCAAACTGAAAAATTGTGTCTTTTCATTCACCTAGCTTTTGTGATGATTTGTCCTATGAAACTGGAAGAAGACAAAACCAAGATGAGAAGCTGCATCATCCTTGACCGTACCCATAAATCAACCCCAAAGGATGCAAAATATGACTAGTTTTCAGGCATATCTGCAGAACAGCTATTGTCTTCTAGTTGTGGTGAGTTACCAATCTCTCTTCAGAGGCATCTTTGCAAAATCTCTGTTTTGCAATCACTGCCCCCCTCCTTCCTTTCTATGGGGAAATCTAAGTTCCTTATATTCACATTCTAAATATAGATTTTCAAACTCTTTCAGGGAAAAAAAAACCATCTTGTAGTACAGTAATTTTCATGTCTTTCTCTCTTCCTGGGCTGTCATAGACTCTGAAACTATTGGTGTAAGATATGTTTGACACATATCACACTCCACAGCTCCTGAATGGAATTATTCATCATAATTCCTGCTCGTGTAGGATATTCCATTAAGGGTGCTCAGATGGGTTATTCTTCAATCTAGATTGCAAAATTCCTGATGGTCGCTACATGACAGAAAAGCATTAGAGAGTCTTGAGGCCCAAACCTGACAGCCAAACAGGCAAGCAATGTTTCTCTTACAAGCCACAGACAATCATTTATGACAGAGGTCAACTTTATTGGTCAAATTCTGGGAGTTGAAGACCACAAGTCTTAAAGTTGCCAAGTTTGGGGACCCCTGGTCTATGATGATGCACAGCATGGGAGAAGGTGGATGATGACCAAGATGACAATGGATGGGCATTGTGCTATCCAATGCAGCATTATTGTGCAGTCTGCAACATCGACAAATACAATGACAGAGAAGAACCTAGGTCTTTATTTTAGCTTGGCCCAGATCTTATCTTTATTGTTGGCCTAAATTGAAGGCAAGAATGAATTCATGAAACTAAAAAAAAAAAAAAGCTTGGCTTGATTCCAAGATGAAAACATTACCCCACCTCTCCCAAGCTTCATGCTGGAAGAACAGCAGGTTAGAAATAAATCCTATTAAAGATGGAAGAATTTCAACTGATGGGTAGGTGAGAGATCTAGGCAAACTCCTCTGAGATGAATTCAGCAAGACAACCTCCAAGTTAATAATATCCCTCCTCTCTCCCTTAAGTTTTTCAAGGGTCCCTGGGACAATATGATGACCCTTCCGTATTTTGACAAAGTCCACAAAGAGCTGAAACATCAAGAGAAGAGATTAACGCTGGACAGAAAAGCAAACTGAAGAGTGGCTGAAGAGAACATACTCTGAGCAAAGGGGATGTTTCCAGAACAGAGCCTCCTCTTAAACACTGAAGAATAACTTACTAAAATTAGACCCGAACTGATTTCCACTATCTGTTTCCAAGGAAGCCCAAAGCACATGATTGGAGCCAGCACAAAGAATATTTGGATAATCAACAGTAAGCGACCTTCCAAAGCACTGAGAGAGATAAGTCAGGGTCAGTTCAGTTGTATCTAGGAGTGGGGAGTGTTGGGATTGTGGAGGATGGGACAACACACTCTTGTTCCAATCCGGAAGCAAGACCTTCTAGAAGTAACCTGCTCTCTATCAGCTGATCTGAAATCTACCGGATTGAAGGTGGGCCCAGATGGTTCCTAAAATGAATTATTTTCCTTGGAACTTGCTGCTCTCAAATAAAATGTAAGCTGAACCATTTCAGACTGCAGATGTGAGTTTATGGAGTTGGATGCTCCCCTATACGGAAAACTTCTGGAGGATGTGCAAAATGGGCACTCATAAGGTGGAAATTGCTGGCTGGTTACTACATATTGTTATGTTATGAGCCTCGGTGGCGCAGTGGTTAAGAGTGCAGTACTGCAAAACTACTTCTGCTGACAGCCAGCTGCCTGCAATTTGGCAGTTCGAATCTCACCAGGCTCAAGATTGACTCAGCCTTCCGTCCTTCCAAGGTGGGTAAAATGAGGACCCAGATTGTTGGGGGAAAGATGAGAAGGCTGTAAAGCACTATAAAGTGGTATATAAGTGTAAGTGCTATTGCTATATTGTATTCCTCTGGAAAGTCAGTAAAAAAACAAAGCTGGTTACATGTTCATTCGCAAATATGGAGTATCTTTCATGAGATACCTTGAACCTCATAGCAAAGAAATCTGTAGCTGGAGAAAGAATTGATCCTAGTTTCTTTTCCTATCATGAAAGGTGGTATTCAGAGGTGGTATTCAGTAGGTTCTGTCCAGTTCTGGAGAACCGGTAGCAGAAATTTTGAGTCATTCGGAGAACTTTCAAATACCACCTCTGACTGGCCCTGCCCCATCTATTCTCTGCCTCCCATTGAGTCCTAGCTGATCATCTGAGCCTTCTTTTGTTGGCCTGAACAGGAGAACAGAGCTGAAAAGCAGGTTAGTGGGGTGGGGAGGAAATGGGATTTTGCAGTATCCTTCCCCTGCCACACCCACCAACCCATGCCCACAGAATTGGTAGTAAAAATTTTTGAATCCCACCATTGCTGGGCACCATCAAAAATGACATTGGCCAAAGCAAAGAACTCAACTCATCAGACAATAACTCAGTTTATGTAAGATGTTAAACTCTATCATGGTTTGCTTAAATTTGGCTTAGTATGTTGAATGTGAAGTTAAGCCATTGTTGCAGGCTATGGTTTATGGGTCAGTTTAGACCAACCTTCGTGACTTATTAGACAAATAATGGCTTAAAGCCATGTTGCACCTGGCTCATGTCCACAATAACTGTTTACCAAAGTATTCAAGGCAGAGCTGAGTTTCTATACTTTCTAGCCAAATGAGAAGGATTTTATCACATTTTTGGTGGCCATCAGCTAGCAGGAATGATCAAGTATTTTTAATTTTGGAGATCCTCAAAAAAAAGTTGTAAAAGAGACAATAAGGTCCGCAGCCTTCACAAATGTCACAGCGAAGCAAGTTTTTGCATATTTTTAAAAAAAACTTGACCTGGAACCAGCCATTATGAAATTCATGATAAAAATGTTCACTTGCAGCCAATGAAATATGAACATTTACTAAGCTTCTTTTGACTTCCATTTTCTGCCAGCTCCGTTAGAATTATTTTTTTTAAAAAAATCTCTTCTTCTTTTTTTTTTCAAAACCACATTTCAAAGGGACACATAAATTAGGATTGTAGGAGCTACCCAAGATAAATGCCGCACAAAACGATCTTTTCCTTGGCAAAACTGCTGTGTTTCTGATTATTGTGGCCCGACCGGTTAAGCTGAAGTTTTCATTGTTCTAATTTCTTCCCTTTCAGGATTGTGCTAGATAGAATTAAATGGATTCCCTTTCCTGGGCTTATTTGGTATAAAACAGTTTATGGAAAAGAACTTTGAGTCTCCATATATTCATGCAGTTTTAACATTTTGGCATTTTTCACTCATTCAGCACATCTAAGCTAAAAAAAAAAAAAAATCAGATCTATCCAGACATTCAAGATAATAGGAAGAGTCCTAACGAGATCCTCAGTGACCCGAGATCATTTTTCACCCTCTGCAACTTAAAAAAAAAAGGATTAATTCTGAGAATGACTTAACTGAGTTGATAGCTGAAATAAGAAACAATGATAGAAGATAGATAAAAGATAAAATTCTTTATTGGCCAAGTGTGATTGGACACACAAGGATTTTGTCTTGGTGCAAATGCTCTCAACAACAAACTCTGTGTCGAACTTCGAATGGATGTTCCCCAAAACACCTCTTGGAGGCTGTTAGCAAAGATGGTCTTTAAGTCTCTTGATTGCTACCGCCACTTCTGGACACTCATATTAGAGACATTGCTTACTGCTTAGGTGTAATCACAATTTCTGAGCTAATCCTGGCAATTGCCAAAAATTGTCTTCTTTCCTTTATTCTCCCCAGTGAAGAAGCTTTAAGGAGAAAGCTGGCATTTGGAAATGGTGAAATGCAACAATTGAGGTGTACATTGTTATTCAAAGTGTAATTCCAGAAAGAGACTGGCTACAATAATAATCTTGTCAGAGCTTTCCCCCTCTTTAATATAAAAGCTTTTGAATTTGCAAGTGCTTTTCTTCCTTCTGGCTGCATTCCTCTATTTAAATGAGCCCGAATTATGGGAGACAAAATTTATAATCAGTCTCTATAATGCAAGAGAAAGAGATATGCATTAGAATCCACTTAAGAGCAGAGGAAAAGATAGAAATGGATAGCCCTAATTCTTTTAAATTAGATTAATGGAGCTTTTCCCCCTTCAAATTATATTGCAGGTTTCATTCTTTGCCATAAAACCCACAGCAGGAATAAAGGAATGGAAGTTAGATTGCAGTTTCTTAGGTAAAATAATCATTATTATTTTTCAGTAAGGGGATGCAAAGAACGGCTAATTTCTGGCAGCCATGAGGACTGCGAGCAGGGTTTAAAAAAATTGTGATTGGGGCTTTCTATCCCCAAATCTTACTTGTGGACTTCAACTCCTACAATTCTCCAACCAGTATGGCTGGCTGGGGAACTCTGGGAGTTGAACTGTAGAGTTCTAAAGTTGCCAAGGTTGGAGAGCCTGATTTAGAAATTGTCCAACTGAAGAAATCTTGTGATTTTTGTCCACCTTAAGGTATTGACTTTCTGAATATTTAATTTATGTCCTGTACCACAAATATTTGCAATTCTTTAGTTTTTGAACGCAAACAAGTTGGAGCAAAAAATAAAGGAAAAAAAAAGAACAGGCTTCACTAATAGATAAATTCTGAAGTGGCTTTTGACGCTCTTAAAATAGAAGGAGCTTTTCAGGGATATGGAGAATTATGGGAAACAAACCTGCTCAAACAAATAAAATACTTTCACTTGCCAAAACATTGCATGCATCATGTGTTGCAGTGAAAGTGGCTACATTCTCTCATCTCCCTTCAGAGATCTGATTTGTTGAGTGTCATAAGAGAAAACTTTTGTGGTCAGATTTATGTGGCAATAAATATCAACAATCAGCTTGGGTCCGCACTCTTATCCATGTCCTCTTTTTTCATCGTCAGTGACTCTGGAAGAATGTGTAATGTGATCGCTTGTGAAGTGGGAGAGAGAAGGCGCAAAAGGCTATCACACTTTGTTGGGCTGTTCTTCAAATAAGATAGGCAACCCTGCCTTATGTAAAGGCTGGTACTAAGCATGGCACTGTTTGGACGACAGCTGGAGGGAACACACGCCTACAGGAAGCATATAGAAAGACAATCAGATCTCTCCTGGTAAGAAAAATTCACCTTCAAAGATCAGTGAGGAGGAGGTGATCGCTTCTCTCTGCCACAGAGAAGGATGGATGGATGGAGGTATAGATAGATTGATGATAGATAGATTCCATGTTTCCCTGAAAATAAGACCCAACCGGAAAATAAACCCAAGCATGATTTTTCAGGATGTTCATAATATAAGTCCTACATCCAAAATAAGCCCCCCGTTAAGATTGTTGGCCAGATGGACACATTTAGATCCATATTTCCCCAAAAATAAGACTTAACCAGAAAATAAGATCTAATGCATCTTCTGGAGCAAAAATTAATATAAGATCCAGACTTATTTTCAAAGAAACACAGGAAGATAGGGATGGAGAGATAGATGATAGATAGATAGAAATAGAAATAGAGATAGGTAGGTAGGTAGGTAGGTAGGTAGGTAGATAGATAGATAGATAGATAGATAGATAGATAGATAGATATGGATGGATGGATGGATGGATGGATGGATGGATGGATGGATGGATGGATGGATGGATGGAGTGGATAAGGTACCAGGAATGAAACTGGGAGACCATAAGTTCTACTTCTGCCTTAACCCCAAATCTAGTTGGGTGATCTTGGTCCAATCAATCACTCTAAGATCTAAGAAGAACAAAATGGCAAACTATTTTTGAAAATCTTACTAAGGAAACTGCAGTGACTAGCCCAGGCCATCACCAAGAGTCAAGAAGTCTCAAAGGCACAACACACCTACATGCAGAATCATCTTTCAGCAGTCTCCTTGTCATGCCAGTCAAGACATTCCAGGGAGGATAATTTGCTGAAATGCCAATAATGTTCTTTACAGAGATTGATAGGCCCTGCTGTTACCAGCAGTGCTATTCACCCAACTTGTTTTCCAAATTCATCAGATTTGCTGAGAAGAAAAATAGTTCATTGCACCTCTAATGATTCTTAAGTGGCAGGGCCTCATACAGGAACTGTACCTATAAAATATACAGCAGGTCTGCCGATACATTGCCACCTTTCAAACAAGAATCAGCTAGTTTATACTAGAGCTAGTGTGGCAAACTGATCCAACCAGTGGTGGGCTACTGCTGGTTTGGACCGGTTCTAGCAAACCGGTATGAACCACCATAAGTTGCTCCCCATTTCCTTCTTTTGCAGCTCAGCTGCTTTGCACACCAAAGTGGATTTCTACACCTCAGCTGTTCTACTTACTGGAGAAGACTAGAAGGTGAGCTGGAAAGGTTCAAATTGGTGTTTATTGTATACTGCATGCACAAAGTGTGGGCTCACAGAACCGGCTGTTAAACCAGTTGCAGCCCATAATTGGGTCCAACTATCCCAGAAATATTTTGAGATGGAAAGATCTTTCAGTGCAAAACATTTTCCAACACAGAGAAGAAGAACCATTATTTCAAACCAAGAGTGTTTGGAACTTGACAAGGAAAACTTTGAACATCACCCTTTCAAATGGAGAGTTCTCAGTTCGAAAAGCTTTTACATATTATTCCCATCTGGTCTACTTTATTCACTATAATTCTGTTGCCCCACAGATTTAACAAAGTCTAAGGATAATATTGTGCAGAGGAAATCATGTATTCAAAAAGTATTGAAGTAGGCATTAGGAGAATATCTAACCGCAAACAACACACACAGAGAAATATAAGTATAGATTATAAATTTAAATAAAAGAGGAAAAATCAAGATTTAAAAGAAGCACACGAGTCCAGTTAAATCCAGTTAAATCAGAAATGCTTTTGTATGCCAAAATATTTTACCACTTTTGACTGGGAGGACAAAGTTGATGCAACAGTGAGATAGGTGGTATAACTTCAATAAATAAAATATTAACACCTCCCTCAATTTTTCCAGGCAATATGTCAGTTTTCCAAACAATCAATTTCAAGAGCTGACAATATCTCACAAAGTCTCTTTCAAGTCAACAAATTCATCTAAATTAGGAAGGAACCAAGACACATTTTATAAATAGAAGAGAATACAAAAATGTCCTCTGGGAACATTCCATGTACTGTATTTTGTTTATTCACGGTTTAATTTTCAATGCAGCTGGATTTTTTGAAAAAATATATATAATAGCAATATCGCTCTCTTTATTTACAGTGGGGGAAATGTTATCCCAGAAGCTGCCAGCATCTTCGACTGGTACCACCAATGGGAGATGATGTCAAACAACATTTGGGGGTAGAAGAGTTCCTCAAACAGGACCTTTTAGAGGAAATTCATGTTTTTAATTCAGTGGATCGGGCTTCATGAATGAATTATCACATCCGTTTCTTTGGAGCAGAGTCTATTCCCTCACACTTTTCTCATTGCTTTTTTCTCTCAGTGAAACCTACCCAGAGGGGGGCCCTTTTCAAAGTTGTGGGTGTCCACAACAAACAGGTGCACCTCTGTGCAAGACACACCATTCATGCAAGGAAAATCTTTGTTTCTTTATAAATGGACCCTTCAGTTTGATGGAGCATTCGAGAAAATGAGAACATACCTAAGGAAAACTCAGTCTTTGTGAAACATTTAGCATCATGGTGCTTTGTTAGTTGACCTGACAGATAACTTGATGGATACTGTCACCCAAGAATTTTTTTTTTAAAAGAAATGCTTTTGATTATTTGATGTTGTAGGCATCTAAGAAGGCATCTAAGGCATCTCTTCACTCATGGGTGGCAACTTTCAGATGAGATTGTGCTCATGGGAGGACTGAAAAACAGAAACTGGACAGCCCAGTGGTGAAAAAGCCGTAGTGATATTTGATCATAGAAATATAAAAAGAAATTACTTTGGCTGGAATGGAGGGATGGGCTGTCTGTGAGTCAGCAGCGGGATCCTACCTGTTCCACTATTAGTTCCATAATTGCACCTGCACCTAACGTGTGTGCATCTAACACACTTGCGCAGCTTTCCCCACACCAGCTGAGGCCTGCAGCACCAATCAGCTGAGAGGATAAAGAAGAGAAAAGTTCGAGGGCGAGTAGGACGGCCGATCCTGCACTCTTCTCTTCTTTCTCCTCTCAGCTGATCGTGGGAGGCTTTCTTTACTACCGGTTCAGGTGAACCGGTCTGAACCGGTAGCATACCACCACTGCTGCAAGTGAATGACAATTCTGGCATGTTAACCAATATCCCTTTTGTGAATTGATATTCTCTGTCTTACTTTTAGGGAGAGAGGGACACACTGTATATCTACCTGTACTGATCATTCTTTCCCACTCCTTCACTGTCCCCATCATATAAATTGAAGTCAAACTTTACTTCTGGTCACATATAATTTGTCTGGCAGTTGTATGGAAGTGGTTTGCAATTGCTTTCTTGTAGGCTGTGGTTTAAACAATTCAATCTACAGGCCTCGGATTTCATGACTGTATTGTCTCTTAACTAAGTAGTCCTCAGGTTCAGCTCCTCTTAGATAAATTCCCCAGATCACCTAGCTAAGTCTAGAAGGCAGAGTGGAAGAGCTAGAATGAAGCTACAGGTCTAGTTCTAGGAACTTACATCAAGACCCAGCCCACGGAATTCAAGAGTTGGAAGAAGCCTCCAATGTATGGGGAAGCCACATCATTTTTGGTTGACTTTGGTTAGACTCTTTTAAGTCATGCAAGTTCAGAAGATGTGGGACACCTGGCCCATAGAATTATCAAGAGTCTTAAAACCTGAAATATTCCTGTTGGGGATCTGACCTGAAATTTATAGTAAAGAGAATGTATATTTGATTATTCATGTATTAACTGCAGCTAGAATTGTATTTGCTCAAAACTGGAAAAGTGAAGTGTTTCCTACTGATGAAAATGTGATCAGAAAAATATTAGAATGTGCAGAAATGAATAGATTAACACTTGCAATTAAAGAGAAGGAGCAAAGCGAATATTATAAGATATGGGAACTATTTTATCGACGACTAGAGGGAAAATATGAAAGCTAGAAACAGCTAATAGATTAGTGAAATATAGAAAATAGGTTTAGAGAATTAAACATGTTAAGAAGAGGAGTGTTATAGTAATAGATATTATGTATATTAATAAGGTAAGAATAAGGTAAGAATAGAGAATCAATACCAAAGTAATGAACATGGATGTACATTTTTATTGTTATTGCACAAGATATTTGTACCCAGATGACACACCATTAAAGGGAAGATGAATTGTATGTACTTTAAATAAAGTTTTAAAAATTACAAAAAAAAAGACAGAATTACCTAGAGTCAGATAAGACTGAATGGATAATAATAACTTTCTTCTTTCCTCCTCCTCCTATTCCAATGGAGAACCTGACATCTCTGAAGGCCATCTCTTCCTCACCGATCCATATTTTTTTAGGACCATTCTGTTTATGCAAAAGCTACTTCTGTGTAGTTTCTGGGAATAAACAGATCCTGATCTTTGGAACAAGAAGAGCAAACAGGAACATGGGCCATTTCCCTAACCCGCAAATAGCGAGGACACTCATATTCTCACAAGGTTGCAATCCTTCCCCCATAGAACAAAGGTTTTGAATGGCTTTGCATAAGACCAGCACATTAACTGACAGTGTTGCATATCCAGAGAAGCTGAGGCAATAATTCCAGGGGAGATGAACTGGAGAGAAGAAATGAGATCCTAAATTCCCAGCATGACCAGAAAGGGTGCTCCTGCCTCAAAATAAACTGTCTTTCATCCCTAATTTTGTTTTAATGGAGCAAATTTGAATGTGGAGAAAAACAAAGTTTTATATTTAGGCAGAAAAAATTAATGGTATAAGTACAGATTAGCTGAGACCTGGCTCAAAAACAATAACTGTGAAAGGGACCTTGGAGTCCTAGTGGATGATCACTTGAATATGAGCCAGCAGTGTGCAGCTGCCACCAAAAAAGCACGTACAATCCTGGGTTGTATAAAGAGAGGCATAGAATCAGGATCACATGAAGTACTAAGTGCTGCTTTATAAAACCCTAGTAAGACCACACCTGGAATTCTGCAACCAATTTTGGTCACCTCACTGCAAAAAAAGATGTTGAGACTTTGGAAAAAGTTCAGAGAAAAGTAACTAAGATGATCAAAGGCCTGGAGTCTAAACCATATGAAGAACAGTTACAGGTTTGGGGTTTGGCCAGTCTGAAGACCAGAAGAATCAGAGAGGGGACATGAAAGCAGTATTCTAGTATCTGAGGGGAGGCCACAAAGTAGAGAGAGTCAAATTATCCTCCAAAGCACCAGAGGGCAGGACAAGAAACAATGGTTGGGAACTAATGAAAGAGAGAAGCAACCAGGAATTTAGGAGAAATTTCGTAACAGTGAGAACAATTTAATTGTTTATTTAATTTAATTTAATTAACCGCTTGGCTTCAGAAATCATGGGCGCTCCATCACTGGAGGTTTTTAAGAAGAGAGTAGACAGTCACTTGTTTGAAATGGTATAGGGTCTCCAGCTTAAGCAGGGGGCTGGACTAGAAGACCTCCGAGGTCCCTTCTGGTTCTATTCTATTCTATTCTATTCTATTCTATTCTATTCTATTCTATTTCTGTTCTATTCTAAATTTGCTTTGCTTCGCTTCCTCAGAGGTTAGATTTATTCTACAGTTTTGTTCTCCCTGCTGTTTTTGGAAAATAGTTATCTGACCTTTCCAGGCTTGCTATAAACAGATCAGGCCTGTCAGCACTCGCCAGTGAGATCTCCTGAAAAACAGAAATGGATGGGCCTGCAAAGAAATTCCAGAAGAATCTATGTGAGTGTTGCCAACAATAGCAGCACCTTCTAAATCAGAGGAGGAGGTGGTTCTGGTTTTTGTGATAAGGGAGAGGGTATATCAGGTACTGTATGTTGGAAAGAAAATTCTGATTTGATAGGTCAAGAAGATTCGGACAAGGGCACTGAAATAGTCCTTGTAAATGCTGGAAGAAGAAGAAAACAGAAGAAGAGAAGAAAGAGGGGAGCAGGAGGAGGGGAAGGGAGAGGAAGAAGAGATGAAGGAAGAGGAAAAAGAGGAAGAGGAGGAGGAAGAGGGAAGAAGAAAAAAAGAAAAAAAAAGGATGGGAGGAGGAGGAGAGGGAGGAAGAGGAAGAAGAAAAAAAGAAGAAGAAAAAGGATGGGAGGATGAGGAGAGGGAGGAAGAGGAAGAAGAGGTGGAGGAGAAGGAGGAGGCAGAGGAAAAGGAGGAGAGGGAAAAGAGGAAGAAGAAGAGGAGGAAGAAGGAGGAGGAGGAGGAGGAGGAGGAGGAGGAGGAGGAGGAGGAGGAGGAGGAGGAGGAGGAGGAGGAAAGGAAGGAAGGATGGAAGAAAGGAAGGAAGGAAGGAAGGAAGGAAAGAAAGAAAGAAAGAAAGAAAGAAAGAAAGAAAGAAAGAAAGAAAGAAAGAAAGAAAGAAGGAAGGAAGAGAAGAAGGATGGGAAGAGGAGAAAGGTGGGAATAAAATAACTAGTTATCAGCCTGCAGCTAAACCCTATTTTACTGGACATTTCTGTGCTCAGAAAGAGCCAGCAATGCTTTCTTGAACATAGCCGTGTCCTGTTCTAATGCTGTCATAGCTTTTGAAAAGATCTGAATGACCAAAACAATCAAGAAAACTATCAGAAAGGTTTGAAAATAGAAAGACGGGCCCTTTGCAAGCCATCTCACTGGAACCTCGAGAAGCAGGGTGTCACATTTCCTTTCTTGGGATATATTGAGCAAATTATTTTCTGAGCCTCATAACATCATGCCGTTTTTTTATTCTTCTTTTCACCATTTTTAAAAAAAATCTCACCTAACTTTGAGTGTGAAGGACACCGAGATTCTCAGCTGTATTGTTCACACCATCAAAAGATTTAAGCTGAAGTTTCACCAAGAGATAAAGTAATAGGTGTGGCACAGCAGTGGGATTCTTTCTACCTGTTCCACTACTGGGTCAGTGCACCTAATGCACACATGCAGTTTTCCACACACCAGCTGAGGCCTGCAGCGCCAATCAGCTGAGTGGATAAAGAAGAGAACAGTGCAGGGGCAGGTAGAAGGGCTGATCCTACCCTTTTCTCTTCTTTTCCCTCTCAGCTGATTGTGGGAAGCTTTTTTTAACTACCTGTTTGACTGAACCGGGCTGAACCGGTAGAATACCACCATTGGTATGGCAGAACTGAGCCGTGGACAAGTGAACTCATATCCTATCTACCTTCCGTACACAGAATCTATGAGATGTTGTGAGGTTTGCATAAAAACCCACGAGATCATAAACCAAGGCAATATAAAATGTGGTAAATAAAGAAATAAAGTTATTGTCCAAGATATTCTACACAAAATAAGCCTCCCTTTTAATGACCTTGTAGATCCCTTAATTCAGGGTAGAGTCTGGGTGACGGAGCATTTACTGGCTGGATGCCCTTCCTAACACTTACATGTAGTTTGCAGCAGATTTTTTTTCTTTGCGCCTTGGGAGAAAAATATCTGTCACTACCTACATAAAATATTTTGCACGACCACATTCAATTTCATGTAGTATGCAAATGAAAATTGCTTTGGAATGTATTTCCAGCTTAATGAATCCTACAAATTGATGCTAAGTGAGAACAGAAAACCTTGGATTTAAAAAAGAGATGGGAAAGCCACAGAAAAAAATCCACTTTCTTAGTAGCTTCTTTAAAGCTTTTGTTATCCCAGTAATATTCCCAGGACAATTTGCAGAAAGAGAATTCCAATCAGTGCACAACGGCATACAAACAAATCTGTTTCTATAAGGTAAAGATTCCCCTCGCACATATGTGCTAGTCGTTTCCAGCTCTAGGGGGTGATGCACAGCTCCATTACAAAGCTGAAGAGCCAGCACTGTCCGAAGACATCTCCGTGGTCATGTGGCCGGCAGGACTAAACACCGAAGGTGCACAGAACGATGTTACCTTCCCACCAAAGGGGTCCCTATTTTTCTACTTGCATTTTTACATGCTTTCGAACTGCGAGGTTGGCAGAAGCTGGGACAAGTAATGGGAGCTCACTCCATTCTGTGGTGCTAGGGATTCGAACGACCGAACTGCCGACCTTTCTGATTGATAAGCCCAGCGTCTTAGCCACTGAGCCACCTCCTCTATTCTTCTGTGAAAATCTAACTCCAAATGGGATCAGCCCAATTTAAATTGGAAAGGTTGTGTGAAAATCTGACTGACTGACTGACTGACAGAAAACTAGGCCATCCGTAATAATTATAATATGCAGCCTTGCTTTGAGGCATTGATTTATAATGCAGGTTAATCGTATGATTGCTGCGGCACTGAAAGGCGTTCAAACAAAAGTTAGTGAGACATCTTCACAGAATTAGCTTTGTGGGTGGTTCCTTGAAAAGGTGGCTGCAACCAAGCAAATGAAAACATTTCATTTTTGTTCTTAACACAGTCACAGCTTTGTGGAAACCACACATTTCCTTACATAAACATTATACTGAAAAAGCAGCCAGTTACTTCTCGGTTTACCCTCAATATGGAGTGAGCTGAAAAATGTGAAGATTCGGTGCTAATTTCCATAGCAGTGCGATAGGCAGTCGGAAAGCATGTGACCAGACTGGGCCTATCGCCTGGGCCTGGAAAGGAACAATGTGGCATAGACTGACAGGAGTAAGATGAGTATAAAAGTATGCTTTTTTGGTTACTTGGGTGTGGTCTCTTACTTGTGTGTGCTGCGGTCCACCACTCTTTGCAAACACTTCAAATTAAAATCTTTGCTTTGTTTTCCAACCACTTTGAGTTTGAGTGTGATTCCTCACAGCAGTCATTTGCAGGTTTTGGAATTTCCATCCATGCTGCCTTATTGTGGCATCCTATTGTATGCTCTGCCCAATTTTGCGACCTCCTTTTAAACCCCCTCTGCTTTATGATCTGCTATGAAGCTCATGGGCAGCTAAATAAGAAATGTTTTGTGGATTTTCTCTAGGGCAATACTACTCTGGAAGTGGCCATAAGTGGAGAACTGCATTGTTCTGACCCAGCTCCTCAAACATGACAAACCCTCTGTATTTAAATCAATGATTCCTCTATTAGGAGCACCAGCAGCCCCCGGAGGCCAACAAGTTTGTTTGGTAGGGAGATGAATAGTTGTCTCCCACATCTATTCATCTCTGCTCCCTGTCTTTTATCCCCAGAGCTAGGGAGGAGCTTTGCTAGCAGAAGTGGCTTTTCCATCCCAAGGACCGGCCCATAGATTTCTCCTGCTCTCCTCTCTTTTGCCTTCTGTGCATCCATGCATTAGGCACTGGATCCAGCTGTTCCTCCTCTTCCTCATCAGCCACCTCCAGACCTGGGACTGTTGACTCTCCATCTGAGGCCTGACGGATGGCCCAGGCTCTGCCTCTCTCTCTCTCTTTCTCTCTCTTCCATCTCCATTCTCTCTTCCCCACTTGGAGTTCTCAGATTGCCCTGATGCGGACTCACACCTCCTCCTTCTCCTCCTCTGATTCAACGGGGGGACAGAGGCCTACTGGCCACAACATGCATGGACAAGCAGTGATTGTCACAGTCTCTAATAATAATTCCTTGTGGCTCCTTCAAAAGGACCTGCTCAGATCTCTTTCTCCATCTTCCTCATCCCGTGTCTTTTTCTAGTTCCTTCCAGGGTACTAAGAACAGTCATGTTAATAGTCCATCATCTGCTGGTATCACATCCTGAGAGTTTATGAGTTTCTGCTGGCTGGTCATTCGGGAGCATTCAGTCTTGATTCAATCTAAGATTGATGTATCCATGGCCTTCTTAATCATCTTTTCCTGCCCCAGAATTCAAAGGGGCCTCTCTTTTTTCTCTCAGTCTTTCTCAGTCCAGCTTCCACAGAGACTCATTGCGTTATTGCATGATAAAGGAAAGAAGAGGTCACACAGACAAGTCACGTGATAACCTGCTTTCACCACTGTCACGACTTACGACCATCACTGCCAGGCTTGATGATGGTCATAAGTCAAGGATTACCTATGAGGAGTTTAAAAGCAAGGATTATGGGTAAGACACAGAAGCTTCAGATCTGTGATAGGAAACTCCACACTTCTTTTATTGGTGAGGTGGATTAGAATAGAATCTCCTCAAATATTTTTAATCTTCTTCCTGGTCTTTTTTTCCAAGCAAGACTACCATGTAGGTGATAAGTTACTAAAAAAAAAAACCCTCCTCTTCTACTTGTTGGCTGTTGATAAGTAGCCTTATGTTACTTTCTTAGTTTCCTCACAATCTCTCAAGCATTTTGACGTGAAAGTCCATTGATTGACAAAGAAACCCACAAACTTCATGTCCCACAAGTGCTTTTTCAAAAGGCACCTGGACTTCGTTTTTCCTTGAAGATGTTTCATTTCTCATTCAAGAAGCTTCTTCGGCTACAGCAAATCCAGTTGCCTTCTGAAAAAACACCTTTGGGATAGTGGTGGGATTCAAAAAAAGTTTACTACCAGTTCTATGGGTGTGGCTTGGTGGACGTGGCATGGCTTGGTGGGTGTGGTGTGGCTTGGTAAGCGTGGTAGGGGAAGGATGTTGTAAAATCTACATTCTCTCTCCACTCCTGGAGGAAGGTTACTGCGAAATCCCCATTCCCTCCCCACCCCACTAACCTGCTTTCCAGCTCCGTTCTCCTGTGCAGGGTAACCAAAGAAGACCCAGCCAATCAGCTGGGACTCAATGGGAGGAAGAGAAGAGATGGGGTTGGCGGGGCCAGTCAGAGGTGACATTTGCCCGTTCTCTGAACTACTCAACATTTCTGCCACCAGTTCTCCAGAACTGGTCAGAACCTGTTGAATACCACCTCTGCTTTTGGACAACCATAACCTGATGGCTGAGAACCTCCACAGAACACATCCTTCCTGTTTTCACCTAGGTTTATGTTATTGGTTTCTTCCTTAGCGTTTTAATTTTCACTTCTCCAGAGCATTCTTCTTTCTTCTTTCCATCTTTATCTTCCACAGTCCACCTTTATCCTTTCCACAATCCATAAAGACAAAATTATACATTATTTTACTACTTTGGTGTCAACTTATGTTTATCAAGCATACCAGTTGGCATCACCTTTACCTTCTTCATATATAAAAGTGGGCTTTTAATTTTCCAATTTGATTTTCATTATGAGCTGCCTCTCTCTATTTACAGCTACCAAAATGGCCTTATCTGCATATTCCAAAATGTTAAAATATTTTGCCCTACCTAGTTTGATTGCAGCTATTATCTCTTGCAATCAATGCTGTTCTTAGAATAGAGTTATCATGTCAGTTAATCATTCTTGAATATACATGACGTCCTATTGCGATAGGGTACTACTAAGAAATTGTAAGACTGAGCTTCTATTATCAGTAAGATGTTATCAATATTCTAACAGCAAGGATCTGCTATGGCTGCTATAATTAGAACAGATTTTGTTAATCAAACTGGTACAAAGGCCCATTAAGAATGGAACTTGAAGGGAAATGATTCATTGCTCCACATTCTTTGCATAAGAAATTAAATGTTAATCAAAAACTTCCCTTACAAATAGCTGATTTTTTTCTTCTTTGACTTGAATTCTCAACTTTTTCAGTGGCCAGGAATTCTCTTCATTTTTGCATTCAAGAAATCTTAGTGTATAAATCTCAGAGGTGAATCCCCCAGTGTCATGCCCCTGGTGGAGACTGACTCCGAGGGAGAGGAGGAACAGCCGGGAGTGGAAGTGTGGCTCCAGAGGTTGTGGAGGAGGCTGGGGAAGGGCAGAGGCCGGCTGAGCAGTCAGAGGAGGATGCAGGGCCCCAGGCCCATCCCCTCTCCATCCTAGGGCACGCAGGGAGGAGAGGATTAGGAAGAGACATGGTCTACTCAGGAGGAGAGGGTCTTGATCCTCTTCATGGGTTGTAGCTGTGACAACTGAATAAGAGGACGGACCTGCGTATGGGCTAACGCTGGAAACAAAGTGTGGAAATATCTCTGGTTTATGGTTCCTCTCTGAGTTTGGTGTCCTTCCCAGCGTGTGTTCTATTAACTGTGGACGTTCTCCAGCCCTTATCTTGCCTGGTTTGTGTTGCTTTTTTCCTTCTTCTTGTAACTGTTTGTGTGGGAGTTTTTTTTTTTTTTTGTCTTTCCCTCAAGAATATTCAGAGCTTGGAAGCAAAGTGAAGGAATAAAAGGGGCTTCACCTGTTTTATGTGACTGTGTTTGTTTTGTATCTCACCCTGGGTCATCACACCCAGCTCTGTCTGTTCTTTTACACTTTATATCTGCAGTGGTTCACTAAACAACCATGGCAAAAAATAAAGTCATACAATCGGGTCATTCGATAACCATCCCGATTAGCAATGAAAACTCTGGTCCCAATTAAGTTGAGGACTACCTGTACACAAATGACGCTGGGCAGGTGAAGTTTACAGAATATGGAATAGAAAACAGAATGACAGAGTTGGAAGGGGTCTTGAATGTCCTCTTTGGGGTCTCCCCTACCCAAACAGGAGACCCTATACTAGTGATGGTGAACCTTTTTGTTGTGGCATGCCGAAAGCACGCACACGTGCCAGCACCCACAATGCAATGCGCCCTGCTCCCTGCGCATGCACATGCAACACCCTTGCCCCCTTACTGACACTGCACATGCATGCAGCTCCCAGCTGATTTTCAGCCTATTTGAGGCTGTTTTCGCCCTCCCGGAGGCTTGAGGGAAGCCTCTGCCGCCTCAGCAGGGCCTTCTGGAAATACCAGAACTTCCCGTTTTCAGCCTCTGGAGGGCCTCTGGAGCCTGGAAGAGACCATTTTCACTCTCTTGGGGGCTTGTGGGAAGCCTCTGCAGCCTCAGGAGGCTGAAAAATGGGCCTGTTTCAGCCCTTCTGGTAATTCCAGAAGGCCCAATTTTAGTAGAAACTCAGAGAGGCAGAAACTCAGCCCCCTACCTTTTGTAATGGGCCATTAAGGCGTAGGCCTGTCTATTCCACATAACAAAGATCTATCTCCTTCTGGCAGACCCATAATAGGAATCTCAAAGCCCTTTCATTTCATCATCATCCAACAAGGCTCAACCAAGTCTGGAACTCAGGACAGCCTACCGAGTTGCCCCTGCATGGCTTCATGGGAGTCTGACAACCAATCAAAATACAAGCTCAAATTCAAATCCCAAGAGAGCACTAGGCACTTTTAGCATCTCTTCCCTTTTTCTTCAGAGCTCCAAGGCATGTGATCCTGCCCACCATTAAACCGTCTTTCCAAACAGCCTCCGTGTTTCCATTGTCTTCTTCCCCACTTGGAACTGGACCCAGAAGGGTATTTCTTCCAACTTCATCTCTTCTCTGCTCTCTTTCCAGAGTCTCAACATCTTTTTTCTATCGTGGTGACCAAAACTGTCACTAAAACTAAAACCAGTTTAAAGAAGTTGTTTCCTATAATTCTATGTGACACAGATGAAGTAGTTGGCTGAGCACCAGAGAACCACGGACATTGGAATTCTTGAGCCAATCGCCCTTAAAAAAAAGCGGCAGGTCTATCTTAAGTTCAGCAATCAAGAAAGATCTATTACAGAAATAGAGACCTCATGTATATTAATCAGATAAGAATAAGATAAGAACGGAGAATTAATACCAAAGTAATGAATATGGATATAAATTTTAATTGTTATTGCACAAGACATTTGTACCCATTAAATGGAAGATGAATTGTATGTACCTTAAATAAATTTTTTTTAAAAATTATAATAAAGAAGCAATCAAGAAAGATCAAATTCATTGAATGAACGAAGCTAAATTGGAAACAATCGCTATTTTCCCATCTACCACGGAAGGCAAATCGACAATGACCCCCTAATTATGAAAAGCAGCGCTGAGTCCAAATTTGTCAGCTGCCCTTCCCCAAATCAGTTCCTCTGGATGATGTCCAAGAATCAAATTACACCCCTCTACACACCGGCATCTCATCAGGATTTATGTAAGCGCTTACTTGCTTGGGAATCCAACTGTAGGAATTTACACCCACAATATATTTGGTGCCTTTGCTTTTTAAAGCCTCCTGGTCTTTTAGAACAAAATTGCTTCTCTTTGTGCTTTCTAAGGGCCATTTCACACATGAAGGCTTCTATGCCTTGAGACTTTCCTCACCTCCGGGCTAAAGTTTGAAGACTCATTCAAGAGCATTAACTTTTTAAGGCTTCCTCTTTGTAATTACCAGCCGCATCTGGGTAGGGGCTGTTAGAAACATCTCGATGAAATGGCCTTTTTCAGCCTTACACCAACTCAAAAAAAGAAAGAAAGAAAACCTGGCGGATTGCCTGTAGGTTTTTCTGTTTATTCATTCACCAAGTGCGTGTTTGGGTGAGAAAGACAGAATAAATTGAAAGGCGTAGAGACAGAGCAGACCTGTCTCATTGGTAAGCCTGTAATGGATAATTTATCAGTCAGATAGTTCAGTTATATATACTTTTAGTGCGCAATCCTATTTAGGACTGTCTGGGGCTGAAGAATCAATCTCTAAAAGGTGAGTCAAAGAACACCAGAATGCAAAATTAGCAGCTCTCTGCCAAAGCTGCACCTTTTTCTATGTTGGAAGAAATATCAGTTCCAGGTGGGGGGGAAAAAAGACACTGGAAATGTGGAGGCTGTTTGGAAAGATGGTTTAATGGTGGACAGGATCACATGTGTTGGAGCTCTTGGACGAAGAAAAAAAAGAGAAGAGAGGCTGAGAGTCCCTGGGTTTTATACCCTCTCTGGGCTTTGAACTCCCTGAGGCACAGGAAGAGTATTCTGATTGGTTGCTATCAGAAGACATAGCTAGACTTTTAGGTTGTCTGTGTGCTAAGTTTGGTTGAAACTTGCTGGGTGCTGCAATGAAGGACAATCTGCCTGAAGGAGGTAGATCTTTGTTATGTAGAATAGACTGGCCCAGGCCTCAGTGGCCCATTAACAAAGGTGGGAGGGGCTGAGTTTCTGCCTCTCTCAGTTTCTGCTTCTCTTTTAGGGGAAAAATTATGCCTTTTAAAAATATATATCCTAAAATATTTCATTTTTCTAGGAGAGAGGTGGGTTTTTAACTTTCAGTACCTGGGATATATAAAATTGCGGGTTGCCATTGTGCATATCGTATAGATAGTCCTCGACATACCACAGGTCATTTAGTAACCTCTCAAAGGACAACGGCACTGAAAAAAAGTGACTTATGACCCCTTTTCACCCTTACGACCATTGCAGCATCGCCACTGTCACGCGATCAAAATTCAGATGCTTGGAAACTGACTGTTAGGAATTGATAGTCACCTAACAGTTGGGTTGGAAATATATAAACCAGGATAGACATTTAATACTGTCTCTTTAAGGGAATGCTAATTGGGTGTGGTTCCTCAAACAGCCATAAGATGGAGCCAGAAACCTGGGTTGTTAGTCCTATTGTTGCTAGTTGCTAGTTGGTCGATGTTCTGATGTTCGCTGGTTTTGGTTCCTGCATTTTTCCCTATTGACTGTTGCTGATCCTCGTTCTCCTTGGATTGCTGTAAGTCTATTACTGAACTGTTTATGATATTGGACTTTGATATTTGGATTATCCCTGGACTGAAAAACTGACTGCTTTAATCGTGTATGACTTGGACTGCTTGTTGGATTTTGTTTAACCATTTACTGGAAGTAAAAACCTACATTTTACTATACAGTGTATCTGTGTGCTGGTTGTGTGTTATTCCTCAATACTCTCACTACATCTCCCTGTGTGCACTCATTCTCCTAACGGAGGATTACCTCAACACTGACTCAAATTTATGACGGTTCGTGGTTGTTCCCGGGGTCACTGCAGAGACTGTGGCAAGAAAGGTTGTTAAAACAGGGCAAACATTCATTTAACAACCGCCTCGCCTAGCAACAGGGACTCGATTGTGGTCATAACTCAAGGACCACCTGTATTCAAAAGGACTTCCACCAAAGTAATCCCTGGAAATTGAGAAGTTAGCTTCCACATAAGCAGAGCCAGAACTGCAGTCTTAATCTTCTATCTGTTTTGAAAATCAACTGATCTCACCATTTCGAACACTGAAAACCACCAAGTGTCAGGATTCTGGCAGTTACTCCAATTAAATCATGAGCCTCGAGCCACACTCCCCAAACTAAAGAGGATTTATTTGAAGTTAACATTCTATATCCGGCACTAACCTGGATGTAGCCAACTCTGAAATACATAATTCACTGTCACCCTTGATCCTGCTTTCCCACCCCCACCCTTCTGGGTGTATCATCCAATGAAAAACGTCCATAGCCAAGAATCATCAGTCATGCTCTTAGATTTTTTCACGGCAGAAGCTTCAGTCATCTAATCAGTCTTTGAAGAAAATATGAATGGAATGTACTTTCGATTCCACACTGCTGCCTCTCTTTGAAACTTCCCCCTTCTTTCTGTTGTCAACTATAAGACATGTATACAAAATGTTAAATGAGTTGACATTTGGCTCCCCTCACTTCCTGAAAGTGACCTGTACAACACACGAAGCTTAGTTGACACCAAGCTTCTGTCATGGCATCTCTCTGCTAAGGAAGGATGTGCAGTGCCACATTTGAAAACCAATACATATTCTCTAGACTAGTAGTGATTCAGATTAGGTGGCAGGTGTTGTTCTCAGTTTCCAAATCGTTCTTTGAACAACCTGTGAATTTTCCAGAATGCAACAGGAAATATGCTTTTTCGCTTTTCCTAGTGGTGGGATTCAATTTTTTTTTACTACTGGTTCTGTGGGCGTGGCTTGGTGGGCGTGGCAGGGGAAGGATACTGTAAAATCCCAATTCCCTCCCTATTCTCTGCTCTTTCAGACCTAATGCATTTGCTCTGCACATCTTTCTAAATCCCTATAAATGGTGAGCTATTATGGCATTCAGATTCATAAGGGAAGGAAATAATTAGGTATTTATTATTTGTTAGATTTCTTTTATCCCACTTTTACTACTTTATGAGCAACTCAAAGCAAATCAAGAAGCTCTTGATTTAACAGTTTTGAAAGGTTATCTTCCTGGTTCTGATGGCGAATCTTCTTAACCATTCACAGCAGTGGTGGGATTCAATTTTTTTTTACTACTGGTTCTGTGGATGTGGCTTGGTGAGTGTGGCTTGGTGGGCATGGCAGGGGAAGGATACTGCAAACTCCCCATTCCTTCCCTACCCCACTAACCTGCTTTCCAGCTCCGTTCTCCTGTGCAGGGCAACCAAAGAAGACTCAGCCGATCAGCTGGGGCTCAATGGGAGGCAGAGAATAGATGGGGGTTGGACCAGTCAGAGGTGGGATTTGCCAGTTCTCCAAACTACTCAAAATTTCCACTACCGGTTCTCCAGAACTGGTCAGAACCTGCTGGATATCACCTCTGCCTTTTCCCATATATGGAAAAGCAGAAAAGTTTTCGTTAAGTGACAGAAAAATAACTTTCTTCTGAGGCCGTTGGCTTTGTATTTTTTTTTTAATTAAAAGCAGGTCAAAAGAATCTGATGGAATAGCTGAGCAATTTCAGCAATAATCCATGAGGGAAAGTCACTCTATATAGACTGTGAGTAAACCTCTTCCCTTCTAGACTTGATGATGTTACCTAGTTGGGTAATGAGAAGCCTGAAAGAAAACAACCAAGCTTAGAGAGCACCAAGGACCCCACAGTACAGTGCTGAGGTATAGCTATTCTCTTATTCTCTATTATTTAGACAGATAAGTTGTTTTATAGTAGATGACAACATTTCTCCATATAGATGCAGAAAAATCTATCTATCTATCTATCTATCTATCTATCTATCTATCTATCTATCTATCTATCTATCTATCATCTATCTATCCATCCATTCATCTAATTGCTTATCTAAATGTCTATCTTTCATCTCTTGCCCACCCCCAGCAAAAATTTCCATACCATTTGATTAAATAAATATTAAGTGAATATATTTATTAACTTAATACAATAGCAATAGCCCTTAAACTTATACACCACTTCACAGTGCTTTACAGCCCTCTCTAAGTGATTTTTACAGAATCAGCCTATTGCCCTCAACAATCTGGGTCCTCATTTTACTCACCTCGGGAGGATGGAAGGCTGAATCAACTTTTAGGGAGGGGGAAGGAAGGAAGGAAGGAAGGAAGGAAGGAAGGAAGGAAGGAAGGAAGGAAGGAAGGAAGGAAGGAAGGAAGGAAGGAAGGAAGGAAGATGGCAATAGCACTTAGATTTATATACTGCTTCACAAAGGGCTTTCACAGCCCTCTCTAAGTGGTTTACAGAGTCAGCCTCTTGCCCCAAATATGGAAGGCTGAGTCAACCTTGAGCCTGGTGAGATTCAAACTGCTAAATTGCAGGCAGCCAGCAGGCAGCAGAAGTAGCCTGCAGTACTGCACTCTAACCACTGTGCCACCATGACTCAATACTTAATAAATATATTCATTATATGTAACAGTTAATAAATATATTACTGTATTTTTTGCTCCATAAGACACTCCGGAACATAAGAACCACCTAGCTATTGTGGAGGAAAACAAGGAAACAAGAAAATCTTCCTCTGCCCATCAGGGCTCTGTTCCGTTGCACCCATCACCAGTCAGCTGAGTGACAGCTGGATCCTGCTCTCCCATAGCCCCACAAATCAGTGAGCTGGCTGACCAGAAACTGTGCTATTGCTGCCTCCTCTGTGACTGCTGCCACCGCCGGGGAATGCTGGAGCCTTCACCAGCATTCCCTGGGTATCGCTGCCACTTGCTTTCGCTGCTGTTTGCCGCTGCCACCTAGTAGCAGTTGGATTGGCCTCCCAGAATACTGCCAATCAGCTGTTCCAGGAGGTGAGGATTGCTGCCTGTTGCTGCCACCACCTATTGTCACCTCCACTGTTCAGTGGTGAACGGCAGCGCCGGCAACAGGCAGCACCGGTGATAGGCGGTGATAGGCAGCAATAGGTAGCGGCGATCCCCACCACCTGGAACAGCTGATTGGCAGTATTCTGGGAGGCTGATCCAATAACTGATAGGTGGCAGCGGAGAATGGCGGTGGCAGAGAGCAGTGGTGATAGGCAGCGGCAGCAAGTGGCAGCGATAGGTGGCATCGACAGGTGTCCCATGCGTAGGCCAAAAACGGGGCACGCAGAGGCCAAAAATAAGCGGCGGGGTGGGTACGACTTTGGCAATATTCGCTCCGTAAGACACACAAACATTTCTATCCCCTTTTGGGAGACAAAAGAGTGTGTTTTATGGAGCAAAAAATACAGTAAGTATTTTCATTCTTGTAACTTAAATACACCAGGCATATTCAGGACTTTTTCAAAAGCAATCGCGTTAACGTAAATTGAAACTATTTCTTTCCTATGACTTTCTTCAGAAATCCTTTCGGTCATCATTCAGCCCTGCTGTTAAAAAGGGCCGGTATTTCATTTTATTCTCACCAAGTCAGGCCCCTTGGAGGCGCACAGTAAGAACTGTAGAAGGAGCATAAAACAGAAGATCAAGCTGTCAGGTGTTTCCTCTGGTGTGAAGTCACAGCAAACACTTCTTCAGTCCAACATAATTTCCCCTAGTCCTTCAGACCTCTTAGCCTCAGAGAGAACAGAACAATCTGTGCTGGATCAGATATCAGCAAGGGCTCTCTGCATGATAATTTAGGTGGTCTGATCAGTTGGTTAGTTTTGCACGATCCCTCCCTAGTTAAAGGCTGTCGCTGGAAATGTGCTCCGCACTTGGAGGTCCGGGGTCAGCTCCCCAGATGTCGAGTTAGAAAAACTCGCGTTGCAAAGGGAAATGGACCTCTTGATTCAGAGTCTGTCTGAAGCTGCTTTGCAAATAATTGGATGTGACTGGGAAATCGGGCTCCAGAAGAACTGAACATGAATGTTAACAACGGTTGAATTGCTCAGCATTTTCTCCTACTTTGAATTGGGATAATTTATCTACTCTGGATGTATTGTCAGGATAAAATGAATATACTCGGGCCTGTCTGGATTATCCAGTCCTGAGCTTTTCTGTGAAAAAGAAGGTGACGAATATAATACAGGCACAGATGCTGTTATAAAGATATAAGTCTCTTGGGTCAGAAAAACTCCTGATGATTAGGTCAGCATGTGGACCGACATAAGGATTATGGATTTGGGCAGACGGGGAGGGGTGGGCTAGTAGACATCCAAGGTTCCCCTCCACCCCCAGGCTTAGGATTCTATGATATCCTTCTTGTTTTTCTTGCAATAATATCAGAGTGGGTTGACATTGCTTTCTTCTTCAGAGAAAGGAGAAAATTCCCCCTGGTGTTTGGAAAAGCAAAGGAAAACAATGTCGGCCTGGGATATATCCGGGGTGGGATTCAAAAAATTTAGCAACTGGTTCTCTGCCCGGTAGCTGGGTGGGCGTGGCCATGGTGGGTGTGGCCTTGTCAGCCTCCTGCACCATGGCAGGGGAAAGGGAAGTTTTCACCCTCCTGGGGTTCCGGAGCCTCCGGGAGGGCAAAAATGGCCTCTCCAGGTTCTGGAGGATCTCCGGAGGCCAGAAACGGGCCCATTTCTGGATTTCTGGAGCCTCCGGGAGACCTGTTTTTCACCCTCCCTGAGCCTCTGCTCTTACCTGGGATCCAAAATGGTGTGGAGACTCCTGGGAGGGGTGGGATGGATGGGGTTCAGCGAACCAGATGTAAAAGTAACACCTGGTTTGCCTGAACTGGTGCGAACCAGTAGCAGCCCACCTCTGGATATATCTCTCACTACCCCCTCCAGCTAAGGGGTAAATCTCCAGGGCCCACTGATATCTGGGTAGAAATGGGAAGTTTTTAATTCTGTGCAATGTATTTGAGAAGGGCCAGGAGTTTCCTGATCCTCAGATAAGGTTTATAACAGCTGAAAAGTCTTTCCAGTTTCAACTGGAGCATCAAGAAGCCAGCTTTTAGATAAGCAGAAGATCTGTTCATACTGTTGTGGTTCGACGGCAGCCTGTGCAGATGGCAGCGGAATCGGACAGTGGGGAAGAACGGGGACCAGTGTGGGAGTCTGGGGAGGACTCAGATGAGGATCCTGCATCCGATGCAGAGATGGGGCCAGGACCATCTGGGAGTGGGGTGCTGACTCCAGAGCCTCCGGAGCCTGGCAGCAGCGAGGCAGAGGACACAGGGAAGCCTGTTCCCAGTGCGCGTGTGCACAGAGCTGCTAGAAGGCAACAGCAGCTGAGAAAAAAGGGGTGACACAGGAGTAAGGCTTGGAGATGATTGCCCCTCCCCTAAGGTATAAAGGACAGGCAAAGGTAGAGAAACCTTTGCAGGAAGCAATTTTGTTTGCTCTGTTCAGATTAAACCTTTGAAGCTCTGTGTGGACTTTGACCTTTGGTTGGTTTTTTACAGTTAATTGGGCACTTTAGTTGTTGGCAGCAATTCAAAGGAGAGAAAGGTGAGTGCTTATCTTGAGGGACTGTTTGGAACTCATTACGGGCTGGGAATGCACATAATTCCCAGCATTGAAGTAAAACAAGAGCTGTTTGGGACTAAGCGTGTGCTTAATTACATTCTCAGGAAGCCTTGGTCAGAACACATACATAACAGCAAATTTAAGCTCAGCAGAAACATAAAAATTATATATGAAATGGTTCCTTGCTTACAAGTGGTTAGTTTTAAAGACTGAATCATTGTTATGACTTATTTCTAAGGGCAAAACTCATCTCAGAATCATCTTCTCCATCCAACAGATCTTCGAAAGCCCTACCTGAGCAGCTTACAATGCAACTACACCGTGTTAAACCACCGCAAACTCTGAAAAGGCGGGGAGGATAAACCTTGCAGGTCAGCCTGATATCTACACTTGCCTCTTTTCCCCAGAGGTATCTCAACGCCCTTACTAAATAATTGCAATAAGGTTGGAATGAAGGAACAAATACCAGGCTGGAGATTGATCTTGTTACCAAATTTAAATGTTAAAAAGGCAGGATGGGAGATAAATGCTGCGTTTGGGAGCCGTGTACGAAAAGCCCTGGACAAAAGCAAGCATCAAAACTATTTTTCACACCCGCTGGCCATAAGAAAATCCAGAATTCCAAACATTGGAAATTGAAGCGTGACCTTAAAAACTTACCCGGCTGCTAACTTGCCTTATAGCCTTTGCTGGCCACTTATTTTTAGATAAATGACGGTGTTCAGTTCTATGGGAACAGGCAGCTATGCCTTCACCTGTTACCCTCTTGATTGACAGGGGCTTCTGCACTGGACTTTCCTACACTCAACCCAGATGTGATCATCTGGAGCTTCGGGGAAGAACTCAGGCGGCCTTCCAGACTACTTAAACAAAACCAAAAAGCTCATTGTTCTTAACTTGCTGTGGACTTAGGCTATCACAATTATGATTTATTGAATTTGTCGGTGGGGATTCTCAATCATTTGGGTTATGGTTGCCCCTAAGGGGCTTCTCCAAAAGGCAATTGGACTTTCTTGGATTTTTTTTCGCCCTTGAAAACATTTCGTATCTCATTCAAGAAGCTTCTACGGTTCTTCAGTTCAGTTTGTCAGAACCGAAGAAGCTTCTTGGAAAAGCATCCTTGTGATCATTTGCTGAATTGTAATAAACTTGAGAAACATCCATAAACTTGATTTAAAAAAAAAAAAACATTCACTGATTATGTTTACAGTATATATTGATTCCGTACCAGTACTTTTCAATATTAGAAGAACAGAAATGGATCATAGGTGACAGAAGATCTTTTTCTCTTTCTCTCTCTCTCTTTCTCTCTCTCTCTCTCTCTCTCTCTCCTATTCAATCTTCGCCCTTCAAAAGCTGGCTGAAGAGGGATTTAAATGTGATGCTACTTAAAGTGAGAGAGATTTTATTGCTGTTTGAGATTGCAGATTAACTTTCATCTCTTTCTCCACCTCTGAACTTAAAACCTTGGCTTTTTAAGAAAAGAAAATAAGAAGATTAAAGGTAAATGGATAAATAGCATTTTTCTCTTTTCGGGTGGAGAAGAGGCCAAGTGTGCGGATGGTGGTTACATACTGATTGGCTAAAGTTTGCAACCGTGTTCAGATTCCAAAGCTAGCAGGGAAACAGGTTAATACCCAGAATGAAAAAACTCAGTGCTTATCTCTCTTATTTCATTGTTCCACAGTTTGGGGAGGTTGAAAGCAACAAACAGCAATGGTTTTTTTTCATTTTCATCCTTTGTTGGCTTGCGTAGGTCTTCATAACTTGGCCATTTGGAATCCAGTGGGACAGCCATCTCTTTCAAAGAAGAAGTTGACTTCCAGAAGAACAGAAGGGTTCAACCCTTATTCATATGTGGGTTGGTCCATTCATGAAAACTCTTTTTATAGTCTAAACCAGAGGTCTCCAACCTCAGCCACTTTAAGACTTGTGGACTTCAACTCCCAGAAGCTTTGCTGGCTGAGGAATTCTGGGAATTGAAGTCCACAAGTCTTAAAGTGGTCAAGGTTGGAGACCCCTGCTCTAACCAATGACCATGAAAATCAAGGGTCTTTATGAATAAGTGTCCTGTCTGACTGACACACACACTCTCTCTCTCTCCCTCCCTCCCTCCCTCTCTCTCTCCCCAGCTATCTATCCATCCAGCTACTTATTTTATAGTCTGCCTTTATTATTTTTTATAAACTACTAAAGACCACAAACATATCCAATATTCTTTATATTCTTTCTTCCTCCTGTTTTCCCCACAGCTACAACCCTGTGACATTCCTTGTTTGAAGGCTGAAAGGAAGAACTGACTTTAAGTCATCCAAAGAAGAAGGAACTCAGCTGCAACTCAAGCAGGTAATCCATCAACAATACTTGTGTAAAAAGTGGAGCTGCGATGCACTTTTGACCCACAATTTGGTTTCGGATGACATGCTAGGGCTTATCAAGACTGGATAGTATATTGCACCAAGGAGGGCATGATTTAAAGCCTTGCCTGGATGCAATATAATGCAATGATACCTAAACATTTCTTCCTCCTTGATTTCTCCAGTAGCCTATAAAGACATAACATAGAATAACAGATCTGGAAGGTACCTAGGAAGTTTTCTAATCCAACCTCCTGCTCACGCAAGAGATCCTATACCATTTCATTGAAACGGTTGCCCAATCTCTTCTTAAAAGCCTTCAATGATGGAGCACCCACAATTTCTGAAGACAAGACATTCCACCTGTTAATTGTTCTCACCATTAGGAAATTTCTCCTTCCTTCTGGGTTGCTTCTCTCCTTGATTGGTTTAATTTCCATTCATTGTTTCTTGTCTTGCCTTTTGGTGCAATAGGTGGATCCCCTCTTGTTTATGGTGGCCCCTCAAATATTGGAACACTGTTATCATGTCACCCCAGTCCTTCTTTTCACTAGACTAGATGGACCCAATTCCTGCAACGGTTCTTCATAGGGTTTAGCCTCCAGTCCCCTAATCCTCCTTGCTCTCTTCTCTGCACTCTTTTAGATGTTGAGATACTGGAAAGGCAGCGGTTAGGAAAGTTTTGTTGTTGATCCTTAATCCAATAATAACTAGGATGCCTTTGACATTGGCCCAAAATCTGAAGGAAACAGCAACCGTAAAGGTGCATCTACATGTCAATTCAGCAATACGGTGAAGAACACCAGCAATCTTCTTACACACAAAGGCAATCTGGTAGAAATGAGTCACCCAGAATGAATCCATCTGTTCCTGATGCCACAGGGTCTTCCTAGGACAATGTGATTCTTATCTAGATCAGGAATAAGTAATCTGGTGATCCCCAAACATTTTAGGATTCAGCTGTCAACATCCCTTGAAGATTAGCTAAAGAGAAGTTTATGATACCCACAGGACCCTGTATCTTACATATTTCTGATTTAGATAGTGTCTTTATTGAGTGTCATATAACAAGCAGTTCATAAAACCTCATTCTCAATAAAATTGATGCTGTTTTATGACTGCTGTACAGGGAGGATAGTATTCAAGTGAGATTTTATAAGACTGAAAATTATAGCTCTCTCTGGTATCACCTATTCAAAGACAGTAGATTTTAAGTATCTTTCTTCCCCTGTGAGCAAAAAAATCCATTTTCATGATCACAGAGAATGATGGGAAATACATGTTTCCCCAAAGCACTCAGTCATAAAAAGACACCCTCTTAAACATTTGCTACACCATTTCTTTCTAAAAATGCACAAAAGGTTAATTTTTAAAAATGGCTTCATGTACATATAGCAACGTCAGCCCTTCTTCTGACAAAGAGACTCTGCTCACTGTCACTCATGACTTCTCGTTTGAACTACAGCAAAGAGTTCTACATGGGGCTGCCCTTGAAGAGCATTCAGAAGCTTCAACCTGTGCAGGATGGAGTTCACGGATAGTCAATGGTGTTGGACAGTCAACCCACGGAACATCTCTAATCCATGAGCTGAAATGGTTGCCAGTGTGTTTCTGAGTGCCATTCAAGGTGCTGGTTGTCACTTTTAAAGCTCTTCGTGGCTTGAGACTGCATTACTCTTGTCCCAGTTGTTTCTACCTGTCAAGTCTGGGCCAGCTGGTTGGGCATGTTACAGGTCCTGTCAGCCAAAAAGTGTTGGCTGGTGGAGATGAGGAGACATGTCTTCTCTGCCATAACACCTGCCCTATGGAATATCCACCCTCCTGAGATTAGGATGGTCCCAATCCTGTTGGCCTTTCAGAAGGCCTTGAAGGCCTGGCTATGTGCCCAGTCCTGACATTCACAGTGTGTGAAGGGCCCTGGTTCCTAATTATGTTGACACTGATGGATTATAATACCTCTTGGCCACCATTTTTTTTTAATTAACTGTTTTAATTTTTTAAATTGTTCACTGCCCAGAGACACTTGTTGGAGATAAGTGGCCATAGAAATTGATTGAATAAAGAAAAATGCTCCTTCTTTTTATTTCTACATTACCTTATCTTGATACCTTATCAGCAACCACAGTGGTGCAGTGGTACAGTGCAGGCTCCTTCTGACTGCCGGCTGTCTGCAATTGGGCAGTTCAAATCTCACCAGGCTCAAGGTTGACCCAGCCTTCCTTCCTTCCGAGATGGGTAAAATGAGGACCCAGATTGTTGGGGGCAAGAGGCTGACTCTGTAAACCACTTAGAGAAGGCTATAAAGCACTGTGAAGTGATATATAAGTCTCAGTGCTATTGCTATATGAATATTAACATTAACTCCAATTACATTTTTGTCCTGGTAGCAGTACAGCATATTTTCAAATCCTACAAAAGATTATCACAAAGTTTCAAGGAGACTTTATAGAAGCTTATTGTTTTGCTTTCTGTCTTGCATATGCCCTGTCACTGATGGCCTGTTTATATAGTAAGTAGCCACATACTCTGTTAAATATTTGCCCATGTGGGAGAGTTTGTCTGTCTCATTCTTAGTACAGCCATGGCAACATATATATTAATGATGACCGCTTGACATATCAAGAATAGATGCCCGACAGATGTGCAAATTACAACATCCTAGGAAGAAATTCCCAGGCATTTCGACAGCTAAGTATTTCATGCAGACACTTGTGGGTTAGACATGCCAGTATAACTTTGAGCTGCAGAGTAATTAGATGGATGATCAGACTGTATTCATTCCAAGCAGACTTGAGAAGGTGTTTTAATGTTCTTCTATTGCTGATGTTTATTTTAATCTCTGATGCATTAATCTCTGATACCCTAAGGTAGCTTGCTTCATGATAATGACAACTATGAGTAGGAACTGCTCTTATCTCTACCCCTTCCTTCTCTTATTTAAATATATAAAAACTCATCCTCCCAATTTCTGATTTTGCATATTTGCCTTGCTTCTTCCTTCTTCAGCAACTGACTTTGAGGATTTCAGAAGGAGAACTCATAATTTGAACTCCAGATACATGGACTTCAGCTCCCAGAATTCCCAGTCAGCATATTTATTGGGAGAATCCTGGGAGTTGAAGTCCACATATCTTAAAGATGCAACGATTGAGAAACACCGATCCAGGTTAGAAATACATCCCTAATATCTCTCTCTCTCTCTCTCTCTCTCACACACACACACACCCATGATTTTCCCCTCATGAATCAGTTCCTTCATTTTCCCCCCCCTCAAAGGAATAAAACCAGTAAAGGAATGTGGTGCAGAAATAATCATCTTAGTTTGGAATGAAATCTCTGTGTGAGCCCAGCAAAGGAAAGTCATAGGCATGTCTGGAATTCGAGTTCTTGCTTTTAGATCTTCTGCAAACTGAGCTCGCAGGTTTGAAATTCCAGTATGAAGTTCCTTGAGCACATTTCTCCATGGGTATCCATCAACGTCATAAGGCAAATCAGCATAAGTATTTAAAGCACTCAGAATTAGCACAAAGGAAGAATGTGATAGGATGGAAGGACTGAAAATGTTACTAAGTATATAAGAAGAGAAGATTTAAGAAGATGTCCTCTTAGGATGAACATTAGATGACTTTGCCCTGTTTGACTCCATCTTTTGCGTTCAAAATGACACCTTTTGTGACTTCCTTAAGAACAATCTGATTTTTTTTCCCCCAATTCACACTTTTGGAGAAGACATTTAAAGTTCCACACAACTGCAGTAACTCAAATTATATTGCCCTTTCTGTTTTAACCTGCATTTTCCCCATTCTTATAAAAGCTCAAGCTTGCCATGCACACAACAGAAAGATCAGCAAGGCAAGGCAACCTTAAGATGAATGAGATTGAGAACATTTTTTTTTTTTAAATGGAAGAGGAAAATGACCTTGCAAAAACTCCATGGCAGAGAAAATTGCACTCTGGGGGGGAGGAAAAAAAATGAAGAAAAGGGGAACACAGAGAGAAGTCGGGAGGGGTATCCACAGAATACGGTGAAAAAAACATCAAGATGGTTGCTACTAATGGGGTAATCAATGCTTTACCAGCTTTTTATCTGTGTTGTGCAAAATAGACATGAAAAATAAGCACAGCATTGATGGGACCATCACGGTTATCATCTTGATATTTTTTAAACATAGTCTGCAGGCACTCAAGAAGTTGGAAAAAGAAGCTGAGACCCAACAAATAGATAGATAGATAGATAGAGAGATAGAGAGATAGAGAGATAGATAGATAGATAGATAGAGAGAGAGAGAGAGAGAGAGAGAGAGAGAGAGAGAGAGATACACACACACACACACACACAGCCTCTGATTGCCCAAATAGCCCTTTCCTGGTTCATTCTTGAAAGCTGATTTAAAACTGGGGTATCCTTGGAGTTCTCTGAACTTGGTTGCTTTCTTAAAGACGTTTCATTCCCCAAACTAGGTAACACATCACTGCTAAGTAATGAAATGCCTGCAAGAAAATAACCAAGCTCAGAGAACTCCAAGGCCCCCACATTTTAACCCTGAGTTTCAAATATTCTCCTTTATCAGGGATTTAAACCTTCTCCAAGGACTGAGAAAAGAGTTGCTGACAGATGCAAACTGAGACTGAATGCCGCTGGACATACCCAGATGCCAAAGTTGGTGGAGAGAGGACTCCCAACAATGTTCCTGTCCAAGGTTAAATGATATTCTGGATCTCCAACATGCAGGAGAAAGAAAGCTCAGCACCCAGGGCTCCAGAACAGGATAGAAAACAGATAGTAGTTTGAAGCACGCTGCCCATCACGCACATCTCTGTCTAGAAACTCAGCTTGTCACTCCTAAAGGTGTTTCTCCCCACACACCCAAAGGCAGCTAGACATATAGAGGTTTTGTTTCTCATTCAAGAAGTTTCTTCGCTTCTTCTTCATTTCAGCAGAACTGAAGAAGCTTTCTGGGTGAGAAGCAAAAGACTTTAAGTCTAGCTGCCTTTGGGGAAAAAAACACTTTTG